>NC_083715.1:14056312-14356312 GCF_033118175.1 Dama dama
GCTGACAGTAGTCTCTTGTGATCCTTTGTATTTCTGTGTTGTCTGTTGCATGCACTGCAGCAGCATTCACAACGACCAAGAGATGAAGGGAAAGAGAATTGTTGGGTGCAGATGAAAAGAGAAAGAAATGTGACAGAGATACACAATGGAATATGATGCCAAAATGATGAATTGGAAAAAATTCCATTTTCAGAGATACGCAAACATCTAGAGTTAATCACAGTAAGTAAAGAAGGGCAGATTAAAGAGATATCATATCATATACCTTCGAGAGGGGATTAAAAAGAAAACATTGATGGCGATGAGTGAATGGACTTGCACTCCTGGTAAGAAAATTGCGGTTAGCAAAGGGTGTTGGTGGGTGAGAGCCTGAAAGGTGAAGGCTGGAATAAATTTATCCCCACAAATGCCTATGTAATTCATAATCCACATGGACTTCTTGTATCAAGAGAAATGTGCTCAACAGATTCTAAAAACAGCTGTGACAGTAACCACAGCTGAACACCTCCAGGTATCTGTGGAACGGAAGGAGAAACTGGTTCCCTGCAACAACTACAACGGTGTAAATTGTCTTCAATGAGAAATAAGAGTTTCACTTAAAGAAAAAACCTCAAAGGCTAAAGAGACAAAAGCTTTTGGTGACTTCCAGGGTCTCCTTTTCCTCTCATTTACAACCAGGCCTGGGAGAACCTCAGAGGGGCTGTTACCATAGCAAAAAGAGGAGGGACTGAAGAAATGCTGCCGCCTTGTGGACATTTTCTATAACAGCAACCTTCGAATGCTGATGGACCCAGTGTTCACAACGGTGCTGAGCTCTAACCCATACCCACTCTTTACAAATTGCCAGGGCTCACATAAGAGAAAACATAAACACAGGGGAAGCTAACAGGTAGAGGATATGAACGGGTAAACACAATTCCGTGCCTCATTAAAAAAGCTGATGACAATGTGCACACAGGATGAAATCTAAGTGATACGAACATCTAAGCTGTTGAGGATATGATCACCTCTGCCTCAGCACGAAAAAAAGCCACTGTCTAAAGCTGTACATGGAATCAGTGGTAGAATAGCATTAGTACAGTGGACACTTTAGGTTACTGGTGGGATGGACCTGATAAGAGGCACTATGAGCATGATTAGAAAAGAGCACTCCCATGAAAGACAAATAAATAAATAAATAAACAAAGAGGCAGAGACAGTATGATAAACCAGGTCCTCTCCTGGAGTAGTTCAGAAATGAACAGATTTCGAACACCACACACCCCAAACCAGGTCCCATGGAAACCATTCAAAACATGAAAGAGATGAAAGTTAAGATAGCATACCTGGACAGAGGAATGTATAAGGAAATTGATACAGGTCTAGAATGAATTTGGAATCAAGGATTGAAATCTGAAAGTAGGACAACTTCAGAGATAGATAAACCCAGAGATCATCCCACGGAGTGAAGGAGGTTCGATTCAAGAAACATCAGGTGATGCAACAGAGAGGTGGGATACAAAAATCCACTGCAGTGAGCACCCACACAAAGGTGACATGGACATCCAACCTGGCAAGAAACCTATGGGTGGACCCTGGTGGATGGAAGGGAAACATCTGTAGTTTGGCATTAATTTCTTCCCACAGATACATATAAAATACAGAATCCACGTAAACCTATTGCAGCAAGAGTGGTAGTCGAAACACCTTCTAATAATATGTAGGTGAAAACAAGCACAGCTGAATACGTAGAGTAGTCTCAGTGTCATGGAACAAGAATCTGTACACGTCAAACCAGCTCCCCTTGTCTTCAACTTAAAGAGAATAGGAAGATTTACTTCAAAAATCCAAGAGAGAGGAGACACCGGGTTTTGTGGCATCCTCTGGCTCGTTCTACTCTACTCTACACCCGGGCCAGACAAAAACTCTCAGATGGGGCAGGCCATCCCAAAAGAGGAGGGAATCATAAAGCCTTGCAGCGTACAGGGTTTTCTCTGTAATGGCAGCCTTCAAACTATCGCTGATGGATATATGATATACACAAGGCCGCTGGACTCAACATGAGACCTACCCTTGACCATGTCAGGGGTGATTCATCCAAAAAAGAAAAAAAGTGAAAAAGAAAATCCAGAACACTCTCAGGAAGAAAACATCAACAGTTAAATACAGCTCAAAGTGCTTTAAAAAGTAAAGAAACACAGATTTTGAAAAACACGTCTAAGTCGACCATGCACTGCAGCAAGATTAGCAACATCCTATACATGAAAGTCCAGAAACTGATGCTGTCACTATTGAAAACAGTAAGCGGTTCTTTTTAAATTAATTTTTATTTTCTTATTGATGGATAGTTGCTTTACAGAATTTTGTTGTTTTCTGTCCAACCTCAACATGAATCAGCCATATGTATACATATGTCCCCTCCTTTTAGAACCTCCTGCCCATCTCCCTCCCCAGTATGCAGCTTTTGAAACAAACTAAAAATAGAGTTAGCATATGATCCAGCAATCCCACTACTGGGCATATATCCAGTAAAGATGAAAACTCCCATCAGAAAAGAGACAGGCACAGCAGTGTTTATAGTAGTACCAAGTACAGTAGCAAAGAAATGGAAACAACCTTAAATGTCCATACATAGGTGAATGGATAAAGAAAGATATTGTGTACATACAATGGAATATTAACCATAAGAAAGAATGAAACAATGCTATTTTGTCAACATGGATGCACCTAGAGATGATCATACAAAGTAAGTCAAACAGAGAAAGATAAGAGGAGCTTAGGTGGGTTCAGCTCACCTTTTGGACTTCAGTTGAGAGGAGGTCTTCATCTTTTCCCCCTGGGTATATGGAGATGGCTGTTATGTAACTGCTCTAAGCCTTGTGGCTTCCCAGTGACCTTAGTCATTCTGAAGGCTCCCAGTAGTCTGCCCCAGAGCCCCTGAGCACCCTTATATATACCCCATCTCCAGGGGGCCACACCATTATTGTTTATGAGATCAGCAAGTCTCTTCCCCAGCCAATGGTGGCCCTGGGTGAGCCTTGACATCACAAAGACCCATCCTGACATGTCTAGTGGAGGATGGGGAGCAACTCAGTTGATTTGCTGGGAGAAATGAGGCATTTGTAATTCCCCTAAAGAGGCCTCCAAACTCACCTGCCCCCCTCATCTCTCCACGTCAACTCATGGGTCACACGGCAGGCAGAGTGCATCTCCTACAAACCTTCCCCACAGCCACACTCCTCGGGCATTCTTTCTGTTCTCTCTCACCTTTCACCTTTATCGAGTTTTGAATATCTTGCCTGAAATCCCTCCATGACAACTAGGCTGTGTTTAAGTGTCTGTGGAAGGGAGCATCATTCCACGTTCCCTCTGCAGTGTGGTCTTAATGCACCGTGAAGCCCATTGAATTCTGGGCCAGCCGACAGAAACCTTTCCATCCCGCCTCCTTGTCTCAGTGTTCCCGGAACTCGCCTCCGTTTTCTGGTCTCCAGTCTGAAACCCTTGTCTTCAGGCTGTGAGAACGCATTGAATACATTTGCCCTTGCTCCACACGGAGCTGTCTCGTTTCAAGTTTAGGACTCAGGGTCACCTCACTAGGAGTACTACCCAGGCTTGCGTTTGAACAGGGTGATGGGGATGGGGCAGAGAAATGCTTGTTTCAGGTTCTGCTGGGGAATCCCATGCAGGAAATGCCCACCTGCAGCTGATTAGTATTCCCAGCAAGGGGTGGAGCTTGCCCAGAGCTGTGTGAGCCTTGTGTGCAAAGGGCTTCTCAACACGTGCCCTCACAAATCTCTTTTCTCATCTTGTTTTCCTGCTGGAAGCTCCCTTGAAGCTTACCTCACAGCCAAAACCATGGTGGAATTCATTTCAATGAGCAGCTGCCACAAGCTTCCAGCTTCTTGGATAAATCACTGAGTCATCCTGTCCTGTGCATCTCGTTCCCAAGGTCTGTCATTGAGCTGGTTGGCTGTGGAGGAAAGGGGAATGGATTGTGTACTCCACCTCAGTCCTCGTTTTTCCAATTGACACGTAGGGTCAACCAGCCTGAGGTGCACCCCTGGGGACAGTTTGTTGGCTTAGTGGGTCTCCCTGGGTTTCCCGTGAAGTGTTCACATCCATTTGTTGCTTACTCACCCAGGGTCCATCACACTGCTGAACATTTGAAGAGGTAGAAAAAACACGCCATAAACAAACCGAGAAGATGACTCTTACAATTTTGAGAAGAAAGATCTTAAAACCTGAAAGAAAAATGGGCAAGAGGCACGAGCCAACACTTCATAAGAAAGATGTATCACTGGCCTTTAAATTTATGAAGACATATTTAAGGACATGAGCAGCCAATTCACAAGAAGAGTATGGAACTAGCCCAGAACCACGTTAATAACATATTAAATCTGACGAAGGGAAGAAAAATCATACTAAAATTCCCTTGAGAACTGAAACTCAGGCAGAAGTGGCATAGATTTTAGAAATTGCGGACAAAGACATTAAGATACTTGGAATAACTGTGTTTTGTGTGTTCCCAAAGTAAGGAGAGACATGGAAATCCTAAAATAGACCCCCATTTGATCTCACAGATATGAAAAACATAGTGTCAGATGAAGCCCATTTTAAGGGTTTCCTGGTGGCTCAGGCAGTAAAAAAAAAAAAAAAAAAAAAAAAAAAAACAAACCCACCTGCAACATGGGAGACCGGGATTCAATGCCTGGGTTGGGAAGATCCCCTGGAGCGGGGAATGGCAGCCTGCTCCAGTATGCTTTCATGGAGAATCCCCATGGACAGAGGAGCCTGGCGGGCTACAGTCCATGGGGTCACAAAGAGTGGGACCCGGCTGAGCAACGAAACACAGCACAGCACAGCACATTAAATGTTTGTGAAAGAAAGGCAGGTAGGAACGAAAGAGGGACAAAGGGAAACAAGGGAAATGAAAGGAAGGAAAGAAAATCCTCTGTTGTTAGTGAGAACAGAGCAACCAGACATGTCCCCCAGCAGGACAGCACCCCACATGTCCATCTGAGCACTCTCAGATGGTTTGAAACAACCATCACCAACTTTGGTCCCAGTCCTTCAACCAAACTCATATACAGGGTTTCCCACTAACAGGCTAATAGTCATCATGGTTTCTCCTCATTCAAATCGTGATTCTCCCAGAAGTGAAAAAGACACGTGTGCCCCAATGTTCACCAGAGCAGTGTTTAAAATAGCCAGGACATGGAAGCAACTTACACGTCCCTCAGCAGACAAATGGGAAAGAAAGCTGTGGTACATAGACACAATGGAATATTGCTCAGCCATTAAAAAGAACACATTTGAATCCGTTCTAATGAGGTAGATGAAACTGGAGCCTATTATACAGAGTGAAGTAAGTCAGAAAGAAAAACACCAATACACTTTACTAAGGCATATATATGGAATCTAGAAAGATGGTAATGCTAACCCTGTATGGGAGACAGCAAAAGAGATACAGATTTACAGAACAGCTTTTTGGAGTCTGTGGGAGACTGTGAGGGTGGGATGATCTGAGAGAATAGCATTGAAACATGTATATTATCATATGTGAAAGAGATAGCCAGTCCATGTTCGATGTATAAGACAGGGTGCTCAGGGCTGGTGCACTGGGATGACGCAGAGGGATGGGATGGGGAGGGAGGTGGGAGGAAGGATCAGGATGGGGAACACATGTACACTCATGGCTGATTCATGTTAATGTATGGCCAAAGCCACCACAATATTGTAAAGTAATTACCCACCAATTACAATAAATAAAATAAAATAAAATACATTCCTTTGCTGAAAACCGCCTAATCAGTATTGGTTTTTGGACCTACAAAAACGCCATTGTCTTCCTTCCTTTCTTCCCTCCTTCCTCCCCCCACTTCCTTTCATTTTCTTTCTTATTATACAACTGTTAAAGCTTGCTTTCCATTTATAGTTATGACAAAGTCCTGGCTCTATTCCCCGTGTTGTACAATGGATCCCTGAGCTCATCTTCCACCAACTAACCCTGCGTGCCTCCCACTCCCCCACCTCTGTATTGCCCCAACCTCGTCCCCTCCCCGCTGGTAACCAGTAGATGCTTCTCTATATCTGCGCGCCTCCATTTTTATCATATTCTCTACTTTGCGGTATGTTTAGATTCTGTAAGTGATATCATACAGTATTTGTCTATCTCTGTGAGTCCATTTACTCAATATTCTACATTCCATGTTGCTGCAAATGCCAATATTCCATTCTCTTGATGGGGCAGCTCCTTTGTATGCCTTTTTAGCAAATGGCATGGTCCCCCCCGACGACACAGCTCCCCAGCAAAGTATCCATCTCTGCACTCACACAGAAAAACACCAAGTCCTCTTCTCTTCTCCCATGGGAAGTGTGTCTTTGAATCTCAGTCTGGAACCAGTTCTTCCCCTACTTTCTGGCAACCTGGGCCTCTGGTCCCATCTCCAACTCCACAGAAGCCATCTCCCTCCCTCCTCACACACTTATCCCTTCCCTGCTCTCTCTGACCCCCACTATCTGAGAACTCAGAGACAAACATAGTTTCACATCAGGTTGATTTTATTTTCGTTGTTAATGTATGAAGTTGCTATAATATTCAGAATCTGTACTGTTAGCCAGTACTCAGCGGCGAGACCCCCCAAGCATTTCTGAAATCACTAGCCATGCCGCGAAGTCACTGGCTATCCACTGGTCGAGTTGGAGTGGCAGGGGTCTCCGTGGCCTCTGGGACCTCCTCTGGTTCGTTCTGATTAGCTGAAATGGCAGGGGTCTCTGTGGTCTCTGGGACCTCCTCTGGTACCTTCTGAGGAGCTGGAATGGCACGGGTCACTGTGGTCTCTGGGACCTCCTCTGGTTCATTCTGATTAACTGGAATGGCAGGTGTCTCTGTGGTCTCTGGGACCTCCTCTGGTTCCTTCTGATTCAGCTGTTCATTTGCCTTGGAACTCTGGCTACAGAGCTTTGAGCATCTGATTTTCTTAAGCTTTTTGGTGGTGGGAGTTTTCTGAGTTTTCTTAGGCAGCTTTGCCGGAATGGGATTATTCACCCTCACGGTTACCCTGGCCACCTAGAGAAAATAAGAGGGGGAGCAAAGAATGGGACTGGTTTAGGGAAGAGTGTGAAGACAGGTGGGAACGATGGCTTCAGGAGAAGGGTGTGGGCAGAGAAGGGTTATGTGCCAGGCAAGGACAGGGGAGGGGGTCTTTTGGGGTGGGGCCGATGGACAAGAGAGTTTGGCTGGGTTCAGCTCACCTAGACATTTTTTCTGGACCTCAGTTGATAGGAGGTCTTCATCTTCTCCTGGCTAACAGGAGGTGTGTGTTCCATAACTACTCTGGAGCCTTGTGGCTTCCTAGTCACCTCAGTCATTTGGAGGACTCACAGTGGTCTGCCCAGAGCCCATAAGCACCCCTATATATACCCGTCCCCATGGAGCCTCACCCTCATGAGGTGAGCTTTATGAGGTCAGCAAGTCTCTTCCCCAGCCAATGGTGGCCCTGGGTGAGCTTTGACATCACAAAGCCCTATCCTGGCATGTTTAGCGGAGGATGGGGAGAAAGTCAGATGATTTGCTGGGAGAAATGAGGCATTTGTAATGCCCTAAAGATGCCTCCAAACTCACCTGCCACCCTCACCTCTATGTCAACTCTGATGGGTCACACAGCAGGCAGAGTGCATCTCCTGCAAACCTTGCCCCACAGCCACACTCCTCGGGCATTCATTCTGTTCTCTCTCAGCTTTCACCATTATCGAGCTTTTCATATCTTACCTAAACTCCCTCCATGACAACTAGGTTGTGTTTAAGTGTCTGTGGAAGCGAGCATCAATCCACGTTCCTCCTGAAATGTGGTCTTAATGCACCTCGAAGACCACTTAATTCTGGGCCAGCCGACAGAATCCTTTCCCATCCCGCCTCCTTTTCTCCGCGTTCCAGGAGCTCTCCTCTGTTTTCTGGTCTCCAGTCGGAAACCCTTGTCTTCAGGCTGTGAGAACACAGGGAATACACTTGACCTTGTGGCACATGGAGCTTTCTTGAATAAACCCACTTGGTCATGATGTCTACCTTTTTGAATATGTCATTGGATTCTGTTTGCTAGGATTTGTTGAACATTTTTCACATATATTCATCAGTGATATTTTCCTGTAGTTTTCGTTTTTGGCTGCATCTTTGGCTGGTTTTGGGATTAGGGTGAAGGGGGCCTCATAAATTGATTTTGGGGGTTTACCTTGTGCAATACTTTGGAAGAGTTTGAGTAGGATAGGTGTTAGCTCTTTATTGTTTGGTGGATTCCCCTGTGAAGCCAACTGGTCCTTGGCTTTTGTTTGTTCAAAGATTTTTCATTGCAGTTTCAATTTCCGTGCTTTTGATTGGTCTAGTAAGATTTTCTATTTCTTCCTGGCTCAGTTTTGGAAGGTTATACTTTTCTAAGAATTCGTCCATTTCTTTGAAGTTTTCCATTTTATTTTCATATAGCTGCTGACAGTAGTCTCTTGTGATCCTTTGTATTTCTGTGTTGTCTGTTGCATGCACTGCAGCAGCATTCACAACGACCAAGAGATGAAGGGAAAGAGAATTGTTGGGTGCAGATGAAAAGAGAAAGAAATGTGACAGAGATACACAATGGAATATGATGCCAAAATTATGAATTGGAAAAAATTCCATTTTCAGAGATACGCAAACATCTAGAGTTAATCACAGTAAGTAAAGAAGGGCAGATTAAAGAGATATCATATCATATACCTTCGAGAGGGGATTAAAAAGAAAACATTGATGGCGATGAGTGAATGGACTTGCACTCCTGGTAAGAAAATTGCGGTTAGCAAAGGGTGTTGGTGGGTGAGAGCCTGAAAGGTGAAGGCTGGAATAAATTTATCCCCACAAATGCCTATGTAATTCATAATCCACATGGACTTCTTGTATCAAGAGAAATGTGCTCAACAGATTCTAAAAACAGCTGTGACAGTAACCACAGCTGAACACCTCCAGGTATCTGTGGAACGGAAGGAGAAACTGGTTCCCTGCAACAACTACAACGGTGTAAATTGTCTTCAATGAGAAATAAGAGTTTCACTTAAAGAAAAAACCTCAAAGGCTAAAGAGACAAAAGCTTTTGGTGACTTCCAGGGTCTCCTTTTCCTCTCATTTACAACCAGGCCTGGGAGAACCTCAGAGGGGCTGTTACCATAGCAAAAAGAGGAGGGACTGAAGAAATGCTGCCGCCTTGTGGACATTTTCTATAACAGCAACCTTCGAATGCTGATGGACCCAGTGTTCACAACGGTGCTGAGCTCTAACCCATAGCCACTCTTTACAAATTGCCAGGGCTCACATAAGAGAAAACATAAACACAGGGGAAGCTAACAGGTAGAGGATATGAACGGGTAAACACAATTCCGTGCCTCATTAAAAAAGCTGATGACAATGTGCACACAGGATGAAATCTAAGTGATACGAACATCTAAGCTGTTGAGGATATGATCACCTCTGCCTCAGCACGAAAAAAAGCCACTGTCTAAAGCTGTACATGGAATCAGTGGTAGAATAGCATTAGTACAGTGGACACTTTAGGTTACTGGTGGGATGGACCTGATAAGAGGCACTATGAGCATGATTAGAAAAGAGCACTCCCATGAAAGACAAATAAATAAATAAATAAACAAAGAGGCAGAGACAGTATGATAAACCAGGTCCTCTCCTGGAGTAGTTCAGAAATGAACAGATTTCGAACACCACACACCCCAAACCAGGTCCCATGGAAACCATTCAAAACATGAAAGAGATGAAAGTTAAGATAGCATACCTGGACAGAGGAATGTATAAGGAAATTGATACAGGTCTAGAATGAATTTGGAATCAAGGATTGAAATCTGAAAGTAGGACAACTTCAGAGATAGATAAACCCAGAGATCATCCCACGGAGTGAAGGAGGTTCGATTCAAGAAACATCAGGTGATGCAACAGAGAGGTGGGATACAAAAATCCACTGCAGTGAGCACCCACACAAAGGTGACATGGACATCCAACCTGGCAAGAAACCTATGGGTGGACCCTGGTGGATGGAAGGGAAACATCTGTAGTTTGGCATTAATTTCTTCCCACAGATACATATAAAATACAGAATCCACGTAAACCTATTGCAGCAAGAGTGGTAGTCGAAACACCTTCTAATAATATGTAGGTGAAAACAAGCACAGCTGAATACGTAGAGTAGTCTCAGGGTCACGGAACAAGAATCTGTACACGTCAAACCAGGTCCCCTTGTCTTCAACTTAAAGAGAATAGGAAGATTTACTTCAAAAATCCAAGAGAGAGGAGACACCGGGTTTTGTGGCATCCTCTGGCTCGTTCTACTCTACTGTACACCCGGGCCAGACAAAAACTCTCAGATGGGGCAGGCCATCCCAAAAGAGGAGGGAATCATAAAGCCTTGCAGCGTACAGGGTTTTCTCTGTAATGGCAGCCTTCAAACTATCGCTGATGGATATATGATATACACAAGGCCGCTGGACTCAACATGAGACCTACCCTTGACCATGTCAGGGGTGATTCATCCAAAAAAGAAAAAAAGTGAAAAAGAAAATCCAGAACACTCTCAGGAAGAAAACATCAACAGTTAAATACAGCTCAAAGTGCTTTAAAAAGTAAAGAAACACAGATTTTGAAAAACACGTCTAAGTCGACCATGCACTGCAGCAAGATTAGCAACATCCTATACATGAAAGTCCAGAAACTGATGCTGTCACTATTGAAAACAGTAAGCGGTTCTTTTTAAATTAATTTTTATTTTCTTATTGATGGATAGTTGCTTTACAGAATTTTGTTGTTTTCTGTCCAACCTCAACATGAATCAGCCATATGTATACATATGTCCCCTCCTTTTAGAACCTCCTGCCCATCTCCCTCCCCAGTATGCAGCTTTTGAAACAAACTAAAAATAGAGTTAGCATATGATCCAGCAATCCCACTACTGGGCATATATCCAGTAAAGATGAAAACTCCCATCAGAAAAGAGACAGGCACAGCAGTGTTTATAGTAGTACCAAGTACAGTAGCAAAGAAGTGGAAACAACCTTAAATGTCCATACATAGGTGAATGGATAAAGAAAGATATTGTATACATACAATGGAATATTAACCATAAGAAAGAATGAAACAATGCTATTTTGTCAACATGGATGCACCTAGAGATGATCATACAAAGTAAGTCAAACAGAGAAAGATAAGAGGAGCTTAGGTGGGTTCAGCTCACCTTTTGGACTTCAGTTGAGAGGAGGTCTTCATCTTTTCCCCCTGGGTATATGGAGATGGCTGTTATGTAACTGCTCTAAGCCTTGTGGCTTCCCAGTGACCTTAGTCATTCTGAAGGCTCCCAGTAGTCTGCCCCAGAGCCCCTGAGCACCCTTATATATACCCCATCTCCAGGGGGCCACACCATTATGGTTTATGAGATCAGCAAGTCTCTTCCCCAGCCAATGGTGGCCCTGGGTGAGCCTTGACATCACAAAGACCCATCCTGACATGTCTAGTGGAGGATGGGGAGCAACTCAGATGATTTTGTGGGAGAAAGGAGGCATTTGTAATTCCCCTAAAGAGGCCTCCAAACTCACCTGCCCCCCTCATCTCTCCACGTCAACTCATGGGTCACACGGCAGGCAGAGTGCATCTCCTACAAACCTTCCCCACAGCCACACTCCTCGGGCATTCTTTCTGTTCTCTCTCACCTTTCACCTTTATCGAGTTTTGAATATCTTGCCTGAAATCCCTCCACGACAACTAGGCTGTGTTTAAGTGTCTGTGGAAGGGAGCATCATTCCACGTTCCCTCTGCAGTGTGGTCTTAATGCACCGTGAAGCCCATTGAATTCTGGGCCAGCCGACAGAAACCTTTCCATCCCGCCTCCTTGTCTCAGTGTTCCCGGAACTCGCCTCCGTTTTCTGGTCTCCAGTCTGAAACCCTTGTCTTCAGGCTGTGAGAACGCATTGAATACTTTTGCCCTTGCTCCACACGGAGCTGTCTCGTTTCAAGTTTAGGACTCAGGGTCACCTCACTAGGAGTACTACCCAGGCTTGCGTTTGAACAGGGTGATGGGGATGGGGCAGAGAAATGCTTGTTTCAGGTTGTGCTGGGGAATCCCATGCAGGAAATGCCCACCTGCAGCTGATTAGTATTCCCAGCAAGGGGTGGAGCTTGCCCAGAGCTGTGTGAGCCTTGTGTGCAAAGGGCTTCTCAACACGTGCCCTCACAAATCTCTTTTCTCATCTTGTTTTCCTGCTGGAAGCTCCCTTGAAGCTTACCTCACAGCCAAAACCATGGTGGAATTCATTTCAATGAGCAGCTGCCACAAGCTTCCAGCTTCTTGGATAAATCACTGAGTCATCCTGTCCTGTGCATCTCGTTCCCAAGGTCTGTCATTGAGCTGGTTGGCTGTGGAGGAAAGGGGAATGGATTGTGTACTCCACCTCAGTCCTCGTTTTTCCAATTGACACGTAGGGTCAACCAGCCTGAGGTGCACCCCTGGGGACAGTTTGTTGGCTTAGTGGGTCTCCCTGGGTTTCCCGTGAAGTGTTCACATCCATTTGTTGCTTACTCACCCAGGGTCCATCACACTGCTGAACATTTGAAGAGGTAGAAAAAACACGCCATAAACAAACCGAGAAGATGACTCTTACAATTTTGAGAAGAAAGATCTTAAAACCTGAAAGAAAAATGGGCAAGAGGCACGAGCCAACACTTCATAAGAAAGATGTATCACTGGCCTTTAAATTTATGAAGACATATTTAAGGACATGAGCAGCCAATTCACAAGAAGAGTATGGAACTAGCCCAGAACCACTTTAATAACATATTAAATCTGACGAAGGGAAGAAAAATCATACTAAAATTCCCTTGAGAACTGAAACTCAGGCAGAAGTGGCATAGATTTTAGAAATTGCGGACAAAGACATTAAGATACTTGGAATAACTGTGTTTTGTGTGTTCCCAAAGTAAGGAGAGACATGGAAATCCTAAAATAGACCCCCATTTGATCTTACAGATATGAAAAACATAGTGTCAGATGAAGCCCATTTTAAGGGTTTCCTGGTGGCTCAGGCAGTAACAAAAAAAAAAAAAAAAAAAAAACAAACCCACCTGCAACATGGGAGACCGGGATTCAATGCCTGGGTTGGGAAGATCCCCTGGAGCGGGGAATGGCAGCCTGCTCCAGTATGCTTTCATGGAGAATCCCCATGGACAGAGGAGCCTGGCGGGCTACAGTCCATGGGGTCACAAAGAGTGGGACCCGGCTGAGCAACGAAACACAGCACAGCACAGCACATTAAATGTTTGTGAAAGAAAGGCAGGTAGGAACGAAAGAGGGACAAAGGGAAACAAGGGAAATGAAAGGAAGGAAAGAAAATCCTCTGTTGTTAGTGAGAACAGAGCAACCAGACATGTCCCCCAGCAGGACAGCACCCCACATGTCCATCTGAGCACTCTCAGATGGTTTGAAACAACCATCACCAACTTTGGTCCCAGTCCTTCAACCAAACTCATATACAGGGTTTCCCACTAACAGGCTAATAGTCATCATGGTTTCTCCTCATTCAAATCGTGATTCTCCCAGAAGTGAAAAAGACACGTGTGCCCCAATGTTCACCAGAGCAGTGTTTACAATAGCCAGGACATGGAAGCAACTTACACGTCCCTCAGCAGACAAATGGGAAAGAAAGCTGTGGTACATAGACACAATGGAATATTGCTCAGCCATTAAAAAGAACACATTTGAATCCGTTCTAATGAGGTAGATGAAACTGGAGCCTATTATACAGAGTGAAGTAAGTCAGAAAGAAAAACACCAATACACTTTACTAAGGCATATATATGGAATCTAGAAAGATGGTAATGCTAACCCTGTATGGGAGACAGCAAAAGAGACACAGATTTACAGAACAGCTTTTTGGAGTCTGTGGGAGACTGTGAGGGTGGGATGATCTGAGAGAATAGCATTGAAACATGTATATTATCATATGTGAAAGAGATAGCCAGTCCATGTTCGATGTATAAGACAGGGTGCTCAGGGCTGGTGCACTGGGATGACGCAGAGGGATGGGATGGGGAGGGAGGTGGGAGGAAGGATCAGGATGGGGAACACATGTACACTCATGGCTGATTCATGTTAATGTATGGCCAAAGCCACCACAATATTGTAAAGTAATTACCCACCAATTAAAATAAATAAAATAAAATAAAATACATTCCTTTGCTGAAAACCGCCTAATCAGTATTGGTTTTTGGACCTACAAAAACGCCATTGTCTTCCTTCCTTTCTTCCCTCCTTCCTCCCCCCACTTCCTTTCATTTTCTTTCTTATTATACAACTGTTAAAGCTTGCTTTCCATTTATAGTTATGACAAAGTCCTGGCTCTATTCCCCGTGTTGTACAATGGATCCCTGAGCTCATCTTCCACCAACTAACCCTGCGTGCCTCCCACTCCCCCACCTCTGTATTGCCCCAACCTCGTCCCCTCCCCGCTGGTAACCAGTAGATGCTTCTCTATATCTGCGCGCCTCCATTTTTATCATATTCTCTACTTTGCGGTATGTTTAGATTCTGTAAGTGATATCATACAGTATTTGTCTATCTCTGTGAGTCCATTTACTCAATATTCTACATTCCATGTTGCTGCAAATGCCAATATTCCATTCTCTTGATGGGGCAGCTCCTTTGTATGCCTTTTTAGCAAATGGCATGGTCCCCCCCACACGACACAGCTCCCCAGCAAAGTATCCATCTCTGCACTCACACAGAAAAACACCAAGTCCTCTTCTCTTCTCCCATGGGAAGTGTGTCTTTGAATCTCAGTCTGGAACCAGTTCTTCCCCTACTTTCTGGCAACCTGGGCCTCTGGTCCCATCTCCAACTCCACAGAAGCCATCTCCCTCCCTCCTCACACACTTATCCCTTCCCTGCTCTCTCTGACCCCCACTATCAGAGAACTCAGAGACAAACATAGTTTCACATCAGGTTGATTTTATTTTCGTTGTTAATGTATGAAGTTGCTATAATATTCAGAATCTGTACTGTTAGCCAGTACTCAGCGGCGAGACCCCCCAAGCATTTCTGAAATCACTAGCCATGCCGCGAAGTCACTGGCTATCCACTGGTCGAGTTGGAGTGGCAGGGGTCTCCGTGGCCTCTGGGACCTCCTCTGGTTCGTTCTGATTAGCTGGAATGGCAGGGGTCTCTGTGGTCTCTGGGACCTCCTCTGGTACCTTCTGAGGAGCTGGAATGGCACGGGTCACTGTGGTCTCTGGGACCTCCTCTGGTTCATTCTGATTAACTGGAATGGCAGGTGTCTCTGTGGTCTCTGGGACCTCCTCTGGTTCCTTCTGATTCAGCTGTTCATTTGCCTTGGAACTCTGGCTACAGAGCTTTGAGCATCTGATTTTCTTAAGCTTTTTGGTGGTGGGAGTTTTCTGAGTTTTCTTAGGCAGCTTTGCCGGAATGGGATTATTCACCCTCACGGTTACCCTGGCCACCTAGAGAAAATAAGAGGGGGAGCAAAGAATGGGACTGGTTTAGGGAAGAGTGTGAAGACAGGTGGGAACGATGGCTTCAGGAGAAGGGTGTGGGCAGAGAAGGGTTATGTGCCAGGCAAGGACAGGGGAGGGGGTCTTTTGGGGTGGGGCCGATGGACAAGAGAGTTTGGCTGGGTTCAGCTCACCTAGACATTTTTTCTGGACCTCAGTTGATAGGAGGTCTTCATCTTCTCCTGGCTAACAGGAGGTGTGTGTTCCATAACTACTCTGGAGCCTTGTGGCTTCCTAGTCACCTCAGTCATTTGGAGGACTCACAGTGGTCTGCCCAGAGCCCGTAAGCACCCCTATATATACCCGTCCCCATGGAGCCTCACCCTCATGAGGTGAGCTTTATGAGGTCAGCAAGTCTCTTCCCCAGCCAATGGTGGCCCTGGGTGAGCTTTGACATCACAAAGCCCTATCCTGGCATGTTTAGCGGAGGATGGGGAGAAAGTCAGATGATTTGCTGGGAGAAATGAGGCATTTGTAATGCCCTAAAGATGCCTCCAAACTCACCTGCCACCCTCACCTCTATGTCAACTCTGATGGGTCACACAGCAGGCAGAGTGCATCTCCTGCAAACCTTGCCCCACAGCCACACTCCTCGGGCATTCATTCTGTTCTCTCTCAGCTTTCACCATTATCGAGCTTTTCATATCTTACCTAAACTCCCTCCATGACAACTAGGTTGTGTTTAAGTGTCTGTGGAAGCGAGCATCAATCCACGTTCCTCCTGAAATGTGGTCTTAATGCACCTCGAAGACCACTTAATTCTGGGCCAGCCGACAGAATCCTTTCCCATCCCGCCTCCTTTTCTCCGCGTTCCAGGAGCTCTCCTCTGTTTTCTGGTCTCCAGTCGGAAACCCTTGTCTTCAGGCTGTGAGAACACAGGGAATACACTTGACCTTGTGGCACATGGAGCTTTCTTGAATAAACCCACTTGGTCATGATGTCTACCTTTTTGAATATGTCATTGGATTCTGTTTGCTAGGATTTGTTGAACATTTTTCACATATATTCATCAGTGATATTTTCCTGTAGTTTTCGTTTTTGGCTGCATCTTTGGCTGGTTTTGGGATTAGGGTGAAGGGGGCCTCATAAATTGATTTTGGGGGTTTACCTTGTGCAATACTTTGGAAGAGTTTGAGTAGGATAGGTGTTAGCTCTTTATTGTTTGGTGGATTCCCCTGTGAAGCCAACTGGTCCTTGGCTTTTGTTTGTTCAAAGATTTTTCATTGCAGTTTCAATTTCCGTGCTTTTGATTGGTCTAGTAAGATTTTCTATTTCTTCCTGGCTCAGTTTTGGAAGGTTATACTTTTCTAAGAATTCGTCCATTTCTTTGAAGTTTTCCATTTTATTTTCATATAGCTGCTGACAGTAGTCTCTTGTGATCCTTTGTATTTCTGTGTTGTCTGTTGCATGCACTGCAGCAGCATTCACAACGACCAAGAGATGAAGGGAAAGAGAATTGTTGGGTGCAGATGAAAAGAGAAAGAAATGTGACAGAGATACACAATGGAATATGATGCCAAAATTATGAATTGGAAAAAATTCCATTTTCAGAGATACGCAAACATCTAGAGTTAATCACAGTAAGTAAAGAAGGGCAGATTAAAGAGATATCATATCATATACCTTCGAGAGGGGATTAAAAAGAAAACATTGATGGCGATGAGTGAATGGACTTGCACTCCTGGTAAGAAAATTGCGGTTAGCAAAGGGTGTTGGTGGGTGAGAGCCTGAAAGGTGAAGGCTGGAATAAATTTATCCCCACAAATGCCTATGTAATTCATAATCCACATGGACTTCTTGTATCAAGAGAAATGTGCTCAACAGATTCTAAAAACAGCTGTGACAGTAACCACAGCTGAACACCTCCAGGTATCTGTGGAACGGAAGGAGAAACTGGTTCCCTGCAACAACTACAACGGTGTAAATTGTCTTCAATGAGAAATAAGAGTTTCACTTAAAGAAAAAACCTCAAAGGCTAAAGAGACAAAAGCTTTTGGTGACTTCCAGGGTCTCCTTTTCCTCTCATTTACAACCAGGCCTGGGAGAACCTCAGAGGGGCTGTTACCATAGCAAAAAGAGGAGGGACTGAAGAAATGCTGCCGCCTTGTGGACATTTTCTATAACAGCAACCTTCGAATGCTGATGGACCCAGTGTTCACAACGGTGCTGAGCTCTAACCCATAGCCACTCTTTACAAATTGCCAGGGCTCACATAAGAGAAAACATAAACACAGGGGAAGCTAACAGGTAGAGGATATGAACGGGTAAACACAATTCCGTGCCTCATTAAAAAAGCTGATGACAATGTGCACACAGGATGAAATCTAAGTGATACGAACATCTAAGCTGTTGAGGATATGATCACCTCTGCCTCAGCACGAAAAAAAGCCACTGTCTAAAGCTGTACATGGAATCAGTGGTAGAATAGCATTAGTACAGTGGACACTTTAGGTTACTGGTGGGATGGACCTGATAAGAGGCACTATGAGCATGATTAGAAAAGAGCACTCCCATGAAAGACAAATAAATAAATAAATAAACAAAGAGGCAGAGACAGTATGATAAACCAGGTCCTCTCCTGGAGTAGTTCAGAAATGAACAGATTTCGAACACCACACACCCCAAACCAGGTCCCATGGAAACCATTCAAAACATGAAAGAGATGAAAGTTAAGATAGCATACCTGGACAGAGGAATGTATAAGGAAATTGATACAGGTCTAGAATGAATTTGGAATCAAGGATTGAAATCTGAAAGTAGGACAACTTCAGAGATAGATAAACCCAGAGATCATCCCACGGAGTGAAGGAGGTTCGATTCAAGAAACATCAGGTGATGCAACAGAGAGTTGGGATACAAAAATCCACTGCAGTGAGCACCCACACAAAGGTGACATGGACATCCAACCTGGCAAGAAACCTATGGGTGGACCCTGGTGGATGGAAGGGAAACATCTGTAGTTTGGCATTAATTTCTTCCCACAGATACATATAAAATACAGAATCCACGTAAACCTATTGCAGCAAGAGTGGTAGTCGAAACACCTTCTAATAATATGTAGGTGAAAACAAGCACAGCTGAATACGTAGAGTAGTCTCAGGGTCACGGAACAAGAATCTGTACACGTCAAACCAGGTCCCCTTGTCTTCAACTTAAAGAGAATAGGAAGATTTACTTCAAAAATCCAAGAGAGAGGAGACACCGGGTTTTGTGGCATCCTCTGGCTCGTTCTACTCTACTGTACACCCGGGCCAGACAAAAACTCTCAGATGGGGCAGGCCATCCCAAAAGAGGAGGGAATCATAAAGCCTTGCAGCGTACAGGGTTTTCTCTGTAATGGCAGCCTTCAAACTATCGCTGATGGATATATGATATACACAAGGCCGCTGGACTCAACATGAGACCTACCCTTGACCATGTCAGGGGTGATTCATCCAAAAAAGAAAAAAAGTGAAAAAGAAAATCCAGAACACTCTCAGGAAGAAAACATCAACAGTTAAATACAGCTCAAAGTGCTTTAAAAAGTAAAGAAACACAGATTTTGAAAAACACGTCTAAGTCGACCATGCACTGCAGCAAGATTAGCAACATCCTATACATGAAAGTCCAGAAACTGATGCTGTCACTATTGAAAACAGTAAGCGGTTCTTTTTAAATTAATTTTTATTTTCTTATTGATGGATAGTTGCTTTACAGAATTTTGTTGTTTTCTGTCCAACCTCAACATGAATCAGCCATATGTATACATATGTCCCCTCCTTTTAGAACCTCCTGCCCATCTCCCTCCCCAGTATGCAGCTTTTGAAACAAACTAAAAATAGAGTTAGCATATGATCCAGCAATCCCACTACTGGGCATATATCCAGTAAAGATGAAAACTCCCATCAGAAAAGAGACAGGCACAGCAGTGTTTATAGTAGTACCAAGTACAGTAGCAAAGAAGTGGAAACAACCTTAAATGTCCATACATAGGTGAATGGATAAAGAAAGATATTGTATACATACAATGGAATATTAACCATAAGAAAGAATGAAACAATGCTATTTTGTCAACATGGATGCACCTAGAGATGATCATACAAAGTAAGTCAAACAGAGAAAGATAAGAGGAGCTTAGGTGGGTTCAGCTCACCTTTTGGACTTCAGTTGAGAGGAGGTCTTCATCTTTTCCCCCTGGGTATATGGAGATGGCTGTTATGTAACTGCTCTAAGCCTTGTGGCTTCCCAGTGACCTTAGTCATTCTGAAGGCTCCCAGTAGTCTGCCCCAGAGCCCCTGAGCACCCTTATATATACCCCATCTCCAGGGGGCCACACCATTATGGTTTATGAGATCAGCAAGTCTCTTCCCCAGCCAATGGTGGCCCTGGGTGAGCCTTGACATCACAAAGACCCATCCTGACATGTCTAGTGGAGGATGGGGAGCAACTCAGATGATTTTGTGGGAGAAAGGAGGCATTTGTAATTCCCCTAAAGAGGCCTCCAAACTCACCTGCCCCCCTCATCTCTCCACGTCAACTCATGGGTCACACGGCAGGCAGAGTGCATCTCCTACAAACCTTCCCCACAGCCACACTCCTCGGGCATTCTTTCTGTTCTCTCTCACCTTTCACCTTTATCGAGTTTTGAATATCTTGCCTGAAATCCCTCCACGACAACTAGGCTGTGTTTAAGTGTCTGTGGAAGGGAGCATCATTCCACGTTCCCTCTGCAGTGTGGTCTTAATGCACCGTGAAGCCCATTGAATTCTGGGCCAGCCGACAGAAACCTTTCCATCCCGCCTCCTTGTCTCAGTGTTCCCGGAACTCGCCTCCGTTTTCTGGTCTCCAGTCTGAAACCCTTGTCTTCAGGCTGTGAGAACGCATTGAATACTTTTGCCCTTGCTCCACACGGAGCTGTCTCGTTTCAAGTTTAGGACTCAGGGTCACCTCACTAGGAGTACTACCCAGGCTTGCGTTTGAACAGGGTGATGGGGATGGGGCAGAGAAATGCTTGTTTCAGGTTGTGCTGGGGAATCCCATGCAGGAAATGCCCACCTGCAGCTGATTAGTATTCCCAGCAAGGGGTGGAGCTTGCCCAGAGCTGTGTGAGCCTTGTGTGCAAAGGGCTTCTCAACACGTGCCCTCACAAATCTCTTTTCTCATCTTGTTTTCCTGCTGGAAGCTCCCTTGAAGCTTACCTCACAGCCAAAACCATGGTGGAATTCATTTCAATGAGCAGCTGCCACAAGCTTCCAGCTTCTTGGATAAATCACTGAGTCATCCTGTCCTGTGCATCTCGTTCCCAAGGTCTGTCATTGAGCTGGTTGGCTGTGGAGGAAAGGGGAATGGATTGTGTACTCCACCTCAGTCCTCGTTTTTCCAATTGACACGTAGGGTCAACCAGCCTGAGGTGCACCCCTGGGGACAGTTTGTTGGCTTAGTGGGTCTCCCTGGGTTTCCCGTGAAGTGTTCACATCCATTTGTTGCTTACTCACCCAGGGTCCATCACACTGCTGAACATTTGAAGAGGTAGAAAAAACACGCCATAAACAAACCGAGAAGATGACTCTTACAATTTTGAGAAGAAAGATCTTAAAACCTGAAAGAAAAATGGGCAAGAGGCACGAGCCAACACTTCATAAGAAAGATGTATCACTGGCCTTTAAATTTATGAAGACATATTTAAGGACATGAGCAGCCAATTCACAAGAAGAGTATGGAACTAGCCCAGAACCACTTTAATAACATATTAAATCTGACGAAGGGAAGAAAAATCATACTAAAATTCCCTTGAGAACTGAAACTCAGGCAGAAGTGGCATAGATTTTAGAAATTGCGGACAAAGACATTAAGATACTTGGAATAACTGTGTTTTGTGTGTTCCCAAAGTAAGGAGAGACATGGAAATCCTAAAATAGACCCCCATTTGATCTTACAGATATGAAAAACATAGTGTCAGATGAAGCCCATTTTAAGGGTTTCCTGGTGGCTCAGGCAGTAAAAAAAAAAAAAAAAAAAAAAAAAAAACAAACCCACCTGCAACATGGGAGACCGGGATTCAATGCCTGGGTTGGGAAGATCCCCTGGAGCGGGGAATGGCAGCCTGCTCCAGTATGCTTTCATGGAGAATCCCCATGGACAGAGGAGCCTGGCGGGCTACAGTCCATGGGGTCACAAAGAGTGGGACCCGGCTGAGCAACGAAACACAGCACAGCACAGCACATTAAATGTTTGTGAAAGAAAGGCAGGTAGGAACGAAAGAGGGACAAAGGGAAACAAGGGAAATGAAAGGAAGGAAAGAAAATCCTCTGTTGTTAGTGAGAACAGAGCAACCAGACATGTCCCCCAGCAGGACAGCACCCCACATGTCCATCTGAGCACTCTCAGATGGTTTGAAACAACCATCACCAACTTTGGTCCCAGTCCTTCAACCAAACTCATATACAGGGTTTCCCACTAACAGGCTAATAGTCATCATGGTTTCTCCTCATTCAAATCGTGATTCCCCCAGAAGTGAAAAAGACACGTGTGCCCCAATGTTCACCAGAGCACTGTTTACAATAGCCAGGGCATGGAAGCAACCTACATGTCCCTCAGCAGACAAATGGGAAAGAAAGCTGTGGTACATAGACACAATGGAATATTGCTCAGCCATTAAAAAGAACACATTTGAATCCGTTCTAATGAGGTAGATGAAACTGGAGCCTATTATACAGAGTGAAGTAAGTCAGAAAGAAAAACACCAATACACTTTACTAAGGCATATATATGGAATCTAGAAAGATGGTAATGCTAACCCTGTATGGGAGACAGCAAAAGAGACACAGATTTACAGAACAGCTTTTTGGAGTCTGTGGGAGACTGTGAGGGTGGGATGATCTGAGAGAATAGCATTGAAACATGTATATTATCATATGTGAAAGAGATAGCCAGTCCATGTTCGATGTATAAGACAGGGTGCTCAGGGCTGGTGCACTGGGATGACGCAGAGGGATGGGATGGGGAGGGAGGTGGGAGGAAGGATCAGGATGGGGAACACATGTACACTCATGGCTGATTCATGTTAATGTATGGCCAAAGCCACCACAATATTGTAAAGTAATTACCCACCAATTAAAATAAATAAAATAAAATAAAATACATTCCTTTGCTGAAAACCGCCTAATCAGTATTGGTTTTTGGACCTACAAAAACGCCATTGTCTTCCTTCCTTTCTTCCCTCCTTCCTCCCCCCACTTCCTTTCATTTTCTTTCTTATTATACAACTGTTAAAGCTTGCTTTCCATTTATAGTTATGACAAAGTCCTGGCTCTATTCCCCGTGTTGTACAATGGATCCCTGAGCTCATCTTCCACCAACTAACCCTGCGTGCCTCCCACTCCCCCACCTCTGTATTGCCCCAACCTCGTCCCCTCCCCGCTGGTAACCAGTAGATGCTTCTCTATATCTGCGCGCCTCCATTTTTATCATATTCTCTACTTTGCGGTATGTTTAGATTCTGTAAGTGATATCATACAGTATTTGTCTATCTCTGTGAGTCCATTTACTCAATATTCTACATTCCATGTTGCTGCAAATGCCAATATTCCATTCTCTTGATGGGGCAGCTCCTTTGTATGCCTTTTTAGCAAATGGCATGGTCCCCCCCGACGACACAGCTCCCCAGCAAAGTATCCATCTCTGCACTCACACAGAAAAACACCAAGTCCTCTTCTCTTCTCCCATGGGAAGTGTGTCTTTGAATCTCAGTCTGGAACCAGTTCTTCCCCTACTTTCTGGCAACCTGGGCCTCTGGTCCCATCTCCAACTCCACAGAAGCCATCTCCCTCCCTCCTCACACACTTATCCCTTCCCTGCTCTCTCTGACCCCCACTATCAGAGAACTCAGAGACAAACATAGTTTCACATCAGGTTGATTTTATTTTCGTTGTTAATGTATGAAGTTGCTATAATATTCAGAATCTGTACTGTTAGCCAGTACTCAGCGGCGAGACCCCCCAAGCATTTCTGAAATCACTAGCCATGCCGCGAAGTCACTGGCTATCCACTGGTCGAGTTGGAGTGGCAGGGGTCTCCGTGGCCTCTGGGACCTCCTCTGGTTCGTTCTGATTAGCTGGAATGGCAGGGGTCTCTGTGGTCTCTGGGACCTCCTCTGGTACCTTCTGAGGAGCTGGAATGGCACGGGTCACTGTGGTCTCTGGGACCTCCTCTGGTTCATTCTGATTAACTGGAATGGCAGGTGTCTCTGTGGTCTCTGGGACCTCCTCTGGTTCCTTCTGATTCAGCTGTTCATTTGCCTTGGAACTCTGGCTACAGAGCTTTGAGCATCTGATTTTCTTAAGCTTTTTGGTGGTGGGAGTTTTCTGAGTTTTCTTAGGCAGCTTTGCCGGAATGGGATTATTCACCCTCACGGTTACCCTGGCCACCTAGAGAAAATAAGAGGGGGAGCAAAGAATGGGACTGGTTTAGGGAAGAGTGTGAAGACAGGTGGGAACGATGGCTTCAGGAGAAGGGTGTGGGCAGAGAAGGGTTATGTGCCAGGCAAGGACAGGGGAGGGGGTCTTTTGGGGTGGGGCCGATGGACAAGAGAGTTTGGCTGGGTTCAGCTCACCTAGACATTTTTTCTGGACCTCAGTTGATAGGAGGTCTTCATCTTCTCCTGGCTAACAGGAGGTGTGTGTTCCATAACTACTCTGGAGCCTTGTGGCTTCCTAGTCACCTCAGTCATTTGGAGGACTCACAGTGGTCTGCCCAGAGCCCGTAAGCACCCCTATATATACCCGTCCCCATGGAGCCTCACCCTCATGAGGTGAGCTTTATGAGGTCAGCAAGTCTCTTCCCCAGCCAATGGTGGCCCTGGGTGAGCTTTGACATCACAAAGCCCTATCCTGGCATGTTTAGCGGAGGATGGGGAGAAAGTCAGATGATTTGCTGGGAGAAATGAGGCATTTGTAATGCCCTAAAGATGCCTCCAAACTCACCTGCCACCCTCACCTCTATGTCAACTCTGATGGGTCACACAGCAGGCAGAGTGCATCTCCTGCAAACCTTGCCCCACAGCCACACTCCTCGGGCATTCATTCTGTTCTCTCTCAGCTTTCACCATTATCGAGCTTTTCATATCTTACCTAAACTCCCTCCATGACAACTAGGTTGTGTTTAAGTGTCTGTGGAAGCGAGCATCAATCCACGTTCCTCCTGAAATGTGGTCTTAATGCACCTCGAAGACCACTTAATTCTGGGCCAGCCGACAGAATCCTTTCCCATCCCGCCTCCTTTTCTCCGCGTTCCAGGAGCTCTCCTCTGTTTTCTGGTCTCCAGTCGGAAACCCTTGTCTTCAGGCTGTGAGAACACAGGGAATACACTTGACCTTGTGGCACATGGAGCTTTCTTGAATAAACCCACTTGGTCATGATGTCTACCTTTTTGAATATGTCATTGGATTCTGTTTGCTAGGATTTGTTGAACATTTTTCACATATATTCATCAGTGATATTTTCCTGTAGTTTTCGTTTTTGGCCGCATCTTTGGCTGGTTTTGGGATTAGGGTGAAGGGGGCCTCATAAATTGATTTTGGGGGTTTACCTTGTGCAATACTTTGGAAGAGTTTGAGTAGGATAGGTGTTAGCTCTTTATTGTTTGGTGGATTCCCCTGTGAAGCCAACTGGTCCTTGGCTTTTGTTTGTTCAAAGATTTTTCATTGCAGTTTCAATTTCCGTGCTTTTGATTGGTCTAGTAAGATTTTCTATTTCTTCCTGGCTCAGTTTTGGAAGGTTATACTTTTCTAAGAATTCGTCCATTTCTTTGAAGTTTTCCATTTTATTTTCATATAGCTGCTGACAGTAGTCTCTTGTGATCCTTTGTATTTCTGTGTTGTCTGTTGCATGCACTGCAGCAGCATTCACAACGACCAAGAGATGAAGGGAAAGAGAATTGTTGGGTGCAGATGAAAAGAGAAAGAAATGTGACAGAGATACACAATGGAATATGATGCCAAAATGATGAATTGGAAAAAATTCCATTTTCAGAGATACGCAAACATCTAGAGTTAATCACAGTAAGTAAAGAAGGGCAGATTAAAGAGATATCATATCATATACCTTCGAGAGGGGATTAAAAAGAAAACATTGATGGCGATGAGTGAATGGACTTGCACTCCTGGTAAGAAAATTGCGGTTAGCAAAGGGTGTTGGTGGGTGAGAGCCTGAAAGGTGAAGGCTGGAATAAATTTATCCCCACAAATGCCTATGTAATTCATAATCCACATGGACTTCTTGTATCAAGAGAAATGTGCTCAACAGATTCTAAAAACAGCTGTGACAGTAACCACAGCTGAACACCTCCAGGTATCTGTGGAACGGAAGGAGAAACTGGTTCCCTGCAACAACTACAACGGTGTAAATTGTCTTCAATGAGAAATAAGAGTTTCACTTAAAGAAAAAACCTCAAAGGCTAAAGAGACAAAAGCTTTTGGTGACTTCCAGGGTCTCCTTTTCCTCTCATTTACAACCAGGCCTGGGAGAACCTCAGAGGGGCTGTTACCATAGCAAAAAGAGGAGGGACTGAAGAAATGCTGCCGCCTTGTGGACATTTTCTATAACAGCAACCTTCGAATGCTGATGGACCCAGTGTTCACAACGGTGCTGAGCTCTAACCCATACCCACTCTTTACAAATTGCCAGGGCTCACATAAGAGAAAACATAAACACAGGGGAAGCTAACAGGTAGAGGATATGAACGGGTAAACACAATTCCGTGCCTCATTAAAAAAGCTGATGACAATGTGCACACAGGATGAAATCTAAGTGATACGAACATCTAAGCTGTTGAGGATATGATCACCTCTGCCTCAGCACGAAAAAAAGCCACTGTCTAAAGCTGTACATGGAATCAGTGGTAGAATAGCATTAGTACAGTGGACACTTTAGGTTACTGGTGGGATGGACCTGATAAGAGGCACTATGAGCATGATTAGAAAAGAGCACTCCCATGAAAGACAAATAAATAAATAAATAAACAAAGAGGCAGAGACAGTATGATAAACCAGGTCCTCTCCTGGAGTAGTTCAGAAATGAACAGATTTCGAACACCACACACCCCAAACCAGGTCCCATGGAAACCATTCAAAACATGAAAGAGATGAAAGTTAAGATAGCATACCTGGACAGAGGAATGTATAAGGAAATTGATACAGGTCTAGAATGAATTTGGAATCAAGGATTGAAATCTGAAAGTAGGACAACTTCAGAGATAGATAAACCCAGAGATCATCCCACGGAGTGAAGGAGGTTCGATTCAAGAAACATCAGGTGATGCAACAGAGAGGTGGGATACAAAAATCCACTGCAGTGAGCACCCACACAAAGGTGACATGGACATCCAACCTGGCAAGAAACCTATGGGTGGACCCTGGTGGATGGAAGGGAAACATCTGTAGTTTGGCATTAATTTCTTCCCACAGATACATATAAAATACAGAATCCACGTAAACCTATTGCAGCAAGAGTGGTAGTCGAAACACCTTCTAATAATATGTAGGTGAAAACAAGCACAGCTGAATACGTAGAGTAGTCTCAGGGTCACGGAACAAGAATCTGTACACGTCAAACCAGGTCCCCTTGTCTTCAACTTAAAGAGAATAGGAAGATTTACTTCAAAAATCCAAGAGAGAGGAGACACCGGGTTTTGTGGCATCCTCTGGCTCGTTCTACTCTACTGTACACCCGGGCCAGACAAAAACTCTCAGATGGGGCAGGCCATCCCAAAAGAGGAGGGAATCATAAAGCCTTGCAGCGTACAGGGTTTTCTCTGTAATGGCAGCCTTCAAACTATCGCTGATGGATATATGATATACACAAGGCCGCTGGACTCAACATGAGACCTACCCTTGACCATGTCAGGGGTGATTCATCCAAAAAAGAAAAAAAGTGAAAAAGAAAATCCAGAACACTCTCAGGAAGAAAACATCAACAGTTAAATACAGCTCAAAGTGCTTTAAAAAGTAAAGAAACACAGATTTTGAAAAACACGTCTAAGTCGACCATGCACTGCAGCAAGATTAGCAACATCCTATACATGAAAGTCCAGAAACTGATGCTGTCACTATTGAAAACAGTAAGCGGTTCTTTTTAAATTAATTTTTATTTTCTTATTGATGGATAGTTGCTTTACAGAATTTTGTTGTTTTCTGTCCAACCTCAACATGAATCAGCCATATGTATACATATGTCCCCTCCTTTTAGAACCTCCTGCCCATCTCCCTCCCCAGTATGCAGCTTTTGAAACAAACTAAAAATAGAGTTAGCATATGATCCAGCAATCCCACTACTGGGCATATATCCAGTAAAGATGAAAACTCCCATCAGAAAAGAGACAGGCACAGCAGTGTTTATAGTAGTACCAAGTACAGTAGCAAAGAAATGGAAACAACCTTAAATGTCCATACATAGGTGAATGGATAAAGAAAGATATTGTGTACATACAATGGAATATTAACCATAAGAAAGAATGAAACAATGCTATTTTGTCAACATGGATGCACCTAGAGATGATCATACAAAGTAAGTCAAACAGAGAAAGATAAGAGGAGCTTAGGTGGGTTCAGCTCACCTTTTGGACTTCAGTTGAGAGGAGGTCTTCATCTTTTCCCCCTGGGTATATGGAGATGGCTGTTATGTAACTGCTCTAAGCCTTGTGGCTTCCCAGTGACCTTAGTCATTCTGAAGGCTCCCAGTAGTCTGCCCCAGAGCCCCTGAGCACCCTTATATATACCCCATCTCCAGGGGGCCACACCATTATGGTTTATGAGATCAGCAAGTCTCTTCCCCAGCCAATGGTGGCCCTGGGTGAGCCTTGACATCACAAAGACCCATCCTGACATGTCTAGTGGAGGATGGGGAGCAACTCAGATGATTTTGTGGGAGAAATGAGGCATTTGTAATTCCCCTAAAGAGGCCTCCAAACTCACCTGCCCCCCTCATCTCTCCACGTCAACTCATGGGTCACACGGCAGGCAGAGTGCATCTCCTACAAACCTTCCCCACAGCCACACTCCTCGGGCATTCTTTCTGTTCTCTCTCACCTTTCACCTTTATTGAGTTTTGAATATCTTGCCTGAAATTCCTCCACGACAACTAGGCTGTGTTTAAGTGTCTGTGGAAGGGAGCATCATTCCACGTTCCCTCTGCAGTGTGGTCTTAATGCACCGTGAAGCCCATTGAATTCTGGGCCAGCCGACAGAAACCTTTCCATCCCGCCTCCTTGTCTCAGTGTTCCCGGAACTCGCCTCCGTTTTCTGGTCTCCAGTCTGAAACCCTTGTCTTCAGGCTGTGAGAACGCATTGAATACATTTGCCCTTGCTCCACACGGAGCTGTCTCGTTTCAAGTTTAGGACTCAGGGTCACCTCACTAGGAGTACTACCCAGGCTTGCGTTTGAACAGGGTGATGGGGATGGGGCAGAGAAATGCTTGTTTCAGGTTGTGCTGGGGAATCCCATGCAGGAAATGCCCACCTGCAGCTGATTAGTATTCCCAGCAAGGGGTGGAGCTTGCCCAGAGCTGTGTGAGCCTTGTGTGCAAAGGGCTTCTCAACACGTGCCCTCACAAATCTCTTTTCTCATCTTGTTTTCCTGCTGGAAGCTCCCTTGAAGCTTACCTCACAGCCAAAACCATGGTGGAATTCATTTCAATGAGCAGCTGCCACAAGCTTCCAGCTTCTTGGATAAATCACTGAGTCATCCTGTCCTGTGCATCTCGTTCCCAAGGTCTGTCATTGAGCTGGTTGGCTGTGGAGGAAAGGGGAATGGATTGTGTACTCCACCTCAGTCCTCGTTTTTCCAATTGACACGTAGGGTCAACCAGCCTGAGGTGCACCCCTGGGGACAGTTTGTTGGCTTAGTGGGTCTCCCTGGGTTTCCCGTGAAGTGTTCACATCCATTTGTTGCTTACTCACCCAGGGTCCATCACACTGCTGAACATTTGAAGAGGTAGAAAAAACACGCCATAAACAAACCGAGAAGATGACTCTTACAATTTTGAGAAGAAAGATCTTAAAACCTGAAAGAAAAATGGGCAAGAGGCACGAGCCAACACTTCATAAGAAAGATGTATCACTGGCCTTTAAATTTATGAAGACATATTTAAGGACATGAGCAGCCAATTCACAAGAAGAGTATGGAACTAGCCCAGAACCACTTTAATAACATATTAAATCTGACGAAGGGAAGAAAAATCATACTAAAATTCCCTTGAGAACTGAAACTCAGGCAGAAGTGGCATAGATTTTAGAAATTGCGGACAAAGACATTAAGATACTTGGAATAACTGTGTTTTGTGTGTTCCCAAAGTAAGGAGAGACATGGAAATCCTAAAATAGACCCCCATTTGATCTTACAGATATGAAAAACATAGTGTCAGATGAAGCCCATTTTAAGGGTTTCCTGGTGGCTCAGGCAGTAAAAAAAAAAAAAAAAAAACAAACCCACCTGCAACATGGGAGACCGGGATTCAATGCCTGGGTTGGGAAGATCCCCTGGAGCGGGGAATGGCAGCCTGCTCCAGTATGCTTTCATGGAGAATCCCCATGGACAGAGGAGCCTGGCGGGCTACAGTCCATGGGGTCACAAAGAGTGGGACCCGGCTGAGCAACGAAACACAGCACAGCACAGCACATTAAATGTTTGTGAAAGAAAGGCAGGTAGGAACGAAAGAGGGACAAAGGGAAACAAGGGAAATGAAAGGAAGGAAAGAAAATCCTCTGTTGTTAGTGAGAACAGAGCAACCAGACATGTCCCCCAGCAGGACAGCACCCCACATGTGCATCTGAGCACTCTCAGATGGTTTGAAACAACCATCACCAACTTTGGTCCCAGTCCTTCAACCAAACTCATATACAGGGTTTCCCACTAACAGGCTAATAGTCATCATGGTTTCTCCTCATTCAAATCGTGATTCTCCCAGAAGTGAAAAAGACACGTGTGCCCCAATGTTCACCAGAGCAGTGTTTACAATAGCCAGGACATGGAAGCAACTTACACGTCCCTCAGCAGACAAATGGGAAAGAAAGCTGTGGTACATAGACACAATGGAATATTGCTCAGCCATTAAAAAGAACACATTTGAATCCGTTCTAATGAGGTAGATGAAACTGGAGCCTATTATACAGAGTGAAGTAAGTCAGAAAGAAAAACACCAATACACTTTACTAAGGCATATATATGGAATCTAGAAAGATGGTAATGCTAACCCTGTATGGGAGACAGCAAAAGAGACACAGATTTACAGAACAGCTTTTTGGAGTCTGTGGGAGACGGTGAGGGTGGGATGATCTGAGAGAATAGCATTGAAACATGTATATTATCATATGTGAAAGAGATAGCCAGTCCATGTTCGATGTATAAGACAGGGTGCTCAGGGCTGGTGCACTGGGATGACGCAGAGGGATGGGATGGGGAGGGAGGTGGGAGGAAGGATCAGGATGGGGAACACATGTACACTCATGGCTGATTCATGTTAATGTATGGCCAAAGCCACCACAATATTGTAAAGTAATTACCCACCAATTAAAATAAATAAAATAAAATAAAATACATTCCTTTGCTGAAAACCGCCTAATCAGTATTGGTTTTTGGACCTACAAAAACGCCATTGTCTTCCTTCCTTTCTTCCCTCCTTCCTCCCCCCACTTCCTTTCATTTTCTTTCTTATTATACAACTGTTAAAGCTTGCTTTCCATTTATAGTTATGACAAAGTCCTGGCTCTATTCCCCATGTTGTACAATGGATCCCTGAGCTCATCTTCCACCAACTAACCCTGCGTGCCTCCCACTCCCCCACCTCTGTATTGCCCCAACCTCGTCCCCTCCCCGCTGGTAACCAGTAGATGCTTCTCTATATCTGCGCGCCTCCATTTTTATCATATTCTCTACTTTGCGGTATGTTTAGATTCTGTAAGTGATATCATACAGTATTTGTCTATCTCTGTGAGTCCATTTACTCAATATTCTACATTCCATGTTGCTGCAAATGCCAATATTCCATTCTCTTGATGGGGCAGCTCCTTTGTATGCCTTTTTAGCAAATGGCATGGTCCCCCCCGACGACACAGCTCCCCAGCAAAGTATCCATCTCTGCACTCACACAGAAAAACACCAAGTCCTCTTCTCTTCTCCCATGGGAAGTGTGTCTTTGAATCTCAGTCTGGAACCAGTTCTTCCCCTACTTTCTGGCAACCTGGGCCTCTGGTCCCATCTCCAACTCCACAGAAGCCATCTCCCTCCCTCCTCACACACTTATCCCTTCCCTGCTCTCTCTGACCCCCACTATCAGAGAACTCAGAGACAAACATAGTTTCACATCAGGTTGATTTTATTTTCGTTGTTAATGTATGAAGTTGCTATAATATTCAGAATCTGTACTGTTAGCCAGTACTCAGCGGCGAGACCCCCCAAGCATTTCTGAAATCACTAGCCATGCCGCGAAGTCACTGGCTATCCACTGGTCGAGTTGGAGTGGCAGGGGTCTCCGTGGCCTCTGGGACCTCCTCTGGTTCGTTCTGATTAGCTGAAATGGCAGGGGTCTCTGTGGTCTCTGGGACCTCCTCTGGTACCTTCTGAGGAGCTGGAATGGCACGGGTCACTGTGGTCTCTGGGACCTCCTCTGGTTCATTCTGATTAACTGGAATGGCAGGTGTCTCTGTGGTCTCTGGGACCTCCTCTGGTTCCTTCTGATTCAGCTGTTCATTTGCCTTGGAACTCTGGCTACAGAGCTTTGAGCATCTGATTTTCTTAAGCTTTTTGGTGGTGGGAGTTTTCTGAGTTTTCTTAGGCAGCTTTGCCGGAATGGGATTATTCACCCTCACGGTTACCCTGGCCACCTAGAGAAAATAAGAGGGGGAGCAAAGAATGGGACTGGTTTAGGGAAGAGTGTGAAGACAGGTGGGAACGATGGCTTCAGGAGAAGGGTGTGGGCAGAGAAGGGTTATGTGCCAGGCAAGGACAGGGGAGGGGGTCTTTTGGGGTGGGGCCGATGGACAAGAGAGTTTGGCTGGGTTCAGCTCACCTAGACATTTTTTCTGGACCTCAGTTGATAGGAGGTCTTCATCTTCTCCTGGCTAACAGGAGGTGTGTGTTCCATAACTACTCTGGAGCCTTGTGGCTTCCTAGTCACCTCAGTCATTTGGAGGACTCACAGTGGTCTGCCCAGAGCCCGTAAGCACCCCTATATATACCCGTCCCCATGGAGCCTCACCCTCATGAGGTGAGCTTTATGAGGTCAGCAAGTCTCTTCCCCAGCCAATGGTGGCCCTGGGTGAGCTTTGACATCACAAAGCCCTATCCTGGCATGTTTAGCGGAGGATGGGGAGAAAGTCAGATGATTTGCTGGGAGAAATGAGGCATTTGTAATGCCCTAAAGATGCCTCCAAACTCACCTGCCACCCTCACCTCTATGTCAACTCTGATGGGTCACACAGCAGGCAGAGTGCATCTCCTGCAAACCTTGCCCCACAGCCACACTCCTCGGGCATTCATTCTGTTCTCTCTCAGCTTTCACCATTATCGAGCTTTTCATATCTTACCTAAACTCCCTCCATGACAACTAGGTTGTGTTTAAGTGTCTGTGGAAGCGAGCATCAATCCACGTTCCTCCTGAAATGTGGTCTTAATGCACCTCGAAGACCACTTAATTCTGGGCCAGCCGACAGAATCCTTTCCCATCCCGCCTCCTTTTCTCCGCGTTCCAGGAGCTCTCCTCTGTTTTCTGGTCTCCAGTCGGAAACCCTTGTCTTCAGGCTGTGAGAACACAGTGAATACACTTGACCTTGTGGCACATGGAGCTTTCTTGAATAAACCCACTTGGTCATGATGTCTACCTTTTTGAATATGTCATTGGATTCTGTTTGCTAGGATTTGTTGAACATTTTTCACATATATTCATCAGTGATATTTTCCTGTAGTTTTCGTTTTTGGCCGCATCTTTGGCTGGTTTTGGGATTAGGGTGAAGGGGGCCTCATAAATTGATTTTGGGGGTTTACCTTGTGCAATACTTTGGAAGAGTTTGAGTAGGATAGGTGTTAGCTCTTTATTGTTTGGTGGATTCCCCTGTGAAGCCAACTGGTCCTTGGCTTTTGTTTGTTCAAAGATTTTTCATTGCAGTTTCAATTTCCGTGCTTTTGATTGGTCTAGTAAGATTTTCTATTTCTTCCTGGCTCAGTTTTGGAAGGTTATACTTTTCTAAGAATTCGTCCATTTCTTTGAAGTTTTCCATTTTATTTTCATATAGCTGCTGACAGTAGTCTCTTGTGATCCTTTGTATTTCTGTGTTGTCTGTTGCATGCACTGCAGCAGCATTCACAACGACCAAGAGATGAAGGGAAAGAGAATTGTTGGGTGCAGATGAAAAGAGAAAGAAATGTGACAGAGATACACAATGGAATATGATGCCAAAATGATGAATTGGAAAAAATTCCATTTTCAGAGATACGCAAACATCTAGAGTTAATCACAGTAAGTAAAGAAGGGCAGATTAAAGAGATATCATATCATATACCTTCGAGAGGGGATTAAAAAGAAAACATTGATGGCGATGAGTGAATGGACTTGCACTCCTGGTAAGAAAATTGCGGTTAGCAAAGGGTGTTGGTGGGTGAGAGCCTGAAAGGTGAAGGCTGGAATAAATTTATCCCCACAAATGCCTATGTAATTCATAATCCACATGGACTTCTTGTATCAAGAGAAATGTGCTCAACAGATTCTAAAAACAGCTGTGACAGTAACCACAGCTGAACACCTCCAGGTATCTGTGGAACGGAAGGAGAAACTGGTTCCCTGCAACAACTACAACGGTGTAAATTGTCTTCAATGAGAAATAAGAGTTTCACTTAAAGAAAAAACCTCAAAGGCTAAAGAGACAAAAGCTTTTGGTGACTTCCAGGGTCTCCTTTTCCTCTCATTTACAACCAGGCCTGGGAGAACCTCAGAGGGGCTGTTACCATAGCAAAAAGAGGAGGGACTGAAGAAATGCTGCCGCCTTGTGGACATTTTCTATAACAGCAACCTTCGAATGCTGATGGACCCAGTGTTCACAACGGTGCTGAGCTCTAACCCATAGCCACTCTTTACAAATTGCCAGGGCTCACATAAGAGAAAACATAAACACAGGGGAAGCTAACAGGTAGAGGATATGAACGGGTAAACACAATTCCGTGCCTCATTAAAAAAGCTGATGACAATGTGCACACAGGATGAAATCTAAGTGATACGAACATCTAAGCTGTTGAGGATATGATCACCTCTGCCTCAGCACGAAAAAAAGCCACTGTCTAAAGCTGTACATGGAATCAGTGGTAGAATAGCATTAGTACAGTGGACACTTTAGGTTACTGGTGGGATGGACCTGATAAGAGGCACTATGAGCATGATTAGAAAAGAGCACTCCCATGAAAGACAAATAAATAAATAAATAAACAAAGAGGCAGAGACAGTATGATAAACCAGGTCCTCTCCTGGAGTAGTTCAGAAATGAACAGATTTCGAACACCACACACCCCAAACCAGGTCCCATGGAAACCATTCAAAACATGAAAGAGATGAAAGTTAAGATAGCATACCTGGACAGAGGAATGTATAAGGAAATTGATACAGGTCTAGAATGAATTTGGAATCAAGGATTGAAATCTGAAAGTAGGACAACTTCAGAGATAGATAAACCCAGAGATCATCCCACGGAGTGAAGGAGGTTCGATTCAAGAAACATCAGGTGATGCAACAGAGAGGTGGGATACAAAAATCCACTGCAGTGAGCACCCACACAAAGGTGACATGGACATCCAACCTGGCAAGAAACCTATGGGTGGACCCTGGTGGATGGAAGGGAAACATCTGTGGTTTGGCATTAATTTCTTCCCACAGATACATATAAAATACAGAATCCACGTAAACCTATTGCAGCAAGAGTGGTAGTCGAAACACCTTCTAATAATATGTAGGTGAAAACAAGCACAGCTGAATACGTAGAGTAGTCTCAGGGTCACGGAACAAGAATCTGTACACGTCAAACCAGCTCCCCTTGTCTTCAACTTAAAGAGAATAGGAAGATTTACTTCAAAAATCCAAGAGAGAGGAGACACCGGGTTTTGTGGCATCCTCTGGCTCGTTCTACTCTACTGTACACCCGGGCCAGACAAAAACTCTCAGATGGGGCAGGCCATCCCAAAAGAGGAGGGAATCATAAAGCCTTGCAGCGTACAGGGTTTTCTCTGTAATGGCAGCCTTCAAACTATCGCTGATGGATATATGATATACACAAGGCCGCTGGACTCAACATGAGACCTACCCTTGACCATGTCAGGGGTGATTCATCCAAAAAAGAAAAAAAGTGAAAAAGAATATCCAGAACACTCTCAGGAAGAAAACATCAACAGTTAAATACAGCTCAAAGTGCTTTAAAAAGTAAAGAAACACAGATTTTGAAAAACACGTCTAAGTCGACCATGCACTGCAGCAAGATTAGCAACATCCTATACATGAAAGTCCAGAAACTGATGCTGTCACTATTGAAAACAGTAAGCGGTTCTTTTTAAATTAATTTTTATTTTCTTATTGATGGATAGTTGCTTTACAGAATTTTGTTGTTTTCTGTCCAACCTCAACATGAATCAGCCATATGTATACATATGTCCCCTCCTTTTAGAACCTCCTGCCCATCTCCCTCCCCAGTATGCAGCTTTTGAAACAAACTAAAAATAGAGTTAGCATATGATCCAGCAATCCCACTACTGGGCATATATCCAGTAAAGATGAAAACTCCCATCAGAAAAGAGACAGGCACAGCAGTGTTTATAGTAGTACCAAGTACAGTAGCAAAGAAATGGAAACAACCTTAAATGTCCATACATAGGTGAATGGATAAAGAAAGATATTGTATACATACAATGGAATATTAACCATAAGAAAGAATGAAACAATGCTATTTTGTCAACATGGATGCACCTAGAGATGATCATACAAAGTAAGTCAAACAGAGAAAGATAAGAGGAGCTTAGGTGGGTTCAGCTCACCTTTTGGACTTCAGTTGAGAGGAGGTCTTCATCTTTTCCCCCTGGGTATATGGAGATGGCTGTTATGTAACTGCTCTAAGCCTTGTGGCTTCCCAGTGACCTTAGTCATTCTGAAGGCTCCCAGTAGTCTGCCCCAGAGCCCCTGAGCACCCTTATATATACCCCATCTCCAGGGGGCCACACCATTATGGTTTATGAGATCAGCAAGTCTCTTCCCCAGCCAATGGTGGCCCTGGGTGAGCCTTGACATCACAAAGACCCATCCTGACATGTCTAGTGGAGGATGGGGAGCAACTCAGATGATTTTGTGGGAGAAATGAGGCATTTGTAATTCCCCTAAAGAGGCCTCCAAACTCACCTGCCCCCCTCATCTCTCCACGTCAACTCATGCGTCACACGGCAGGCAGAGTGCATCTCCTACAAACCTTCCTCACAGCCACACTCCTCGGGCATTCTTTCTGTTCTCTCTCACCTTTCACCTTTATCGAGTTTTGAATATCTTGCCTGAAATCCCTCCACGACAACTAGGCTGTGTTTAAGTGTCTGTGGAAGGGAGCATCATTCCACGTTCCCTCTGCAGTGTGGTCTTAATGCACCGTGAAGCCCATTGAATTCTGGGCCAGCCGACAGAAACCTTTCCATCCCGCCTCCTTGTCTCAGTGTTCCCGGAACTCGCCTCCGTTTTCTGGTCTCCAGTCTGAAACCCTTGTCTTCAGGCTGTGAGAACGCATTGAATACATTTGCCCTTGCTCCACACGGAGCTGTCTCGTTTCAAGTTTAGGACTCAGGGTCACCTCACTAGGAGTACTACCCAGGCTTGCGTTTGAACAGGGTGATGGGGATGGGGCAGAGAAATGCTTGTTTCAGGTTGTGCTGGGGAATCCCATGCAGGAAATGCCCACCTGCAGCTGATTAGTGTTCCCAGCAAGGGGTGGAGCTTGCCCAGAGCTGTGTGAGCCTTGTGTGCAAAGGGCTTCTCAACACGTGCCCTCACAAATCTCTTTTCTCATCTTGTTTTCCTGCTGGAAGCTCCCTTGAAGCTTACCTCACAGCCAAAACCATGGTGGAATTCATTTCAATGAGCAGCTGCCACAAGCTTCCAGCTTCTTGGATAAATCACTGAGTCATCCTGTCCTGTGCATCTCGTTCCCAAGGTCTGTCATTGAGCTGGTTGGCTGTGGAGGAAAGGGGAATGGATTGTGTACTCCACCTCAGTCCTCGTTTTTCCAATTGACACGTAGGGTCAACCAGCCTGAGGTGCACCCCTGGGGACAGTTTGTTGGCTTAGTGGGTCTCCCTGGGTTTCCCGTGAAGTGTTCACATCCATTTGTTGCTTACTCACCCAGGGTCCATCACACTGCTGAACATTTGAAGAGGTAGAAAAAACACGCCATAAACAAACCGAGAAGATGACTCTTACAATTTTGAGAAGAAAGATCTTAAAACCTGAAAGAAAAATGGGCAAGAGGCACGAGCCAACACTTCATAAGAAAGATGTATCACTGGCCTTTAAATTTATGAAGACATGTTTAAAGACGTGAGCAGCCAGTTCACAAGAAGAGTATGGAACTAGCCCAGAACCACGTTAAAAACATATTAAATCTGACGAAGGGAAGAAAAATCATACTAAAATACCCTTGAGAACTGAAACTCAGGCAGAAGTGGCATAGATTTTAGAAATTTCAGACAAAGACATTAAGATACTTGGAATAACTGTGTTTTGTGTGTTCCCAAAGTAAGGAGAGACATGGAAATCCTAAAATAGACCCCCTTTTGATCTTACAGATATGAAAATCATAGTGTCAGATGAAGCCCATTTTAAGGGTTTCCTGGTGGCTCAGGCAGTAAAAAAAAAAAAAAAAAAAACCACCTACAACATGGGAGACCGGGATTCAATGCCTGGGTTGGGAAGATCCCCTGGAGCGGGGAATGGCAGCCTGCTCCAGTATGCTTTCATGGAGAATCCCCATGGACAGAGGAGCCTGCCGGGCTACAGTCCATGGGGTCACAAAGAGTGGGACCCAGCTAAGCAACGAAACACAGCACAGCACAGCACATTAAATGTTTGTGAAAGAAAGGCAGGTAGGAACGAAAGAGGGACAAAGGGAAACAAGGGAAATGAAAGGAAGGAAAGAAAATCCTCTGTTGTTAGTGAGAACAGAGCAACCAGACATGTCCCCCAGCAGGACAGCACCCCACATGTCCATCTGAGCACTCTCAGATGGTTTGAAACAACCATCACCAACTTTGGTCCCAGTCCTTCAACCAAACTCATATGCAGGGTTTCCCACTAACAGGCTAATAGTCATCATGGTTTCTCCTCATTCAAATCGTGATTCCCCCAGAAGTGAAAAAGACACGTGTGCCCCAATGTTCACCAGAGCACTGTTTACAATAGCCAGGGCATGGAAGCAACCTACATGTCCCTCAGCAGACAAATGGGAAAGAAAGCTGTGGTACATAGACACAAGGGAATATTGCTCAGCCATTAAAAAGAACACATTTGAATCCGTTCTAATGAGGTAGATGAAACTGGAGCCTATTATACAGAGTGAAGTAAGTCAGAAAGAAAAACACCAATACACTTTACTAAGGCATATATATGGAATCTAGAAAGATGGTAATGCTAACCCTGTATGGGAGACAGCAAAAGAGACACAGATTTACAGAACAGCTTTTTGGAGTCTGTGGGAGACGGTGAGGGTGGGATGATCTGAGAGAATAGCATTGAAACATGTATATTATCATATGTGAAAGAGATAGCCAGTCCATGTTCGATGTATAAGACAGGGTGCTCAGGGCTGGTGCACTGGGATGACGCAGAGGGATGGGATGGGGAGGGAGGTGGGAGGAAGGATCAGGATGGGGAACACATGTACACTCATGGCTGATTCATGTTAATGTATGGCCAAAACCACCACAATATTGTAAAGTAATTACCCACCAATTACAATAAATAAAATAAAATAAAATACATTCCTTTGCTGAAAACCGCCTAATCAGTATTGGTTTTTGGACCTACAAAAACGCCATTGTTTTCCTTCCTTTCTTCCCTCCTTCCTCCCCCCACTTCCTTTCATTTTCTTTCTTATTATACAACTGTTAAAGCTTGCTTTCCATTTATAGTTATGACAAAGTCCTGGCTCTATTCCCCATGTTGTACAATGGATCCCTGAGCTCATCTTCCACCTACTAACCCTGCGTGCCTCCCACTCCCCCACCTCTGTATTGCCCCAACCTCGTCCCCTCCCCGCTGGTAACCAGTAGATGCTTCTCTATATCTGCGCGCCTCCATTTTTATCATATTCTCTACTTTGCGGTATGTTTAGATTCTGTAAGTGATATCATACAGTATTTGTCTATCTCTGTGAGTCCATTTACTCAATATTCTACATTCCATGTTGCTGCAAATGCCAATATTCCATTCTCTTGATGGGGCAGCTCCTTTGTATGCCTTTTTAGCAAATGGCACGGTCCCCCCCCCCCCCCCCACACGACACAGCTCCCCAGCAAAGTATCCATCTCTGCACTCACACAGAGAAACACCAAGTCCTCTTCTCTTCTCCCATGGGAAGTGTGTCTTTGAATCTCAGTCTGGAACCAGTTCTTCCCCTACTTTCTGGCAACCTGGGCCTTCTGGTCCCATCTCCAACTCCACAGAAGCCATCTCCCTCCCTCCTCACACACTTATCCCTTCCCTGCTCTCTCTGACCCCCACTATCAGAGAACTCAGAGACAAACATAGTTTCACATCAGGTTGATTTTATTTTCGTTGTTAATGTATGAAGTTGCTATAATATTCAGAATCTGTACTGTTAGCCAGTACTCAGTGGCGAGACCCCCCAAGCATTTCTGAAATCACTAGCCATGCCGCGAAGTCACTGGCTATCCACTGGTCGAGTTGGAGTGGCAGGGGTCTCCGTGGCCTCTGGGACCTCCTCTGGTTCGTTCTGATTAGCTGGAATGGCAGGGGTCTCTGTGGTCTCTGGGACCTCCTCTGGTACCTTCTGAGGAGCTGGAATGGCACGGGTCACTGTGGTCTCTGGGACCTCCTCTGGTTCATTCTGATTAACTGGAATGGCAGGTGTCTCTGTGGTCTCTGGGACCTCCTCTGGTTCCTTCTGATTCAGCTGTTCATTTGCCTTGGAACTCTGGCTACAGAGCTTTGAGCATCTGATTTTCTTAAGCTTTTTGGTGGTGGGAGTTTTCTGAGTTTTCTTAGGCAGCTTTGCCGGAATGGGATTATTCACCCTCACGGTTACCCTGGCCACCTAGAGAAAATAAGAGGGGGAGCAAAGAATGGGACTGGTTTAGGGAAGAGTGTGAAGACAGGTGGGAACGATGGCTTCAGGAGAAGGGTGTGGGCAGAGAAGGGTTATGTGCCAGGCAAGGACAGGGGAGGGGGTCTTTTGGGGTGGGGCCGATGGACAAGAGAGTTTGGCTGGGTTCAGCTCACCTAGACATTTTTTCTGGACCTCAGTTGATAGGAGGTCTTCATCTTCTCCTGGCTAACAGGAGGTGTGTGTTCCATAACTACTCTGGAGCCTTGTGGCTTCCTAGTCACCTCAGTCATTTGGAGGACTCACAGTGGTCTGCCCAGAGCCCGTAAGCACCCCTATATATACCCGTCCCCATGGAGCCTCACCCTCATGAGGTGAGCTTTATGAGGTCAGCAAGTCTCTTCCCCAGCCAATGGTGGCCCTGGGTGAGCTTTGACATCACAAAGCCCTATCCTGGCATGTTTAGCGGAGGATGGGGAGAAAGTCAGATGATTTGCTGGGAGAAATGAGGCATTTGTAATGCCCTAAAGATGCCTCCAAACTCACCTGCCACCCTCACCTCTATGTCAACTCTGATGGGTCACACAGCAGGCAGAGTGCATCTCCTGCAAACCTTGCCCCACAGCCACACTCCTCGGGCATTCATTCTGTTCTCTCTCAGCTTTCACCATTATCGAGCTTTTCATATCTTACCTAAACTCCCTCCATGACAACTAGGTTGTGTTTAAGTGTCTGTGGAAGCGAGCATCAATCCACGTTCCTCCTGAAATGTGGTCTTAATGCACCTCGAAGACCACTTAATTCTGGGCCAGCCGACAGAATCCTTTCCCATCCCGCCTCCTTTTCTCCGCGTTCCAGGAGCTCTCCTCTGTTTTCTGGTCTCCAGTCGGAAACCCTTGTCTTCAGGCTGTGAGAACACAGTGAATACACTTGACCTTGTGGCACATGGAGCTTTCTTGAATAAACCCACTTGGTCATGATGTCTACCTTTTTGAATATGTCATTGGATTCTGTTTGCTAGGATTTGTTGAACATTTTTCACATATATTCATCAGTGATATTTTCCTGTAGTTTTCGTTTTTGGCCGCATCTTTGGCTGGTTTTGGGATTAGGGTGAAGGGGGCCTCATAAATTGATTTTGGGGGTTTACCTTGTGCAATACTTTGGAAGAGTTTGAGTAGGATAGGTGTTAGCTCTTTATTGTTTGGTGGATTCCCCTGTGAAGCCAACTGGTCCTTGGCTTTTGTTTGTTCAAAGATTTTTCATTGCAGTTTCAATTTCCGTGCTTTTGATTGGTCTAGTAAGATTTTCTATTTCTTCCTGGCTCAGTTTTGGAAGGTTATACTTTTCTAAGAATTCGTCCATTTCTTTGAAGTTTTCCATTTTATTTTCATATAGCTGCTGACAGTAGTCTCTTGTGATCCTTTGTATTTCTGTGTTGTCTGTTGCATGCACTGCAGCAGCATTCACAACGACCAAGAGATGAAGGGAAAGAGAATTGTTGGCTGCAGATGAAAAGAGAAAGAAATGTGACAGAGATACACAATGGAATATGATGCCAAAATGATGAATTGGAAAAAATTCCATTTTCAGAGATACGCAAACATCTAGAGTTAATCACAGTAAGTAAAGAAGGGCAGATTAAAGAGATATCATATCATATACCTTCGAGAGGGGATTAAAAAGAAAACATTGATGGCGATGAGTGAATGGACTTGCACTCCTGGTAAGAAAATTGCGGTTAGCAAAGGGTGTTGGTGGGTGAGAGCCTGAAAGGTGAAGGCTGGAATAAATTTATCCCCACAAATGCCTATGTAATTCATAATCCACATGGACTTCTTGTATCAAGAGAAATGTGCTCAACAGATTCTAAAAACAGCTGTGACAGTAACCACAGCTGAACACCTCCAGGTATCTGTGGAACGGAAGGAGAAACTGGTTCCCTGCAACAACTACAACGGTGTAAATTGTCTTCAATGAGAAATAAGAGTTTCACTTAAAGAAAAAACCTCAAAGGCTAAAGAGACAAAAGCTTTTGGTGACTTCCAGGGTCTCCTTTTCCTCTCATTTACAACCAGGCCTGGGAGAACCTCAGAGGGGCTGTTACCATAGCAAAAAGAGGAGGGACTGAAGAAATGCTGCCGCCTTGTGGACATTTTCTATAACAGCAACCTTCGAATGCTGATGGACCCAGTGTTCACAACGGTGCTGAGCTCTAACCCATAGCCACTCTTTACAAATTGCCAGGGCTCACATAAGAGAAAACATAAACACAGGGGAAGCTAACAGGTAGAGGATATGAACGGGTAAACACAATTCCGTGCCTCATTAAAAAAGCTGATGACAATGTGCACACAGGATGAAATCTAAGTGATACGAACATCTAAGCTGTTGAGGATATGATCACCTCTGCCTCAGCACGAAAAAAAGCCACTGTCTAAAGCTGTACATGGAATCAGTGGTAGAATAGCATTAGTACAGTGGACACTTTAGGTTACTGGTGGGATGGACCTGATAAGAGGCACTATGAGCATGATTAGAAAAGAGCACTCCCATGAAAGACAAACGAATAAATAAACAAAGAGGCGGAGACAGGATGATAAACCAGGTCCTCTCCTGGAGTAGTTCAGAAATGAACAGATTTCGAACACCACACACCCCAAACCAGGTCCCATGGAAACCATTCAAAACATGAAAGAGATGAAAGTTAAGATAGCATACCTGGACAGAGGAATGTATAAGGAAATTGATACAGGTCTAGAATGAATTTGGAATCAAGGATTGAAATCTGAAAGTAGGACATCTTCAGAGATAGATAAACCCAGAGATCATCCCACGGAGTGAAGGAGGTTCGATTCAAGAAACATCAGGTGATGCAACAGAGAGGTGGGATACAAAAATCCACTGCAGTGAGCACCCACACAAAGGTGACATGGACATCCAACCTGGCAAGAAACCTATGGGTGGACCCTGGTGGATGGAAGGGAAACATCTGTGGTTTGGCATTAATTTCTTCCCACAGATACATATAAAATACAGAATCCACGTAAACCTATTGCAGCAAGAGTGGTAGTCGAAACACCTTCTAATAATATGTAGGTGAAAACAAGCACAGCTGAATACGTAGAGTAGTCTCAGTGTCACGGAACAAGAATCTGTACACGTCAAATCAGCTCCCCTTGTCTTCAACTTAAAGAGAATAGGAAGATTTACTTCAAAAATCCAAGAGAGAGGAGACACCGGGTTTTGTGGCATCCTCTGGCTCGTACTACTCTACTGTACACCCGGGCCAGACAAAAACTATCAGATGGGGCAGGCCATCCCAAAAGAGGAGGGAATCATAAAGCCTTGCAGCGTACAGGGTTTTCTCTGTAATGGCAGCCTTCAAACTATCGCTGATGGATATATGATATACACAAGGCCGCTGGACTCAACATGAGACCTACCCTTGACCATGTCAGGGGTGATTCATCCAAAAAAGAAAAAAAGTGAAAAAGAAAATCCAGAACACTCTCAGGAAGAAAACATCAACAGTTAAATACAGCTCAAAGTGCTTTAAAAAGTAAAGAAACACAGATTTTGAAAAACACGTCTAAGTCGACCATGCACTGCAGCAAGATTAGCAACATCCTATACATGAAAGTCCAGAAACTGATGCTGTCACTATTGAAAACAGTAAGCGGTTCTTTTTAAATTAATTTTTATTTTCTTATTGATGGATAGTTGCTTTACAGAATTTTGTTGTTTTCTGTCCAACCTCAACATGAATCAGCCATATGTATACATATGTCCCCTCCTTTTAGAACCTCCTGCCCATCTCCCTCCCCAGTATGCAGCTTTTGAAACAAACTAAAAATAGAGTTAGCATATGATCCAGCAATCCCACTACTGGGCATATATCCAGTAAAGATGAAAACTCCCATCAGAAAAGAGACAGGCACAGCAGTGTTTATAGTAGTACCAAGTACAGTAGCAAAGAAATGGAAACAACCTTAAATGTCCATACATAGGTGAATGGATAAAGAAAGATATTGTATACATACAATGGAATATTAACCATAAGAAAGAATGAAACAATGCTATTTTGTCAACATGGATGCACCTAGAGATGATCATACAAAGTAAGTCAAACAGAGAAAGATAAGAGGAGCTTAGGTGGGTTCAGCTCACCTTTTGGACTTCAGTTGAGAGGAGGTCTTCATCTTTTCCCCCTGGGTATATGGAGATGGCTGTTATGTAACTGCTCTAAGCCTTGTGGCTTCCCAGTGACCTTAGTCATTCTGAAGGCTCCCAGTAGTCTGCCCCAGAGCCCCTGAGCACCCTTATATATACCCCATCTCCAGGGGGCCACACCATTATGGTTTATGAGATCAGCAAGTCTCTTCCCCAGCCAATGGTGGCCCTGGGTGAGCCTTGACATCACAAAGACCCATCCTGACATGTCTAGTGGAGGATGGGGAGCAACTCAGATGATTTTGTGGGAGAAATGAGGCATTTGTAATTCCCCTAAAGAGGCCTCCAAACTCACCTGCCCCCCTCATCTCTCCACGTCAACTCATGGGTCACACGGCAGGCAGAGTGCATCTCCTACAAACCTTCCCCACAGCCACACTCCTCGGGCATTCTTTCTGTTCTCTCTCACCTTTCACCTTTATCGAGTTTTGAATATCTTGCCTGAAATCCCTCCACGACAACTAGGCTGTGTTTAAGTGTCTGTGGAAGGGAGCATCATTCCACGTTCCCTCTGCAGTGTGGTCTTAATGCACCGTGAAGCCCATTGAATTCTGGGCCAGCCGACAGAAACCTTTCCATCCCGCCTCCTTGTCTCAGTGTTCCCGGAACTCGCCTCCGTTTTCTGGTCTCCAGTCTGAAACCCTTGTCTTCAGGCTGTGAGAACGCATTGAATACATTTGCCCTTGCTCCACACGGAGCTGTCTCGTTTCAAGTTTAGGACTCAGGGTCACCTCACTAGGAGTACTACCCAGGCTTGCGTTTGAACAGGGTGATGGGGATGGGGCAGAGAAATGCTTGTTTCAGGTTGTGCTGGGGAATCCCATGCAGGAAATGCCCACCTGCAGCTGATTAGTATTCCCAGCAAGGGGTGGAGCTTGCCCAGAGCTGTGTGAGCCTTGTGTGCAAAGGGCTTCTCAACACGTGCCCTCACAAATCTCTTTTCTCATCTTGTTTTCCTGCTGGAAGCTCCCTTGAAGCTTACCTCACAGCCAAAACCATGGTGGAATTCATTTCAATGAGCAGCTGCCACAAGCTTCCAGCTTCTTGGATAAATCACTGAGGCATCCTGTCCTGTGCATCTCGTTCCCAAGGTCTGTCATTGAGCTGGTTGGCTGTGGAGGAAAGGGGAATGGATTGTGTACTCCACCTCAGTCCTCGTTTTTCCAATTGACACGTAGGGTCAACCAGCCTGAGGTGCATCCCTGGGGACAGTTTGTTGGCTTAGTGGGTCTCCCTGGGTTTCCCGTGAAGTGTTCACATCCATTTGTTGCTTACTCACCCAGGGCCCATCACACTGCTGAACATTTGAAGAGGTAGAAAAAACACGCCATAAACAAACCGAGAAGATGACTCTTACAATTTTGAGAAGAAAGATCTTAAAACCTGAAAGAAAAATGGGCAAGAGGCACGAGCCAACACTTCATAAGAAAGATGTATCACTGGCCTTTAAATTTATGAAGACATGTTTAAAGACATGAGCAGCCAATTCACAAGAAGAGTATGGAACTAGCCCAGAACCATGTTAATAACATATTAAATCTGACGAAGGGAAGAAAAATCATACTAAAATTCCCTTGAGAACTGAAACTCAGGCAGAAGTGGCATAGATTTTAGAAATTGCGGACAAAGACATTAAGATACTTGGAATAACTGTGTTTTGTGTGTTCCCAAAGTAAGGAGAGACATGGAAATCCTAAAATAGACCCCCATTTGATCTTAAAGATATGAAAAACATAGTGTCAGATGAAGCCCATTTTAAGGGTTTCCTGGTGGCTCAGGCAGTAAAAAAAAAAAAAAAAAAAAAAAAACCACCTACAACATGGGAGACCGGGATTCAATGCCTGGGTTGGGAAGATCCCCTGGAGCGGGGAATGGCAGCCTGCTCCAGTATGCTTTCATGGAGAATCCCCATGGACAGAGGAGCCTGCCGGGCTACAGTCCATGGGGTCACAAAGAGTGGGACCCAGCTAAGCAACGAAACACAGCACAGCACAGCACATTAAATGTTTGTGAAAGAAAGGCAGGTAGGAACGAAAGAGGGACAAAGGGAAACAAGGGAAATGAAAGGAAGGAAAGAAAATCCTCTGTTGTTAGTGAGAACAGAGCAACCAGACATGTCCCCCAGCAGGACAGCACCCCACATGTCCATCTGAGCACTCTCAGATGGTTTGAAACAACCATCACCAACTTTGGTCCCAGTCCTTCAACCAAACTCATATGCAGGGTTTCCCACTAACAGGCTAATAGTCATCATGGTTTCTCCTCATTCAAATCGTGATTCCCCCAGAAGTGAAAAAGACACGTGTGCCCCAATGTTCACCAGAGCACTGTTTACAATAGCCAGGGCATGGAAGCAACCTACATGTCCCTCAGCAGACAAATGGGAAAGAAAGCTGTGGTACATAGACACAAGGGAATATTGCTCAGCCATTAAAAAGAACACATTTGAATCCGTTCTAATGAGGTAGATGAAACTGGAGCCTATTATACAGAGTGAAGTAAGTCAGAAAGAAAAACACCAATACACTTTACTAAGGCATATATATGGAATCTAGAAAGATGGTAATGCTAACCCTGTATGGGAGACAGCAAAAGAGACACAGATTTACAGAACAGCTTTTTGGAGTCTGTGGGAGACGGTGAGGGTGGGATGATCTGAGAGAATAGCATTGAAACATGTATATTATCATATGTGAAAGAGATAGCCAGTCCATGTTCGATGTATAAGACAGGGTGCTCAGGGCTGGTGCACTGGGATGACGCAGAGGGATGGGATGGGGAGGGAGGTGGGAGGAAGGATCAGGATGGGGAACACATGTACACTCATGGCTGATTCATGTTAATGTATGGCCAAAACCACCACAATATTGTAAAGTAATTACCCACCAATTACAATAAATAAAATAAAATAAAATACATTCCTTTGCTGAAAACCGCCTAATCAGTATTGGTTTTTGGACCTACAAAAACGCCATTGTTTTCCTTCCTTTCTTCCCTCCTTCCTCCCCCCACTTCCTTTCATTTTCTTTCTTATTATACAACTGTTAAAGCTTGCTTTCCATTTATAGTTATGACAAAGTCCTGGCTCTATTCCCCATGTTGTACAATGGATCCCTGAGCTCATCTTCCACCTACTAACCCTGCGTGCCTCCCACTCCCCCACCTCTGTATTGCCCCAACCTCGTCCCCTCCCCGCTGGTAACCAGTAGATGCTTCTCTATATCTGCGCGCCTCCATTTTTATCATATTCTCTACTTTGCGGTATGTTTAGATTCTGTAAGTGATATCATACAGTATTTGTCTATCTCTGTGAGTCCATTTACTCAATATTCTACATTCCATGTTGCTGCAAATGCCAATATTCCATTCTCTTGATGGGGCAGCTCCTTTGTATGCCTTTTTAGCAAATGGCACGGTCCCCCCCCCCCCACACGACACAGCTCCCCAGCAAAGTATCCATCTCTGCACTCACACAGAGAAACACCAAGTCCTCTTCTCTTCTCCCATGGGAAGTGTGTCTTTGAATCTCAGTCTGGAACCAGTTCTTCCCCTACTTTCTGGCAACCTGGGCCTTCTGGTCCCATCTCCAACTCCACAGAAGCCATCTCCCTCCCTCCTCACACACTTATCCCTTCCCTGCTCTCTCTGACCCCCACTATCAGAGAACTCAGAGACAAACATAGTTTCACATCAGGTTGATTTTATTTTCGTTGTTAATGTATGAAGTTGCTATAATATTCAGAATCTGTACTGTTAGCCAGTACTCAGTGGCGAGACCCCCCAAGCATTTCTGAAATCACTAGCCATGCCGCGAAGTCACTGGCTATCCACTGGTCGAGTTGGAGTGGCAGGGGTCTCCGTGGCCTCTGGGACCTCCTCTGGTTCGTTCTGATTAGCTGGAATGGCAGGGGTCTCTGTGGTCTCTGGGACCTCCTCTGGTACCTTCTGAGGAGCTGGAATGGCACGGGTCACTGTGGTCTCTGGGACCTCCTCTGGTTCATTCTGATTAACTGGAATGGCAGGTGTCTCTGTGGTCTCTGGGACCTCCTCTGGTTCCTTCTGATTCAGCTGTTCATTTGCCTTGGAACTCTGGCTACAGAGCTTTGAGCATCTGATTTTCTTAAGCTTTTTGGTGGTGGGAGTTTTCTGAGTTTTCTTAGGCAGCTTTGCCGGAATGGGATTATTCACCCTCACGGTTACCCTGGCCACCTAGAGAAAATAAGAGGGGGAGCAAAGAATGGGACTGGTTTAGGGAAGAGTGTGAAGACAGGTGGGAACGATGGCTTCAGGAGAAGGGTGTGGGCAGAGAAGGGTTATGTGCCAGGCAAGGACAGGGGAGGGGGTCTTTTGGGGTGGGGCCGATGGACAAGAGAGTTTGGCTGGGTTCAGCTCACCTAGACATTTTTTCTGGACCTCAGTTGATAGGAGGTCTTCATCTTCTCCTGGCTAACAGGAGGTGTGTGTTCCATAACTACTCTGGAGCCTTGTGGCTTCCTAGTCACCTCAGTCATTTGGAGGACTCACAGTGGTCTGCCCAGAGCCCGTAAGCACCCCTATATATACCCGTCCCCATGGAGCCTCACCCTCATGAGGTGAGCTTTATGAGGTCAGCAAGTCTCTTCCCCAGCCAATGGTGGCCCTGGGTGAGCTTTGACATCACAAAGCCCTATCCTGGCATGTTTAGCGGAGGATGGGGAGAAAGTCAGATGATTTGCTGGGAGAAATGAGGCATTTGTAATGCCCTAAAGATGCCTCCAAACTCACCTGCCACCCTCACCTCTATGTCAACTCTGATGGGTCACACAGCAGGCAGAGTGCATCTCCTGCAAACCTTGCCCCACAGCCACACTCCTCGGGCATTCATTCTGTTCTCTCTCAGCTTTCACCATTATCGAGCTTTTCATATCTTACCTAAACTCCCTCCATGACAACTAGGTTGTGTTTAAGTGTCTGTGGAAGCGAGCATCAATCCACGTTCCTCCTGAAATGTGGTCTTAATGCACCTCGAAGACCACTTAATTCTGGGCCAGCCGACAGAATCCTTTCCCATCCCGCCTCCTTTTCTCCGCGTTCCAGGAGCTCTCCTCTGTTTTCTGGTCTCCAGTCGGAAACCCTTGTCTTCAGGCTGTGAGAACACAGTGAATACACTTGACCTTGTGGCACATGGAGCTTTCTTGAATAAACCCACTTGGTCATGATGTCTACCTTTTTGAATATGTCATTGGATTCTGTTTGCTAGGATTTGTTGAACATTTTTCACATATATTCATCAGTGATATTTTCCTGTAGTTTTCGTTTTTGGCCGCATCTTTGGCTGGTTTTGGGATTAGGGTGAAGGGGGCCTCATAAATTGATTTTGGGGGTTTACCTTGTGCAATACTTTGGAAGAGTTTGAGTAGGATAGGTGTTAGCTCTTTATTGTTTGGTGGATTCCCCTGTGAAGCCAACTGGTCCTTGGCTTTTGTTTGTTCAAAGATTTTTCATTGCAGTTTCAATTTCCGTGCTTTTGATTGGTCTAGTAAGATTTTCTATTTCTTCCTGGCTCAGTTTTGGAAGGTTATACTTTTCTAAGAATTCGTCCATTTCTTTGAAGTTTTCCATTTTATTTTCATATAGCTGCTGACAGTAGTCTCTTGTGATCCTTTGTATTTCTGTGTTGTCTGTTGCATGCACTGCAGCAGCATTCACAACGACCAAGAGATGAAGGGAAAGAGAATTGTTGGGTGCAGATGAAAAGAGAAAGAAATGTGACAGAGATACACAATGGAATATGATGCCAAAATGATGAATTGGAAAAAATTCCATTTTCAGAGATACGCAAACATCTAGAGTTAATCACAGTAAGTAAAGAAGGGCAGATTAAAGAGATATCATATCATATACCTTCGAGAGGGGATTAAAAAGAAAACATTGATGGCGATGAGTGAATGGACTTGCACTCCTGGTAAGAAAATTGCGGTTAGCAAAGGGTGTTGGTGGGTGAGAGCCTGAAAGGTGAAGGCTGGAATAAATTTATCCCCACAAATGCCTATGTAATTCATAATCCACATGGACTTCTTGTATCAAGAGAAATGTGCTCAACAGATTCTAAAAACAGCTGTGACAGTAACCACAGCTGAACACCTCCAGGTATCTGTGGAACGGAAGGAGAAACTGGTTCCCTGCAACAACTACAATGGTGTAAATTGTCTTCAATGAGAAATAAGAGTTTCACTTAAAGAAAAAACCTCAAAGGCTAAAGAGACAAAAGCTTTTGGTGACTTCCAGGGTCTCCTTTTCCTCTCATTTACAACCAGGCCTGGGAGAACCTCAGAGGGGCTGTTACCATAGCAAAAAGAGGAGGGACTGAAGAAATGCTGCCGCCTTGTGGACATTTTCTATAACAGCAACCTTCGAATGCTGATGGACCCAGTGTTCACAACGGTGCTGAGCTCTAACCCATAGCCACTCTTTACAAATTGCCAGGGCTCACATAAGAGAAAACATAAACACAGGGGAAGCTAACAGGTAGAGGATATGAACGGGTAAACACAATTCCGTGCCTCATTAAAAAAGCTGATGACAATGTGCACACAGGATGAAATCTAAGTGATACGAACATCTAAGCTGTTGAGGATATGATCACCTCTGCCTCAGCACGAAAAAAAGCCACTGTCTAAAGCTGTACATGGAATCAGTGGTAGAATAGCATTAGTACAGTGGACACTTTAGGTTACTGGTGGGATGGACCTGATAAGAGGCACTATGAGCATGATTAGAAAAGAGCACTCCCATGAAAGACAAACGAATAAATAAACAAAGAGGCGGAGACAGGATGATAAACCAGGTCCTCTCCTGGAGTAGTTCAGAAATGAACAGATTTCGAACACCACACACCCCAAACCAGGTCCCATGGAAACCATTCAAAACATGAAAGAGATGAAAGTTAAGATAGCATACCTGGACAGAGGAATGTATAAGCAAATTGATACAGGTCTAGAATGAATTTGGAATCAAGGATTGAAATCTGAAAGTAGGACATCTTCAGAGATAGATAAACCCAGAGATCATCCCACGGAGTGAAGGAGGTTCGATTCAAGAAACATCAGGTGATGCAACAGAGAGGTGGGATACAAAAATCCACTGCAGTGAGCAACAAAGGTGACATGGACATCCAACCTGGCAAGAAACCTATGGGTGGACCCTGGTGGATGGAAGGGAAACATCTCTAGTTTGGCATTAATTTCTTCCCACAGATACATATAAAATACAGAATCCACGGAAACCTATTGCAGTAAGAGTGGTAGTCGAAACACCTTCTAATAATATGTAGGTGAAAACAAGCACAGCTGAATACGTAGAGTAGTCTCAGGGTCACGGAACAAGAATCTGTACACGTCAAACCAGCTCCCCTTGTCTTCAACTTAAAGAGAATAGGAAGATTTACTTCAAAAATCCAAGAGAGAGGAGACACCGGGTTTTGTGGCATCCTCTGGCTCGTTCTACTCTACTGTACACCCGGGCCAGACAAAAACTCTCAGATGGGGCAGGCCATCCCTAAAGAGGAGGGAATCATAAAGCCTTGCAGCGTACATTGTTTTCTCTGTAATGGCAGCCTTCAAACTATCGCTGATGGATATATGATATACACAAGGCCGCTGGACTCAACATGAGACCTACCCTTGACCATGTCAGGGGTGATTCATCCAAAAAAGAAAAAAAGTGAAAAAGAAAATCCAGAACACTCTCAGGAAGAAAACATCAACAGTTAAATACAGCTCAAAGTGCTTTAAAAAGTAAAGAAACACAGATTTTGAAAAACACGTCTAAGTCGACCATTCACTGCAGCAAGATTAGCAACATCCTATACATGAAAGTCAAGAAACTGATGCTGTCACTATTGAAAACAGTAAGCGGTTCTTTTTAAATTAATTTTTATTTTCTTATTGATGGATAGTTGCTTTACAGAATTTTGTTGTTTTCTGTCCAACCTCAACATGAATCAGCCATATGTATACATATGTCCCCTCCTTTTAGAACCTCCTGCCCATCTCCCTCCCCAGTATGCAGCTTTTGAAACAAACTAAAAATAGAGTTAGCATATGATCCAGCAATCCCACTACTGGACATATATCCAGTAAAGATGAAAACTCCCATCAGAAAAGAGACAGGCACAGCAGTGTTTATAGTAGTACCAAGTACAGTCGCAAAGAAATGGAAACAACCTTAAATGTCCATACATAGGTGAATGGATAAAGAAAGATATTTTATACATACAATGGAATATTAACCATAAGAAAGAATGAAACAATGCTATTTTGTCAACATGGATGCACCTAGAGATGATCATACAAAGTAAGTCAAACAGAGAATGATAAATAAAGAGAGGGAGGTGGGTCATAGAGGATCTTGCTGTGATTTATGTCGGAGAGTGTTTTGCTTATGTTCTCCTCTAGGAGTTTTATAGTTTCTCGTCTTACATTTAGATCTTTAATCCATTTTGAGTTTATTTTTCTGTATGGTTTTAGAAAATGTTCTAGTTTCATTCTTTTACAAGTGGTTGACCAGTTTTCCCAGCACCACTTGTTAAAGAGGTTGTCTTTTTTCCATTGTATATCCTTGCCTCCTTTGTCAAAGATAAGGTGTCCATAGGTTCGTGGATTTATCTCTGGGCTTTCTATTCTGTTCCACTGATCTATATTTCTGTCTTTGTGCCAGTACCATACTGTCTTGATGACTGTGGCTTTGTAGCAGAGTCTGAAGTCAGGCAGGTTGATTCCTCCAGTTCCATTCTTCTTTCTCAAGATTACTTTGGCTATTCGAGTTTTTTTGTATTTCCATACAAATTGTGAAATTCTTTGGTCTAGTTCTGTGAAAAATACCGTTGGTAGCTTGATAGGGATTGCATTGAATCTATAGACTGCTTTGGGTAGAATAGCCATTTTGACAAAATTGATTCTTCCAATCCATGAACACGGTATTTTTCTCCATCTGTTTGTGTCCTCTTTGATTTCTTTCATCAGTGTTTTATAGTTTTATATGTATAGGTGTTTTGTTTCTTTAGGTAGATGTACTCCTAAGTATTTTATTCTTTTTGTTGCAATGGTGAATGGTATTGTTTCCTTAATTTCTCTTTCTGTTTTTTCATTGTTATTATATAGGAATGCAAGGGATTTCTGTGTGTTAATTTTATATCCTGCAACTTTAGTGTATTCATTGATTAGCTCTAGTAATTTTCTGGTAGAGTCTTTAGGGTTTTCTATGTAGAGGATCATGTAATCTGCAAACAGCGAGAGTTTCACTTCTTCTTTTCCTATCTGAATTCCTTTTACTTCTTTTTCTGCTCTGATTGCTGTGGCCAGAACTTCCAACACTATGTTGAATAGTAGTGGTGAGAGTGGGCACCCTTGTCTTGTTCCTGATTTCAGGGGAAATGCTTTCAATTTTTCACCATTGAGGGTAATGCTTGCTGTGGGTTTGTCATATATAGCTTTTAATATGTTGAGGTATGTTCCTTCTATTCCTGCTTTTTGGAGAGTTTTAATCATAAATGAGTGTTGAATTTTGTCAAAGGCTTTCTCTGCATCTATTGAGATAATCATATGGTTTTTATCTTTCAATTTGTTAATGTGATGTATTACATTGATTGATTTGCAGATATTAAAGAATCCTTGCATTCCTGGGATAAAGCCCACTTGGTCATGGTATATGATTTTTTTAATATGTTGTTGGATTCTGTTTGTTAGAATTTTGTTAAGGATTTTTGCATCTATGTTCATCAGTGATATTGTCCTGTAGTTTTCTTTTTGGGGGGCATCTTTGTCTGGTTTTGGAATTAGGGTGTTGGTGGCCTCATAGAATGAGTTTGGAAGCTTACCTTCATCTGCAATTTTCTGGAAGAGTTTGAGTAAGATAGGTGTTAGTTCTTCTCTAAATTTTTGGTAGAATTCAGCTGTGAAGCCGTCTGTTCCTGGGCTTTTGTTTGCTGGAAGATTTTTGATTACAGTTTCGATTTCCTTGCTTGTGATGGGTCTGTTAAGATCTTCTATTTCTTCCTGGTTCAGTTTTGGAAAGTTATACTTTTCTAAGAATTTGTCCGTTTCATCCAAGTTGTCCATTTTATTGACATAGAACTGCTGGTAGTAGTCTCTTATGATCCTTTGTATTTCAGTGTTGTCTGTAGTGATCTCTCCATTTTCATTTGTAATTTTGTTAATTTGGTTCTTCTCTCTTTGTTTCTTAATGAGTCTTGCTAATGGTTTGTCAATTTTGTTTATTTTTTCAAAAAACCAGCTTTTAGCTTTGTTGATTTTTGCTATGGTCTCTTTAGTTTCTTTTGCATTTATTTCTGCCCTGATTTTTAAGATTTCTTTCCTTCTGCTAACCCTGGGGTTCTTCATTTCTTCCTTCTCTAATTGCTTTAGGTGTAGAGTTAGGTTATTTATTTATTTATTTTTTTCTTGTTTCTTGATGTAAGCCTGTAATGCTATGAACCTTCCCCTTAGCACTGCTTTTACAGTGTCCCATAGGTTTTGGGTTGTTGTGTTTTCATTTTCATTCATTTTGATGCATATTTTGATTTCTTTTTTGATTTCTTCTATGGTTTGTTGGTTATTCAGAAGCGTGTTATTTAGCCTCCATATGTTTGAAGCTTTAACATTTTTTTTTCCTGTAATTGAGATCTAATCTTACTGCACTGTGGTCAGAAAAGATGACTGAAATGATTTCAAATTTTTTGAATTTTCCAAAACCAGATTTATGGCCCAGGATGTGATCTATTCTGGAGAAGGTTCCGTGTGCACTTGAGAAAAAGGTGAAGCTGATTGTTTTGGGGTGAAATGTCCTATAGATATCAATTAGGTCTAGCTGGTCCATTATGTCATTTAAGGTTTGTGTTTCCTTGTTAATTTTCTGTTTAGTTGATCTACCCATAGTTGTGAGCGGGGTATTAAAGTCTCCCACTATTATTGTGTTACTATTAATTTCCTCTTTCATACTTGTTAGTGTTTGCCGCACATATTGCGGTGCTCCTATGTTGGGTGCATATATATTTATAATTGTTATATCTTCTTCTTTGATTGATCCTTTGATCATTATGTAGTGTCCTTCTTTGTCTCTTTTCACAGCCTTTATTTGAAAGTCTATTTTATCTGATATGAGTATTGCAACTCCTGCTTTCTTTTGGTATCCGTTTGCATGAAATATTTTTTTCCAGCCCTTCACTTTTAGTCTGTATGTGTCTCTTGTTTTGAGGTGGGTCTCTTGTAGACAGCATATATCGGGGTCTTGTTTTTGTATCCATTCAGCCAATCTTTGTCTTTTGGTTGGGGCATTGAACCCATTTACATTTAGGGTAATTATTGATAGGTGTGGTCCCATTGCCATTTACTTTGTTGTTTTGGGTTCACATTTATACAACCGTTCTGCATTTCCTGTCTAGAGAAGATCCTTTAGCATTTGTTGAAGAGCTGGTTTGGTGGTGCTGAATTCTCTCAGCTTTTGCTTGTCTGTAAAGCTTTTGAATTCTCCTTCATATCTGAATGAGATCCTTGCTGGATACAGTAATCTAGGTTGTAGGTTATTCTCTTTCATTACTTTAAGTACGTCCTGCCATTCCCTTCTGGCCTGGCAGGTTTCTATTGATAGATCAGCTGTTATCCTTATGGGAATCCCTTTGTGTGTTATTTGTTGTTGTTCCCTTGCTGCTTTTAATATTTGTTCTTTGTGTTTGATCTTTGTTAATTTGATTAATATGTGTCTTGGGGTGTTTCACCTTGGGTTTATCCTGTTTGGGACTCTCTGGGTTTCCTGGACTTGGGTGGCTATTTCCTTCCCCATTTTAGGGAAGTTTTCAGCTATTATCTCCTCGAGTATTTTCTCATGGCCTTTCTTTTTGTCTTCTTCTTCTAGAACGCCTATGATTAGAATGTTGGGGCGTTTCACAGTGTCCCAGAGGTCCCTGAGGTTGTCCTCATTTCTTTTGATCCTTTTTTCTTTTTTCCTCTCTGCTTCATTTATTTCCACCATTTTATCTTCTACCTCACTTATGCTATCTTCTGCCTCCGTTATTCTACTCTTGGTTCCCTCCAAAGTGTTTTTGATCTCATTCATTGCATTATTCATTTGTAATTGACTCTTTTTTATTTCTTCTAGGTCTTTATTAAACATTTCTTGTATCTTTTCAATCTTTGTTTCCAGGCTATTTATCTGTAACTCCATTTTGTTTTCAAGACTTTGGATCATTTTTATTATCATTATTCTAAATTCTTTTTCAGGTAGATTCCCTATCTCCTCCTCTTTTGTTTGACTTGGTGGGCATTTTTCATGTTCCTTTACCTGTTGGGTATTTCTTTGCCTTTTCATCTTGTTTAGATTGCTGTATCTGGAGTGGGCTTTCTGTATTCTGGAGGTCTGTGGTTCCTTTTTATTGTGGAGGATTAACCCAGTGGGTGGGGTTAGACGATTGGCTTTTCAAGGTTTCCTGGCTAGGGAAGCTTGTGTCAGTGTTCTGGTGCATGGAACTTGATTTCTTCTTTTGGAGAGCAATGGAGTGCCCAGTAATGAGTTTTGAGATGGGTCTATGTGTTAGGTGTGACCTTGGGCAGCCTGTATGTTGATGTTCAGGGCTATGTTCCTGCGTTGCTGGAGAATTTGCATGGTATGTCTTGCTCTAAAACTTATTGGCTCTTGGGAGGTGGTTGGTTTCAGTGTGGGTATGAAGGCTTTTGGGCAGTCACTTATTACTTAAAGTTCCATGTAGTCAGGAGTTTTCTGGTGTTCTCAGGTTTTGGGCTTAAGTCTCCTGCCTCTGGATTTCAGTTTTATTCTTCCTGTCTCCAACTATACAGCCCTGATAAGAAAACTTCTAGGTTAATGGCTAAAAGATTCTCCCCCATTACGGACACCCAGAGAGGTTCACAGAGTTACATGAAGAAGAGGAGAGGGAGGAGGGAGATAGAGATGAGCAGGAGGAGCAAAAGGGGGACTCAAGAGGACAGAGACAGATCTACGCAGCTGTCTGTTCCTAGAGTGTTCTCCGTAGCCCAGTCACCTACGAAGATTCACAGAATTGGATTGGGAAGAGAAGGGGAAAGGAGGAAATAGAGGTGTTCTGAGGTAGAAAACAGAGAGTCAAGATTGGGAGAGAATAATCTTCGGTTTAAAAATAGGGCTTCTCTCTTTTTTTTTTTTTTGTAAGGTTATAGTGTATTGAAAATGAAAATTAAGGAGTAGTAGAGGAGTACTAGAGGACTTTAAAAGAAATAAGAGAAAAAGAAAAATAGAAAAGAAAAAGGAAAGAAAAAAGAAGAAAAAAGAAAGAAAGAAAAAAATTTTTTTTTCCCCTAATTAAAAAAATCATAAAAATCTATGGAAATGAAAGTTAAGGAGTAATGGGGGAGTAATAAGGGATTTTAAAGGAAAATAAAAGAGAAAAAATAAAAAAATAAAAAAAGAAAGAAAAAAAAAAGAGAAAAAAGTAAAATTATATCTAGGAGTTTCTCTGGAGCTGTTGCGGTCAGTGTGGGTTTGGCTCAGTTTCAGATAGCTCCTCGTTCCAGCTTACGCTTCTCGATATCTACAGGCCCCTTCCAGTGTAGTCAGTGTTTTCTAGAGGGATTTTAATCTGTTGCACCAGTCCCTTCTGAAGCGGTTCCCTTTGTTTATTTGGCTTCTGTTTGCCGGTCTCTTCAGAGCCTCATTTCCGCCCTGACACAGGCGGGCGGAGGTGGACTCTTATTCAGGTAGCTAGTTCCGTCGCGCTGCGGAGAGGGGCCGGCGCTGCAGGGATGGGCTGGCGCTGCCGGGAGGGACTGAGGCTGCAGGGAGGGCCTGGCGCTGCTTTCTCCGTCTGCGCTGCTCAGGCTCCCGGCTGTTCTATATGGAGCGCACCCCGCGCTGTGCGCGGTTCCAGCCCTCGGGTGTTCCACAAAAGCGTGGAACGAAAAGCTGTGCCTGCTCTCTGTGCCTTCCCCTTCAGAGCGGTCCAGGCAACCAGGGGCTGGTGGGCTCACTCTCCCCAGGTGTGGCGCGCCCACTCCCTTCCACGGACCCAGTCTCAATTTCCTCTGGCGCCAGTCGGGTGCGTGCGCCTTCTGCCCTCCGCGTCCCCAGCCCCAGTCCCCGCCCGCGCCGGTCGGGTGCCTGCTCCCTGTGTCTCGCTGCGACCTTCCCCTCCCCCCCCCTGCCTCCTGCCTCCGGCGGGGCTGGGCCGGTCCGCAGCCTGCGAGTTCTTCTCTGGATTTTCTCGGTCTCTTTGTTCTGCGAACGGCCGGCAGTGTGTTCACGCCGGTTAATTTACTCTCTCTCTTTTGGTCTCCCACAGTTCAAGTTGGCAACTCACAGAAGCTCCCTCCGATTGTCCTCAGGGCACTCAGGCCCGGACCCTACCCCAAGCAATGCCGCCTAAGACTTCCCGGGACGGATCTCCGTCCTTAGCTCTTTTGTCTCACTTTTTATCTTTTATATTTTGTCCTACCTCCTTTCGAAGACAAAGGGCTGCTTTTCTGGGCGCCTGATGACCTCAGCTAGCGATCAGACGTTGTTTTGTGAAGTTTGCTCTGCGTTCAGTTATTCTTTTGATGAATTTGTAGGAGAGAAAGTGGTCTCCCCGTCCTACTCCTCCGCCATCTTGGCTCCTCCCCCATCTTCTTTGTTAAGTCTATTCAGATTTTTGTTTTTTTAGATTGTTTCAGGCAGTCTGTTCTTATAGCAATTTGACTGTTTTGTAAAACTTAACTTCTCTTGGCATAAATATTTGTCCAAAGTACCTAAAAATCCCCTTTATTTAGTATGATTTCATAGCAATGCCATCTTATCTGTGCTCCTTTCAGTAACTGAATCTCTTCCCCTTCTGTTTGTTCAGTTAACCTATTTTTCCTCATTTTTGTTAGCTTTGCTTTTGACTTTTTCTTCTTCTTTTTCTATTTATATTATTGCATTTGAATTTTACACTTTATTACTTGCCTCTTTCACCTTTCTTTGGGGTTAGATTCCCACGCCCCACTCCCAGTTTTGGGAGGAGATATTAGTTTCTTCTCTTGATTGGCAAGCTATATGTATTTATCTTTATTAAATAGAAATGCATTGGGAGCTTATTGTGTATTGAGAAGTTCATTAAAGGATGGTGCCTCAGATGACACTGTGTTTTACTTAGTTCATTGTATTAAAATAAGAAACTGCATGGGTAACCTCAGCATTTTGCTATTGAAGCTCAGTCTGGTCAGGTGACAGCCTTATTATAAAATAGTGCTCCCAAATGGAGGTTTCTCTGGTACCTGGGTATATCATAACCCAGAACTAATTTTACATGAATATGGAGAACAGGCAGTAAACTCAGATGGTGAAGAATCTGCCTGAAGTAAGAGACCTGGCTTCCATCATTAGGTCAGGAAGATCCCCTGGATTTGGAAATGGCAACCCATTCCCATATTCTTGTCTGGAGAATCCCACCAACAGAGGAGGCTGGTGGTTTACAGTCCATAGGGTTGCAAAGAATCAGAGACAACAGTGAGTAACACTTTTAGTTTCACAGAAAAGATGTTTCTATACATTTTATAGTAATATTTAAAACTAAGTGTTTACTCCATAGAGAGCATTAAGTTTCGTCTGTGTAAAGTTTTACATAATATTGATTACATAATTTACCTTATTTACATATACCTAGGATTTCGAATTTCGTAACTGACTGAACATATGAGATGGCTGCTGTCATCACAGTTGTATAAAAGAGGGCAGAGAGGTATTAGTTCATAGTGAGGTATACAATTCAAGAGTGAGGAATGGAAATCAGTCAGCTGAAGCTACAAACTTGAAATTTTAAGCTGTTACAGTATGTCATCTAGTCTGTCCCATTCTATGATTTTCCTCTATTTCTTTGCACTGATCCCTGAGGAAGGCTTTCTTATCCCTCCTTACTATTCTTCGGAACTCTACATTCAAATGAATATACTTCCTTTTCTCCTTTGCCTTTTGCTTCTCCTCTTTTCTCAGCTATTTGTAAGGCAACCTGAGACAACCATTTTGACTTTTTGCATTTCTTTTTTCTTGGGGATACTTTTAATCACTGCCTCCTGTACAATGTGATCAATCTCCATCCATATTTCTTCAGTCATTCTGTCTATCAGTGAATCTGTTTGTCACTTTGACTGTATAATCATAACAGATTTGTTTTAGGTCATACCTGAATGGTCTAGTGGTTTTTCTCTACTTTCTTCAAGTCTGGATTTTAAAATAAGTTAATAATCTGAGGGACAATCAACTCTAGGTCTTGTTTTTGCTGACTGTATAGAGCTTCTCCATCACTGGTAGCAAAGGATACAATCAGTTGGATTTTGGTATTGAGCATCTGGTGATGTTCATGTGTAGTCATCACTTGTGTTGTTTGACAGTTCCAAAGAATTGCAAGGTGAGAAAAGAAAGCCTTCCTCAGGGATCAGTGCAAATAAATAGAGGGAAATAACAGAATGGGAAAGACTAGAGATATATTCAATAAAATCAGAGATACCAAGGGAGCAGTTCATGCAAAGATGGGTTTGATAAAAGGCAGGAATGGTAAGGACCTAACAGAAACTGAAGATATTAAGAAGAGGTGGCAAGAATACACAGAGGAACTGTACAAAAAAGAACCTCACACCCCAGATCATCACAATGGTGTGACCACTCACCTAGAGCCAGACATCCTGTGAAGTCAAGTGGGCCTTAGAAAGCATCATTATGAACAAAGCTAGTGGAGGTGATGGAATTCCAGTTGAGCTAATTCACATCCTGAAAGATGATGAGGTGAAAGTGCTGCACGGAATATGCCAGCAAATTTGGAAAACTCAGTAGTTGCCACAGGGCTGGAAAAGGTCAGTTTTCATTCCAATCCCAAAGAAAGGCAATCCCAAAGAATGCTCAAATTACTGCACAATTGCATTCATCTCACACGCTAGTAAAGTAATGTTCAAAATTCTCCAAGCCAGGCTTCAGCAATACATGAACCGTGAACTTCCAGATGTCCAAGCTAATTTTAGAAAAGGCAGAGGAACCAGAGGTCAAATTTCCAACGTCTGCTGGATCATCGAAAAAGCAAGAGTTCCAGAAAAACATATTTCTGCTTTACTGACTCTGCCAAAGCCTTTGACTGTGTGGATCACAATAAACTGTGAGAAATTCTGAAAGAGATGGGCATACCAGACCACCTCACCTGCCTCTTGAGAAACCTATATGCAGGTCAGGAAGCAACAGTTAGAACTGGACATGGACAAAGAGACTGGTTCCAAATAGGAAAAGGAGTATGTCAAGGCTGTATATTGTCACCCTGTTTATCTAACTTCTATGCAGAGTACATAATGAGAAATGCTGGGCTGGAAGAAGCACAAGCTAGAATCAAGATTGCCCGGAGAAATATGAATAACCTCAGATATGCAGATGATACTACCCTTATGGCAGAAAGTGAAGAGGAACCAAGAAATCCCTCTTGATGATAGTCAAAGAGGAGAGTGGAAAAAGGTGGCTTAAAGCTCAACATTCAGAAAACTAAGATCATGGCATCTGGCCCCATCCTTTCATGGCAAATAGATGGGGAAACGGTGGAAAAAGTGTTACACTTTATTTTTGGGGGCTTCAAAATCACTTCAGATGGTGATTGCAGCCATGGAATTAAAAGACGCTTACTTGAAAGGAAAGTTATGATCAACCTAGACAGCATATTAAGAAGCAGAGGTATTACTTTGCCAACAAAGGTCTGTCTGGTAAACACTATGGTTTTTCCAGTGGTCATGGGAGAGTTGGACTGTGAAGAAAGCTGAGTGTCGAAGAATTGATGCTTTTGAACAGTGGTGTTGGAGGAGACTCTTGAGAGTCCCTTGGACTGCAAGGAGATCCACGCAGTCCATCCTAAATGAGATCATTCCTGGGTATTCTTTGGAAGGACAGATGCTGAAGCTGAAACTCCAATACTTTGGCCACCTCATGCGAAGAGTTGACTCAGTGGAAAAGACCCCAATGCTGGGAAAGATTGGGGTCACGAGGAGAAGGCAAAGGAATGGATGGCTGGATAGCATCCTCGACTCAATGAACTTAAGTTTGAGTAAACTCCGAGAGTTGGTGATGGACAGGGTGGTCTGGTGTGCTGTGAATCATGGTGTCACAAAGAATTCAACATGACTGGGTGACTAAAATGAAATGAACTGTGTTGTTTGAAGAGGGTGTTTGCCATGACCAGTGTTTTCTCTTGGCAAAACTCTTCTTAGCCTTTGCCTGTTTCATTTCATACTCCAAGGCCAAACCTTCCTGTTGCTCCAAATATATCTTGACTTCCTAATTTGGCATTCCAGCCCTCTATGATGAAAAGAGCACATTTCTTTTCTTTTTTTCTTTCCCCCTTGCTGTTAATTTAAGCAGGTATTATAGTTCTTCATAGAACTGTTCAACTTCAGCTTCTTTACTGAAGCTTTACTGGTTGAGGCATAGACCTGGATTACCGTGATAATGAACAGTTTGCTTTGGAAATGAACAGAGACCAGTCTGTCATTTTTGCGATTGCACCCAAGTACTGCATTTCAGGTTCTTTTGTTGACTATGAGGGCTACTCCATTTCTTCTATGGAATTACTGCCCACAGTAGTAGATACTATGATCATCTGTATTAAATTTGCCCATTACAATACATTTTAGTTCAGTGATTCCTAATGTGTCAATGTTCCCTCTTGCCATCTCATTTGAGCACTTTCAGTTTACTTTGATTCATGGAGCTACCATTCCAGGCCCACATGTAATATTGTTCTTTATAGAATCAGATTTTACTTCTATCACCAGTCACATTCACAACTGGGTGTTACCTTCCCCTTTGACTCCATCTCTTCATTCTTTATGGATTCATTGCTCCACTCATTTCCAGTAGCATATTGGTTACCTACCAACCTGGGGAGTTGAACTTTCAGTATTTTTTTTTTTTTTTTTTTTGCCTTTTAATACTGTTCATGGGGTTCTCAAGTTAAGGATACTGAAGTTGTTTGCCATTCTCTTCTCCAGTGGGCCACATTTTGTCAGAATGCTCCACTAAGACCCGACTGTCTTGGGTGGCCCTACACAGCATGACTCATAGTTTCATTGAGTTAGACAAGGCTGTGGTCCATATGATCAGTTTGGTCAGTTTGCTGTGATTGTAGTTTTAATTCTGTCTGCCCTGAGATGGAGCAGGATAAGAAGTTTATGGAAGCTTCTTGATGGGAGAGACTGACATTTGGGGAATCTGGGTCTTGTCCTGATGGGTGGCTCTTGCTCAGTAAACCTTTAATCCAATTTTCTGTTGATGGGTGGTGCTGTGTTCCATCCCCATTGTTTACCCTGAGGACAAATTATTGTAGGGGTAATGAAGATACTATCCTCCTTCAAAAGGACTTGTGCAGGTACTCTTTTATTCAGTGCCCCTGACCATTCAGTAGGGCACTGTTGACCCATGTCTCCACCAGAAACTCCAGGACATTCACAGGGAAATATGGCTCAGTCTCTTGTGGGGACACTGTTCCTTTATCCTGGCTCCTGGTGCATACAATGCTTTGTGTGTGTCCTCCAAGAGTCTATTTCCCCAGTCCTGTGGAAGATCTGTAATCGAATCCCACTGGCCTCTAAACTCAAAGGGATTCTCAGATCTCCAGGTAAGGAAATCTGTTATGGGCCCTAGAACTTTCTGAACAGTGCAATTATTTCTTTTGTATACTTGTTCTGCCATTTGTGGGTCATCTGCTCAGTGACTCAATGGGGGCTAATGGAGACCTCCTCCAAGAGGGCTTATGCTACATGTTTTGTGACCCATGTCTGCTGCACCCAAAGCCCCTGACCTCTCAGCAGGCCACTGCTGACCCAAGTCTATAAAGAGGCCCTCAAACACTCAGTCAGGACTGGCTCATTCTCTGTGGGGGTCTCTGGCTTTTGGGGCACACAGTTTGCTTGGGCCCTCAAAGCATCTCTGGTGGATATGGGGTTTGATTCTAAATGCAATTCTGTCCCTCCTACCAACTTGTTGGGGCGTGGCATTTGCCCTTGGATGTGTGGTATTGTTTTTTTTTTTTTTTTTCTCTCTCTTTTTGGTGGGCCCCAACATTATCTTCTTGATGGCTATTCAGCAGACTTGTTATTTTGGAGTTCTCACAGGAGAAGATGAGCATAGGTCCTTCTACTCTGCCCTCTGGAGAGAATACTACTGCCTTCAAAAATTTCCTAGGCATGGTCATGATAATGAATCCAATACACAGCAGAAGATCAAGAAGGCAATTCAGGAGATGGCTTCACTCACACCCCAGATCAAACTCAAGGGAAGTGCTGTGAAGCTCATTGTCCTTGTGGGAACAGACATTTGTGGAGAAGCACTGTGGGTAGTGTGGACCAGTAGTCACCATGTGTTGGGCCCGTTGGATGACCTTCAGTTGCACCTTTCCACTCAATGCCCTGATGCCACTGGCATGCCAGCGATCCATGGGCCAGGTCTTTCCTATGGGAAAGACTAAAGATCTCTTCAGGAAAACTAGACACATCAAGGGAACATTTCATGCAACATTGGGCACAGTAAAAGACAGAAAATGTTTGAACCTAAGAGACTCAGAAGATATTATGAAGAGATGGCAAGAATATAGGGAAGAACTATAGAAAAAACATCTAATGACCCAGATAACCACAAAGGTGTGATCACTCACTTAGAGACAGACATCCTGGAATGTGAAGTCAAGTGGGCCTTAAGACGCATCACTATGAACAAAGGTAGTGGAGGTGATGGAATTCCAGTTGAGCTCTTTCAAATCCTGAATGTGGTGGTAATGTACTCCACTCAATATGCCAGAATATTTGGAAAATCAGCAGTGGACACAGGGCTGCAAAAGCATATTAAAAAGAGACATTATTTGGGGATGAAGGTATAGTCAAAACTATGGTTTCTCCAGTAGTCATGAATGGGTGTGAGCACTAGATCATAGAGAAATCTGAGAATCAAAGAACTGGTGCTTTTAAATTGTGTTGTTGGAGAAGACTCCTGGGAGTTCCATGGACTGCAAGGAGCTCAAACCAGTCAATCCTGAAGGAAATCAGTCCTGAATTTTCATTCAAAGAACTGACACTGAAGCTTAATTTCCAATACTTTGGCCACCTGATTTAAGAATGGCCTCATTGGAAAAGACCCTGATGTTGGGAAAGATTGAAGGCAGGAGGAGAACTAGAGGACAGAGGATGAAATGGTTGGATAGCATCACTGATTCGATAGCCCTGAGTTTGCCAGAGCTGGGGGGAGTTGCTGATAGACAGGGAAGCCTGGCATGCTGCAGTCCATACGGTCTCACGGAGTCTGACACGACTGATGGAGGGAACAGAACTGAAAGTATGTGCTGTTGGGGTGGGGGGGAACATCTATGGGAAGTTTTACTTCTTTAAATTTTCTTTTTCCACCAAAATACACTGGATCGAACTCACAGGCTCCTGAACGTTCTCTATTTCTTGTTTTGATAGGCCAACACTTTACCACTGAGCTATGAAGGCAGTCCACAAAAACGATGTAACTACTGTATTTTACTTTTTACTTTGAACGGATTTTAAAATGGCAAGCCACTCCAAAGTTATTTACTGGAGAATTACATGGACAGAGGAGCCTGTGGGATTACAATCCCTGGTAGGAAAAGACTGAGCTAGTAACACTAGTGATTGCAACCACTAGAGGGAGCTGTCTTCCCACTTCCTGTGGCACACGTAATGACGTCAGCCGTATTCCCTAGTGGGCATGACAGAGAGTCAGGAAACGCTTTCGACGACAAGCGTAGCGGTCGCCGTTTTGTCTCGGCGTTTGAGGTAAAAATGTATATCCGCGAAAGGGACAGCAGGGAGAGCAGGGAAGGCTGAGGCTGCAGCAACTATCCTTAGGTAGTCGGAGGGGGCGGAAGAGCAAAAAGAGTGCGGTGTCGGGTTTGGCTTCTGTTCCACGTGGAGTTGCCAGCGGAGCCACCTGGAGAGTCGGAATTGGTAACAAATGGCTTTTCTCCGCTGCCCTCCCTGGCAGCATTATCGGGAAGGGATTTTTAGGCAGCTTTTTTCAGTAGCGTTTTCGGGAAGGGTTTTCAGGAGCTCCAGGGATACAGGAGAAGGGACAACAGAGGGTGAGTTGGGGGGATGGTATCACTGACTCAGTGGACGTGGGTTTGGGTGGACTCGGAGAGTTGATGATGGACAGCGAGGCCTGGCGTGCAGTGTTTCATGGGGTTGCAAAGAGTCAGACATGACTGAGCAACTAAACTGAACTGGGATACCCTAAACTGAGTTTAAGGGGCGGTGTAGGTGCAGGCGCAAGGGCATAACATTCAAGTGCAGGGGCGGATGCGGCAGCTGAAGCATCCACCCACACCCCCACCCCGGGCCCCTTGCGTACCCACACTCACCACCCTGGGAGCCCCGTTTACCAGTGATGTCAAGGTAATATTCCTTAACAATCACCATATTCCAGAAGTACGGGTTGTCCCGAAAGGAGAAGTTCAGGTTACAGCGGGACCGTGGATGGCTCCCCACCTGCATCTGCCAGCACAGGGAGGAGGGAAAAGGTGCAAGCATCGAGGGGCCTCTGCTTGCCTCCCAGGCGGGCTTTAACAGCCTCCATGACGCCTCTGCAAAGTCTAACAATACATGCCTGTGAATTACAGCATCCCTCACCTCCTTATCAAGTGCCATACCCACCCATCCTCAGTCTCCCTCACTGACCTTGAAGTCGATCATGTACCTAAGAAAATCTTCATCCTGAGCACTGGATTTGATTGACACTTGAGGGTGGTTCATAATCTGCTTTGGGTCAAGGAGACATTCAGGCCACATGCCGGGCCAAGAAGAGCCAGGGGCAACAGCCCTAGTCTGGCCTGGAGAAGGACACTGGAACAGGCATCTGCAGGGATGCTGGGCACTCACGCTTGCCCGGTCATGACTCACATATTCAGGCCGTGCCATACCATCAGACCTGCTCGTGTTTCTGGGTTCCCTGTGCTGTTCCGCAGCTCAGGTGGTCTGCAACCCAGAAGCAGGGGCTATTTCTCACCTCTTCTGCCTGCCTCCTGGCCCGTGTTTGCTGGGTAGTAGCATGTCACTGGCAATATGGTTAGCTCTTGCAGTCCTTATGACTACCGTATCTGAAAGAAACTGGGGTGTATGTGTGTTTCTATGTGGTTCTGAATTTGCTGGTATCTCTGTGTGTGTGTGTGTGTGTGTGTGTGTGCGCGCGCGCGAATGTGCGAGACTGCCATGTCTCAGCTATTTCCAGGGATCATCCACATTTATAACAATAAATGTCTGCAGTTGCTGCTCTAGTGTACTCTCTCTGGTCATCCTGACCTAGAGGCCCTGGGTACTGATCCTCCTCAGATGCAGGCCTGAAGGGGAAACCCCGAGGCATGGCTGTGACACTTCCAGGTGTGGCTCTGACCAGATACTCCTCGGCTGTGCCTTTGGAACCTGCCAATGCCCAGAAGCACACTTCCGTCAGCGGCCTGCAGCACCCTACCTCTGCCCTCGCGACACACGCGCACCCCCCCCTACTCCTGCATATGTTCCTGCTTCTACTCCACCTCCTCCTGCTCTTCCCGACAGGCAAACACCTAGGAGCAGCAGGAAGGATACAGCTTTGGCCCAGAAGCCAGGGATGCCCTGGAGGATGGCGCTTCTCCGAGCCAAGTGACCCTTCCTCCTCAGATGGTTCATGCGCATGAAGCGCACAGAGGCTCGGCGGTTTTCCTCATGCAGGGTGCTCACTTCCGACTGCAGGGCGGTCAGTGCCTATAGCGCATTTGGCACCAGCCGCTCATTCGGGCCTCCAGGTCTTTCCAGAACCTGCTCTTCCACCGTCTTTTCCTACAGTTCTCGGGTGGACCCCTGATCTCGCTCCTGATCTGGCACAACCTCCACCTCCTCCATGACGTCTTCTGCCAGCAGCTGACACACCTGCCCGATCCCCGCCTCGTCTCCGTCCACCAGGGCCCACCCACTGTCCTCCACCGCCTCCGCCATGTAGACGGTGACCTTTTCGCCTGCTGTGCCAACTGCTGGCTGCAAAGTCCCAGCCGTGCATGGCATCGCGACGGCAGGCCCCTTGGCCACTGACCCCTGAGCACCCGGGCTCCCAGCTAAGAAGGTCCGGAGTCCTGGGACGCTCCCGCCTTACTCTGGCCGCCTCTCACGCTCCTCTGGGACCTGGCTGTGACCCCGAGCTGGGGCAGATGCGAAGGGACCAGACATAATAGCACAGCAGGTGGTGCGCAATGACGGCCTGGCTGAGGTAACTGGGTGTGGCTCGCTAGCTCTTTGGGGCGGGGTAAGAGCGGAATGGTCAGGAGGTGGGGCCTGGTGTGTGGCGGGTGGCCTGAGGCTGAAGAAAGGTGTTCCGGAGAGGCCAGGACAAGGTGAACGGAGATCAGCCCAACACGCAGGACCTCTAGGCTGTGAGACAGGCTCAGGCTGCAGGGTCAAATCGACCAGTGGCAGAGAGTGTAGTGGGCGGCACCCCGAGGGAAACTCCCCTAGACCAGAGGGCGACTTCCCCGCTTCCTGGGCTGCAGCGCCCCCAAGTGGCGCCACTCGGCTTCAGGGAGGGCATGGCTATTGCATCTGGCCTTACTGCAGGCACTGGCATTGAATTGGCCTCTGGAGTTTCAAGCCATGTGTTCTCGCTCTGCAATCGAAAGAGCACACTGCTGTGTCCCATGGGACCGCCCATCCCTGGGAGCTCTCCTTGAGTATCTAAAGGATAGGCAGGGGCGCAAAGTGGCTGGATACTTTCCTTCCTGGGACAGGAGCCTGCTGCTGTCTGGATGGTAGGGGAGTGTGTACAAACCCCAACCCTTGCAACACTTGACCTCCACTCTTCAGGGGAACCAGAGCCATAGGGCAGAGATCTCTCTTTTTGTCTCTGCTTCTCGCCTATCACTGATTCTGGTGATCCTGCTGTTTGTGCACCAGGGAATGCTGTCTGTGTGTCTCCGACTCTTTAAGTGGTGCTGTGGTCCTCTGCCATTCTCCGGACATGAGCGCTCAGAAGAGATGCTTCACCTTGGAGTGAAGGCAAGCCCTTCACCCCCTCAGTGAGTCACACCCATGGCAGATGAGACTGTTCTGGGCCACAGGATCGTAGAGTGCTCTCTCAAACTGCGGTGGGTGGTTACTGCTGAAGCACAGAAGGGGACGGGCGACCCTCCCTCCCTCGCTGGGCAGACAGGAACACTGCACAGGACTCTGGCAGCATGGCCACACCTTGCGAAGAGGGAGAAACGGGTCACGGTCAACTGGCATGACGCAACTCCCTGAACCTTGCTGGAATGCCTACCAGTGAGAGGCTAAGGACACCAGAGCTTTGAGTTCCATGACACACCAGTGCCAGAGGCCTGCACGATGGCCCGTTTACCCTATCCAGGCCCTTTCAAAGAGGTTCTGTTCTCCAGGTGAGAACACATCCCAGCCTACCCGGTGGCCCAAATCTTTGGGGATGGTACCAGCAAGTCGATCAACCTAAGCCATCCTTCCTATAGTCCTCATAGGCGGTATCTGTGTTCTGCAAAGGGTACAAAGAGAGATGTGTAACACTCGATGATTCTGCAGGTAGCAGGTGCTTATTCACCAATGCTGCTGTATCACTGAAACCTTACAGAAAAGGCAAGGGGTGCTCATGGTCGTGGTGATGACATGGAAAGAATGCCCAGCACTTAAGAAAAATGCCAAGGACCTCATAGCTGTTTGTCCAAAGGGCTGTTGGCTCACCCACCACAGCTTCTGTGCCTGGGACTACAGCCCAATTGTGTCTTGGCTCATCTGCACTCAACGATCATGCCCATGTGATTTCCTCCTGCCTCTCCTTTCTGCCACAGGTCCGGGCTGCAGGCCTCTATTTTGATGTGGAACTTCCCTGGCTTCACTTCTTCTGCTGGCAAGAGTCTATGTTCCCTTCATGTTTTCGCTGTCCTTTCTTGCGTCACCTAGCTAGGTGTCTTCTGACTGCTCACCCTCATAAATGTAATGGTAGGCGCTTCTGCGCTTGAATATGCACACATGTCCACATGTCCACACTCACATCCCTGAGAGGAGACTTACACATGTGCGGAAGTACAGGCTTTCTTGTACAGGAACATGGATTTTGGTAAGTACCCAACATTCTTTGTCCATGTTATTTTCCTTCACTTGCTCGTTGATACTGTCAGCTTGCACTTCTATCTCTGTGATTTGTGCTCAAGGTTAAGAAGATATTGGCATTGTTCATGACAGGAACGAACCTGCACAGCATCTGGCAGGCCTGGAAGTGCTTGGTTTGGACAGCTGAGTGACTTGTGCCTGTGTTCCACATTCTGCCATAACCGTGGGCAGGTTCACAGTACCAGTCATGTTGGCATGATTCCATTACCTGTGCTTTCCTTCAGGGATCCAAAAAACAAGGGCCTTTGGGCTCAGCTGACTTGGAGAACTGCTTTCTCAATGTGCACCTCTCTACATCATGCCTTGTCAAGTCTGTGCCCCATTGCATGCCTATATCCCTTAGGGCCCACAGCATTCTGGCTGAGGGCCCCTGTCCTCCCCATCTCTGTAGCTTTCTGTGTGTACCTGTCTACCTGTGCCCCCAGCGCTCCCTCCCTGTAGCTGGAGAAGGCCAATGAAATGCCCAAGTCTCCAACAGCCCCAAGGGACCGTGGCAGGCCTGGGACTGATACAATGTTGTGAAGAAGGTGCACATGCCTCTATAGGGTCTCTTCCAGTACAAGACATGGGATCTGAGACCAGAAAGGGAAGGTGGCATCCCTAGAACTAGTCCCTTCAGTTTATTGATACCCAGACCCACGGAGTCCCGAACGGATGATGCCCTGGGAAACTGGCGCTTTTAGACCCACGGCTCATGCCCCTCTTGGGCAGAAAGCACCATTTCTATCTCAAGTGAACCTAGAGGGCTTGATCCCACCCAAGGCTTCAATCATTTGATAAATGCCAGGCCTTTATTTCAGTTGCTCTCACTAGGCCCAGGTAGGATTCTGGAAAGACAGGAATCCCTGCTTGCCTACCTAGCACATGTGCCAAGGAAGGCAGTCCCCAGTTGTGCCCAGGGACATTGAAAATGGTCACCTGGAAAGTAGGGTCCCTCTGAGTGCGCCTGGTGCAGATACCCTAAGACCAAATCGGAGATTCTGCTCCAGTGAGACTGCCAGAATCCACCCTCAAGATCAGACTGTCATCTTTGCCACTCTGGCCTTACAACCAGGGGCAAGACCCTAGACGAGGGAAGGGATTCACGTCAGAGGGTTCAGCACGAACCATGAGGTATCTTTTGGCAGGGCCATGGAAAACAAGCAGGCTCTGTGCAGACCCCAGGGCCCTCTTTGTCTCCCACTGTCCCAGGGACCCTTGGGACAAGCAGCCAGCCCACCATCCTGTGTCTTCCAACTTCCCTGCTTCACAGGCACACGCCAGCAGAGGGACACACACGTACACCCCACGCATGTGCTCTCCTCGCCTTTCTGCACTGCCAGGGTGGTTGCAAGTGCCTTGTGGCAGGCCATGCTCACACCCTGTGCCTGCTAGGATGCCTGGGGTTTTGCACGGACAGCCTACCTCAGCAGAGCTGACATGTAGTGTTCGATCGTGCCAGTGTGTGCTCCTTCAGGAGGCAGCATGCTGCCTGACGGGCTGATCCTGGGCAGCACGGGCCCAGAACTTCTCCCGTGTATCCTTCTCACATGTGTGGAAAAAGGCTCCAGGGCAACAGGCTCTCTGTGCCTCCTCCTCCTTTGGGTCTCTGCCCTTCTCTACAGGACCTTAGCCTCCTCACCACTCCGGGACCTGCCATAGCCACGTCCAACATGTCCATTAGCTGGCCCACTCTGCCACAGACTCGGGGGTACAGAGGCAGTGGTTTCAAAGCCCCACCCCACCTGATTTTTCCTGGGCGAATCCTCTGATCATCCAACCCTCCACCTGGTCCAAATACACAAAAAAACATGGTAGAAAATGTGAATGTGTTTTCCTTTTTGGTCTAGTTGCACACATGGGCACCATGCTCTGAATTATCACTGGCCATCCTTTCCTCTTTCCCACCCTGGACAGGATCACTGCAGAGATAGGTCGACCAATGACCCTCAGTCTTGTGACGCCTCATGCCTCCTCTTCACATCGCTTGGCAGTTCCTCCCCTGACACCTTCATCTGTGCATCTGTCCTGAGCCAGAAACACACAGACACACACACACACACACACACACACACACACACAGACCCACATTAACACAGGTGGCAGAAAACCATATGTGTATATACACACATATGCTGGGCATGCGGAGACAAACACAAACAGGGAACACAGTTCTCTCAGTAGCTGAAGACGCCTGTGCCCAGCAGTGTGGGAAATGGCATCAGTAGGCACCATGTCCTTCCATTGGGGCCCGCTGTCGACCTCGTCCTGCAGATCTTCCATATTTTCCCAAGCTGGCCTGTAGCCGGTCCCAGCGTGGCCTCAGTGGTGGCGGTGAGATGGCGTGTGGTGGATGGGGAAATTCACAGACGACCCAAAAGTCAGCACCTAAGTGCACTGGCAGCCTAGTGAGGATGCCACTCAAGTCATAGGCTATCCCAGAAGCAGTGGCGGTAGGGAAGGACCCAGACAATCTCAAACTTTCTGAAGAGCAGAAGGTCGGGGATAGCGTGACTGAACGAAGGATGATTCTGAAAAACAGACGTCATTCACCCTGCCTCGAGCAGAATCACCGAGGATTCTGGCATTGCAACCACAGATGCTTGGAGGGAGACTTCCTTCACTCACGACCATACCGAGTCCCCAAGCCTCCAGTCTCAGCACGTCACCTGCTACGTCCAAGACCCAAACCCAGGCTCCCCAGCCACCTTGCATGAGCCTGAGGATTTCCATCTGGGAAAGGACAGTGCCCCAGCCTTTACACGGATGTCCCCTCAGGGCCCCGCTGCGGACCCCCTCACCATCTGTGTTTCTGTCAGCTTCCCCTCGTGGCACAAATTTCCTCCCTGGGGTAGTACTTCAGGGGATCGTCCCACACGTCCTGGCCAATGATCTGATGGCAATAAGAGCAAGGTCAGCCCAGGGCTGACCAGGCCCCTAAACCTCCCGTGAGAAGCCAAGAGCTCCAACATCAATCACCAATTGTGCGCAGGCCCAAACCAAACCCACCTCAGCAATCCTGTTCGATTATGGGCAGTAGTGGCCTGACAGCCAATTGAGAAAATTCAGGCTTCTGGTGTCCAGCCTGCGGCTGGGTGCTCCCCATTCAAAGTCCCAGGACCAGTGGACTGGTGAGGAACAACGTGCCCTATACCCTGTAGAAAGAGAGGGGAGACAGGGGCGGTTGCGGCAGCAGAAGCATCCACCCACACCCCCACCCCGGGCCCCTTGCATACCCACACTCGCCACGCTGGGAGCCAAGTTTACCAGTGATGTCAAGGTAATAATCGGTAACAATCAACGTGTCCCAGAAGTACGGGTTGTCCCGAAAGGAGATCAGGTTGCAGCGGGACCGTGGATGGCTCCGCACCTGCACCTGCCAGCACAGCGAGGAGAGAAAAGGTGCAAGCATCGAGAGGCCTCTGCTTGCCTCCCAGGCGGGCTTTAACAGCCTCCATGACGCCTCTGCAAAGTCTCACAGTTCAGGCCCATGGATAAAACCATCCCCCACCTCCCTGTCAAGTGCCATACAAACCCATCCTCAGCCTCCCTCACTGACCTTGAAGTCGATCATGTACCTAAGAAAATCTTCATCCTGGGCGCTGATTATGATTGACACTTGAGGGTGGTTCATAATCTGCTTTGTGTCAAGGAGACCTTCAGGTGACATGCCGGGCTAAGATGAGCCAGGGGCAACAGTCCTAGTCTAGTCCTGAGAAGGACACTGGGACAGGCATCTGCAAGGATGCTGGGCACTCGCACTTGCCCGGTCACGATTCACATCTTCAGGCCATGCCATACCAATCAGACCTGCTCGTGGCTCTGGGTTCCCTGTGCTTTTCTGCAGCTCAGGTGGTCTGCAACCCAAAAGCAGGGTCTATTTCTCACCTCTCCTGCCCGCCGCCTGGCCAGTGTTTGCTGGGTAGTAGCATGTCACTGGTAACATGGTTAGGACTTGCAGTCCTTGTGACTACCGTATCTGAAAGAAACTGGGGTTTGTGTGTGTTTCTATGTGTGTCTGAATGTGTGTGTATCTCCGGGTGTGTGTGTGTGTGTGTGTGCGCGCGCGAGACTCCCATGTCTCAGCAATTTCCAGGGATCATCAACATTTACAAAAATAAATGTCTGCAGTTGCTGCTCTAGTGTACTCTCTCTGGTCATCCTGACCTAGAGGCCCTGGGTACTGATCCTCCTCAGATGCAGGCCTGAAGGGGAAACCCCGAGTCATGGCTGTGACACTTCCAGGTGTGGCTCTGACCAGATACTCCTCGGCTGTGCCTTTGGAACCTGCCAATGCCCAGGACCACACTTCCATCAGCGGCCTGCACCACCGTACCTCTGCCCTCGCCACACATCCGCACCCCCCCACTCCTGCACATGCTCCTGCTTCTGCTCCACCTCCTCCTCCTCTTCCCGACAGGCAAACACCTAGGAGCAGCAGGAAGGATATAGCTTTGGCCCAGAAGCCAAGGATTCCCTGGAGGATGGTGCTTCTCTGAGCCAAGTGACGCATCCTCCGCAGATAGTTCATGCGCATGAAGCGAAAGGAGGCTCGGTGGTTTTCCTCATGCAGGGAGCTCACTTCCAACTGCAGGGTGGGCAGTTCCTGTAGCGCATTTGGCGCCGGAAGCTCACGCGGGCCTCCAGGTCTTTGCAGGCTCTGCTCCTGCAGCGTCTTCTCCTCCAGCTCCTGGGAGGACCCCTGATCTCACTCTTCATCTGCCACAACCTCCACCTCCTCCATGACGTCTTCCGCCAGCAGCTGGCACACCTGCCCGATCCCCGCCTCGTCTCCGTCCACCAGGGCCCACCCGCTGACCTCCACCACCTCCACCACTTAGCGGGAGACCTCTTCCCCTGTTGTGCCACCTGGTGGCTGCAAAGTCCCAGCCGTGCATCGCATCGTGAAGGTAGACCCCGTGGCCACTGCCCCCTGAGCACCCGTGCTCCCACCTAAGAATATCCGGAGTTGCGGGACCTTACTGCCTTCCTCCGGCTGCCTCTAACGATCCTCTGGGACATGGCTGTGACCCCTAGCTGGGGTAGATGCGAAGGGACCTGACATAATAGCACAGAAAGTGGTGCGCAATGGCCACCCGGCTTAGGTAACCGGGTGTGGCTTGCTAGATTTTTGGGGCGGGGTGAGAGTGGAATGGTCAGGAAGTGGGGCCTGGTGTGTGGCGGGTGGTCTGAGGCTGAAGAAAGGGGTTCTGGATAGGCCACGACAGGGTGCACGGGGATCAGCCCAACACGCGGACCCCTAGGCTGTGAGCTAGGCTCAGGCTGCTGGGTCAAATCGAGACTAATGGCAGAGAGTGTAGTCGGCGGCACGCTGAGGTAAACTCCACAAGACCAGAGGGTGGCTTCCCCGCTTTCTCAGCTTCAGCGCCCACACGTGGTGCCACTCGGCTTCAGGGAGGGCATGGCTATTGCATCTGGCCTTACTGCAGGTGCTGGCATTGAATTGGCCGCTGGAATTTCAAGCCATGTGTTCTCGCTCTGCAATCCAAAGAGGACACTGCTGTGTCCCATGGGACCGCCCATCCCTGGGAGCTCTTCTTGAGTATCTAAAGGATAGGCAGGGGCGCAAAGTGGCTGGATACTTTCCTTCCTGGGACAGGAGCCTGCTGCTGTCTGGATGGTAGGGGAGTGTGTGCAAACCCGAACCCTTGCAACACTTGACCTCCACTCTTCAGGGGCACCAGCTCCATAGGACAGAGATCTCTCTCTTTGTCTATGCTTCTCGCCTGTCACTGATTCTGTTGATCCTGCTGTTTGTGCACCAGGGAATGCTGTCTGTGTGTCTCCGACTCTCTAAGTGGTGCTGTGGTCCTGTGGAATTCTCCGGACACCAACGCTCAGAAGAGACGCTTCACCTTGGAGTGAAGGCAAGCACTTCTATTCCTCAGTGAGTTGCACCCATGGCAGATGAGACTGTTCTGGGCCACAGGGTCGGAGAGTGCTCTCTCAAACTGGAAATCACACGGTGGGTGGTCACTGCTGAAGCACAGAAGGGGACGGGCGACCCTCCCTCCCTCGCTAGGCAGACATGACCGATTCACAGGAATCTGGCGACACGGCCACACCTTGCACTGAGGGAGAAACAGGTCTCAGTCTGCTGGCATGACGGAACTCCCTGAACCATGCTGGAATGCCTACAAGTGAGAGGCTAAGGACACCAGCACGTTGAGTTCCATGACACACCAGTGCCAGAGGCCTGCACGATGGCCCGTTTACCCTATCCAGGCCCTTTCAAAGAGGTTCTGTTCTCCAGGTGAGAACACATTACAGCCTACCAAGTGGCCCAAATCTGTGGGGCTGGTACCAGCAAGACGATCAACCTAAGCCATCCTTCCTATAGTCCTCATAGGTGGTATCTGTGTTCTGCAAAGGGTACAAAGAGAGATGTCTCACACTCGATGATTCTGCAGGTAGCAGGTGCTTATGCTCCAGTGCCGCTGTATCTCTGAAACCTTACACAAAAGGCAAGGGGTGCTCATGTTCCTGGCCAGAACATGGGAAGAATGCCCAGCACTTAAGAAGGATGCCAAGACCCTCATAGCTGTTTGTCCAAAGGGCTGTTGGCTCACCCACCGCAGCTTCTGTGCTGGGACTACAGCCCAATCTGTGTCTCGGCTCCTCTGCACTCAACGATCATGCCCATGTGATTTCCTCCTGCCTCTCCTTTCTGCCAGAGGTTCCGGTTGCAGGCGTCTATTTCCATGTAGAACTTGCTAACTCAGTGGGATCATAGGGCATGATTCCCTGGCTTCACTGCTTCTGCTGGCAAGAGTCTATGTTCCGTTAATGTTTCTGCTGTCCTTTCTTGGGTCACCTAGCTAGATGTCTTCCGTTTGTTCACCCTCACAAGTGTCCTGGTAGGCGCTTCTGTGCACGAATATGCACACATGTCCACATGTCCACACTCACATCACTGAGAGGAGACTTACACATGTGTGGAAGTACAGGCTTTTTTGTCCAGGAACATGGATTTTGGTAAGCACCCGACATTCTTTGCCCATGTTATTTTCCTTCACTTGCTCGTTGATCCTGTCAACTTGCACTTCTGTCTCTGTGACTTGTGCTCAATATTACCAAGATCGTGGCATTCTTCATGACAGGGACGGAGCTGCAGAGTGTCTGGCAGGGCTGGAAGTGCTCGGTGTGGACAGCTGAGTGACTTGTGCCTGTGTTCTCTATTCTCCCATAACCTTGGGCAGGTTCACAGTACCAGTCATGTTGGCATGATTCCATTACCTGTGCTTCCCTTCAGGGAACCAGAAAACAAGGGCCTTTGGGCTTAGATGACTTGGAGAACTGTTGTCTCGATGTGCACCTCTCTACATCATGCCTTGTCAAGTCTGTGCTCCATTGCATGCCTATATCCCTTAGGGCCCACAGCATTCTGGCTGACGGCCCCTGTCCTCCCTATCTCTGTAGCTTTCTGTGTGCACCTGTCTACTTGTGCCCCCAGCGCTCCCTCCCTGTAGCTGGAAAAGGCCAATGAGATGCCCAAGGCTCCAACAGCCCCAAGAGACCGTGGCAGGCCTGGGACAGATCAAATGTCATGAAGAAGGTGCACATGAATCTACAGGGTCTCTTCCAGTATGAGGCATGGGATCTGAGACCAGAAAGGGAAGGTGGCATCCATAGAACTAGTCCCTTCAGGTTACTACTACCCAGACCCACAGAGTGCCGAACGGATGATGCCCTGGGAAACTGGCACTTTTAGGCCCATGGCTCATGCCCCTCTTGGGCAGAAAGCACCATTTCTATCTCAAGTGCACCCAGAGGGCTTGATCCCACCCAAGGCCTCAATCATTTGATAAATGCCAGGCCTTTATTTCAGTTGCTCTCACTAAGCCCAGGTAGGATTCTGGAAAGAGAGGCATCCCTGGTTGCCTACGTAGCCCATGCGCCAAGGAAGGCAGTCCCCAGTTTTGCCCAGGAACATGGAAAACGGTCACCTGGAACGTAGGATCCCTCTCAGTGTCGTCTGGTGCAGATCCCCTAAACCAAATCGGAGATTCTGCCCCAGCAAAACTGCCAGAATCCACTATCAAGATCAGACTGTCACGTTTGCCACTCTGGCCTTACAGCCAGGGGCAAGACCCCAGAGGAGGGAAGGGATTCACGTCAGGGGGTTCAGCACGAACCATGAGGTACCTTTTGGCAGGACCACGGAAAACCAGCAGGCTCTGTGTAGACCCAAGGGCCCTCCTTGTCTCCCACTGTCCCAGGGCCCCTTTGGACAAGCAGCTAGCCCACCATCCCTGTGTCCTCCCACTTCCCTGCCTCACAGGCACACGCCAGCAGAGGGACACATACGTACACCCCACACATGTGCTCTCCTCGCCTTTCTGCACTGCCAGGGAGGTTGAAAATGCCTGGTGCCATGCCACACTCACACCCTGTGCCTGCTACGGTGCCTGAGGTTTCGCAAGGACAGCCCAAGTAAGCAGAGCTGACATGTATTGTTCAATCGTGCCAGTGTGTGCTCCTTCAGGAGGCAGCGTGCTGCCTGACGGGCTGATCCTGAGCAGCACGGGGCGAGGATTTCTCCAGTGTTTCCTTCTCACGTGTGTGGAAAAAGGCTCCAGGGCAGCAGGCTCTCTGTGCCTCCTCCTCCTTTGGGTCTCTGCCCTTCTCTACAGGACCTTAACCTTCTCACCACCCCAGGTCCTGCCATAGCCACGTCCAAAATTTCCATCAGCTGGCCCACTCTGCCACAGACTCAGGGGTCCACAGGGAGTGGTTCCAAAGCACCACCCCACCTGATTTGCCCTGGGCAAATCCTCTGACCACTCAACCCTCCACTTGGTCCAAATAAACAAAATAACACGTTAGAAAATGTGAAGGTGTATTCCTTTTTGGTCTAGTTGCACACAAGGGAGCCATGCTCTGAATTATCACTGGCCATCCTTTCCTCTTTCCCACCCTGGACAGGATCACTGCAGAGATAGGTCGACCAATGATCCTCAGTCTGGTGACGCCTCGTGCCTCCTCTTCTCGTCACTTGGCAGTTCCTCTCCTGACACCTTCACCTGTGCGTCTGCCCTGAGCCAGAAACACACACACATACACACACACACACACACACACACACACACACACACACAGACCCACATTAACACAGGTGACACAAAACCACAAGTGTATATACACACACATGCTCGGCGTGGGGACACAAGCACAAACTGGGAACACAGCTCTCTCAGTAGCCGAAGACACCTGTGCCCAGCAATGTGGGAAATGGCAACAGTAGGCACAATGTCCTTCCATTGGGGTCCCTGTACATCTCGTCCTGCAGCTCTTCCATATTTTCCCAAGCCGGCCTGAGGCCGGTCCCAGCGTGGCCTGCGTGGTGGCAGTGAGATGGTGAGTGATGGATGTGGAAATTCACAGACAACCCCAAAGTCAGCAACTAAGTGCACTGGCAGCCCATGGAGCATGTCGTTCCAGTCATAGGCTATCCCAGGAGCAGTGGTGGGAGGGAAGGACCCAGACAATCTCAAACTCTCTGAGCAGCAGAAGGCCGGGGTTAGCGCGATTAACCGAAGGATGATTCTGAAAAACAGACGTCATTCACCCTGCCTCGAGCAGAATCACCGAGGATTCTGGCATTGCAACCACAGATGCTTGGAGGGAGACTTCCTTCACTCACGGCCACACTGAGTCCCCAAGCCTCCAGTCTCAGCACGTCACCTGCCACGTGCATGACCCAAACCAAGGCTCCCCAGCCAGCTTGCATGAGCTTGAGGATTTCCATCTGGGAAAGGAGAGTGCCCCAGCCTCTACACAGATGTCCCCTCAGGGCCCCGCTGCGGACCCCCTCACCATCTATGTTTCTGTCAGCTCCCCCTCGTGGCACAAATTTTCTCCCTGGGGTAGTACTTCAGGGGATCGTCCCACACGTCCTGGCCAATTATCTGATGGCAATAAGAGCAAGGTCAGCCCAGGGCTGACCAGGCCCCTAAACCTCCCGTGAGAAGCCATTAGCTCCAACATCAATCTCCAACTGTGAGCAGGCTCATACCAAACCCACCTCAGCAATCTTGTCCGATGCTGGGCAGTTGTGGCCTGACAACCAACTGAGAAAGGTCAGGCTCCTGGTTTCCAGCCTGCGGCTGGGTGCTCCCCGTTAAAAGTCCCAAAACCAGTGGACTGGTGTGGAACGACATGCCCTATACCCTGTAGAAAGACAGGGGAGACAGCAGTGGATGCGGCAGCTGAAGCATCCACTCATACCCCCACCCCTGCCCACTTGCCTATCCACACTCACCACCTTGGGAGCCCCCTTTACCAGTGATGTCAAGGTAATATTCCTTAACAATCATCGTGTTCCAGAAGTCCGGGTTGCCCCGAAAGGAGAAGATCAGGTTACAGTGGGACCAGGGTTGTCTCCGCACCTGCATCTGCCAGCACAGGGAGGAGGGAAACGGTGCAAGCATCGAGGGACCTCTGCTTGCCTCCCAGGCGGGCATTAACAGCCTCCATGATGCTTCTGCAAAGTCTCACAGTACAGGCCCATGGATAACACCATCCCCCACCTCCCTGTCAAGTGCCATACAAACCCATCCTCAGCCTCACTCACTGACCTTGAAGTCGATCATGTACCTAAGAAAATCTTCATCCTGGGCGCTGATTATGATTGACACTTGAGGGTGGTTCATAATCTGCTTTGGGTCAAGGAGACATTCAGGCCATATGCTTGGCCAAGAAGAGCCAGGGGCAACAGCCCTAGTCTGGCCTGGAGAAGGACACTGGAACAGGCATCTGCAAGGATGCTGGGCACTCGCACTTGCCCAGTCATGACTCACATATTCAGGTTGTGCCATACCGTCAGGCCTGCTCGTGGCTCTGGGTTCCCTTTGCTGTTCTGCATCTCAGGTGGTCTGCAACCCAAAAGTAGGGGCTATTTCTCACCTCTCCTAACCACCTTCTGGCCCGTGTTTGCTGGGTAGTAGCATGTCACTGGTAACATGGTTAGGACTTGCAGTCCTTGTGACTACCGTATCTGAAAGAAACTGGGGTTTGTGTGTGTTTCTATGTGTGTCTGAATATGTGTGTATCTATGGGTGTGTGTGTTTGTGTGTGTGTGTGTGTACTTATGCACGAGACTGCCATGTCTCAGCTATTTCCAGGGATCATCCACATTTACAAAAATAAATGTCTGCAGTTGCTGCTCTACTGTACGCTCTCTGATCATCCTGACCTAGAGGCCCTGGGTACTGAACCTCCTCAGATGCAGGCCTGAAGGGGAAACCCCGAGTCATGGCTGTGACACTTCCAGGTGTGGCTCTGACCAGATACTCCTCGGCTGTGCCTTTGAAACATGCCAATACCCAGGACGACACTTCTGTCAGTGGTCTGCAGCACCTTACCTTTGCCCTCGCCACACACCCGCACCCCACCACTCCTGCACTTGCTCCTGCTTCTGCTCCACCTCCTCCTCCTCTTCCCGACAGGCAAACACCTAGGAGCAATAGGAAGGAAACAGCTTTGGCCCAGAGGCCAGGGATGCCCTGGAGGATGGCGATTCTCTGAGCCAAGTGACCCTTCCTCTTCAGATGGTTCATGTGCATGAAGCGAACACAGGCTCACATGTTTTGCTCATGCAGGGAGGTCACTTCCACCTGCAGGTCAGTCAGTGCCTGTAGCGCATTTGGCGCCGGCCGCTCACTCCGGCCTCCAGGTCTTTCCAGGCCCTGCTCCTCCAGCGTCTTCTCCTCCAGCTCCTGGGAGGACCCCATATCCCGCTTCTCATCTGCCACAACCTCCACCTCCTCCATGACATGTTCCACCAGCAGCTGGCACACCTGCCCGATCCCCGCCTCATCTCTGTCCACCAGGGCCACCCGCTGTCCTCCACCGCCTCCACTACGTGGAGGGTGACCTCTTCCCCTGCTGTGCCACCTGATGGCTGCAAAGTCCCAGCCGTGCACGGCATCGCGAAGGCAGACCCCCTGGCCACTGCCTACTGAGCACTGGGTCTCCCAGCTAAGAAGTCCCGCAGTCGCGGGACACTCCTTCCTTCTTCTGGTTGCCTCTCACACTCCTCTGGGACATTGCTGTGACCCCTAGCTGGGGTAGATGCGAAGGGACCGGACATAATAGCACAGTAAGTGGTGCGCAATTGCGGCCCGGCTGAGGTAACCGGGTGTGGCTCGCTAGCTTTTTGGGGTGGGGTGAGAGCGGAATGGTCAGGAAGTAGGGCCTGGTGTGTGGCTGGTGGCCTGGCCCCGAAGAAAGGTGTTCTGGAGAGGCCATGACAGGGTGCACGGGGATCAGTCCAACATGCGGGACCCCTAGGCTGTGAGCTAGGCTCAGGCTGCTGGGACAAATCGAGACCAATGGCAGAGAGTATAGTGCGCGGCATCCTGAGGGAAACTCCCCTAGACCAGAGGGTGGCTTCCCCGCTTTCTCAGCTTCAGCGCCCACACGTGGCACCACTCGGCTTCAGGGAGGGCATGGCTATTGCATCTGGCCTGACTGCAGGCGCTGGCATTGAATTGGCCTCTGGAATTTCAAGCCATGTGTTCTCGCTCTGCAATCCAAAGAGGACACTGCTGTGTCCCATGCGACCGCCCATCCCTGGGAGCTCTCCCTGAGTATCTAAATGTTAGGCAGGGGTGCAAAGTGGCTGGATACTTTCCTCCCTGGGATAGGAGACTGCTGCTGTCTGGATGCAAGGGGAGTGTGTACAAACCCCAACCCTTGCAACACTTGACCTCCACTCTTCAGGGGAACCAGCTCCATAGGGCAGAGATCTCTCTCTTTGTCTCTGCTTCTCGCCTATCACTAATTCTGGTGATCCTGCTGTTTGTGCACCCTGGAATGCTGTCTGTGTGTGTCTGACTCTCTAAATGGTGCTATGGTCCTCTGTCATTCTCTGGATACCAGCACTCAGAAGAGACGCTTCACCTTGGAGTGAAGGCAAGCACTTCTATTCCTCACTGATTTGCACCCATGGCAGATGAGACTGTTCTGGGCCACAGGGTCGCAGAGTGCTCTCTCAAACTGGAAAGCACACGGTGGGTGGTTACTGCTGAAGCACAGAAGGGGACGGGCGACCCTCCCTCCCTCACTGGGCAGACATGACCGATTCACAGGAATCTGGCAGCATGGCCACACCTTGCGCAGAGGGAGAAACAGGTCACGGTCTTCTGGCATGACGGAACTCCCTGAACCTTGCTGGAATGCCTACCAGTGAGAGGCTAAGGACACCAGCACGTTGAGTTCCATGACACACCAGTGTCGGAGGCATGCACGATGGCCCGTTGACCCTATCGAGGCCCTTTCAAGGAGGTTCTGTTCCCCAGGTGAGAAAATATCCCAGCCTACCAAGTGGCCCAAACCTGTGTGGCTGGTACCAGGAAGATGACCAACCTAAGCCATCCTTCCTATAGTCCTTATAGGTGGTATCTGTGTTCTGCAAAGGGTACAAAGAGAGATGTCTCACACTGGATGATTCTACAGGTAGCAGGTGCTTATGCTCCAGTGCCGCTGTTTCTCTGAAACCTTACACAAAGGCAAGGGGTGCTCATGCTCCTGGCCAGGACATGGGAAGAATGCCCAGCACTTAAGAAGGATGCCAAGGCCCTCATAGCTGTTTGTCCAAAGTGCTGTTGCCTCACACACCGCAGGTTCTGTGCCTGGGACTACAGCCCAATCTGTGTCTTGGCTCCTCTGCACTCAACGACCAAGCCCACGTGATTTCCTCCTGCCTCTCCTTTCTGCCAGAGGTCCGGGCTGCAGGCCTCTATTTCCATGTAGAACATGCTAACTCAGTGAGATCATAGGGCATGATTCCCTGGCTTCACTGCTTCTGCTGGCAAGAGTCTATGTTCCCTTCATGTCTCTGCTGTCCTTTCTTGCATCACCTAGCTAGATGTCTTCCGACTGTTCACCCTCACAAGTGTACTGGTAGGCGCTTCTGCACACGAATATGCACACATGTCCACATGTCCACACTCACATCCCTGAGAGGAGACTTACACATGTGTATAAGTACAGGCTTTTTTGTCCAGGAACATGGATTTTGGTAAGCACCCGACATTCATTGTCCATGTTTTTTTCCTTCACTTGCTCGTTGATCCTGTCAGCTTGCACTTCTATCTCTGTGACTTGTGCTCACTGTTAACAAGATGATGGCATTGTTCATGACAGGGAAGGACCTGCAGAGAATCTGGCAGGCCTGGAAGTGCTCGGTGTGGACAGCTGAGTGACTTATTCCTGTGTTCCATATTCTCCCATAACCTTTTGAAGGTTCACAGTACCAGTCATGTTGGCATGATTCCATTACCTGTGCTTCCCTTCAGGGAACCAGAAAACAAGGGCCTTTGGGCTCAGCTGACTTGGAGAACAGCTTTCTTGATGTGCACCTCTCTACATCATGCCTTGTTAAGTCTGTGCTCCATTTCATGCCTATATCCGTTAGGGCCCACAGTATTCTGGCTGAGGTCCCCTCTCCTCCCTATCTCTGGAGCTTTCTCTGTGCACCTGTCTACCTGTGCCCCCAGGGCTCCCTCCCTGTAGCTGGAAAAGGCCAATGAGATGCCCAAGGCTCCAACAGACATAGAGACCGTGGTAAACCTGGGACAGATACAATGTTGTGAAGAAGGTGCACATGCATCTACAGGGTCTCTTCCAGTACAAGGAATGGGATCTGAGATCAGAAAAGGAAGGTGGCATCCCTAGAACTAGTCCCTTCAGTTTACTACTACCCAGACCCACGGAGTCACTGAATGGATGATGCCCTGGGAAACTGGCCCTTTTAGGCCCACGGTTCATGCCCCTCCTGGGCAGAAAGCACCATTTCAATCTCAAGTGCACCCAGAGGGCTTGATCCCACCCAAGGCCTCAATCATTTGATAAATGCCAGGCCTTGATTTCAGTTGCTCTCACTAGGCCCAGGTAGGATTCTGGAAAGCCAGGCATCCCTGCTTGCCTACCTAGCACATGCGCAAAGGAAGGCAGTCCCCAGTTGTGCCCAGGGACATGGAAAATCGTCACCTGGAAAGTAGGGTCCCTCTGAGTGTCATCTGGTGCAGATACCCTAAAACCAAGTCGGAGATTCTGCCCCAGCGAGACTGCCAGTATGCACCCTCAAGGTCAGACTGTCACCTTTTCCACTCTGGCCTTACAGCCAGGGGCAAGACCCCAGAGGAGGGAAGGGATTCACGTCAGGGGGTTCACAAGAACCATGAGTTATTATTTTGCAGGACCACGAAACACCAGCAAGCTCTGTGCGGACCCCAGGGCCCTCCTTGTCTCCCACTGTCCCAGGGTCCCTTGGGACAAGCAGCCAGCCCACCATCCTTGCGTCTTCCCACTTCACTGCGTCACAGGCACACACCAGCAGAAGAACACACATGTACACACCACACATGTGCTCTCCTCGCCTTTCTGCACTGCCAGGGAGGTTGCAAGTGCCTGGTGGCATGCCACGCTCACACCCTGTGCCTTCTAGGATGCCGGGGGTTTTGCACGGACAGCGTACATCAGCACAGCTGCCATGTAGTGTTCGATCGTGCCAGTGTGTGCTCCTTCGTGAGGGAGCGTGCTGCCTGACGGGCTGATCCTCGGTAGCACGGGCCCAGGACTTCTCCTGTGTATTTTCTCACGTGTGTGGAAAAAGTCTCCAGGGCAGAAGGCTCTCTGTGCCTCCTCCTCCTTTGGGTCTCTGCCCTTCTCTACAGGACTTTAACCTCCTCACCACCCCGGGTACTGCCATAGCCACGTCCAACATTTCCATCAGCTGGCCTACTCTGCCACAGACTCAGGCGTCTACAGGCAGTGGTTTCAAAGCCCCACCCCACTTCATTTGCCCTGGGCGAATCCTCTGATCACCAACCCAGCACCTGGTCCAAATACACAAAATAACACGTTAGAAAATGTGAACGTGTATTCCTTTTTGGTATAGTTGCACACAAGGGAGCCATGCTCTGAATTATCACTGGCTATCCTTTCCTCTTTCCCAGCCTGGACAGGATCTCTGCAGAGATAGGTTGACCAATGACCCTCAGTCTGGTGACGCCTCGTGCCTCCTCTTCTCGTCGCTTGACAGTTCCTCTCCTGACACCTTCATCTGTGCGTCTGCTCTGAGCCAGAAACTCGCACACACACACACACACACACACACACACACACACACAGACCCACATTAACACAGGTGACACAAGACCACGAGTGTATATACACACACATGCTTGGCATGGGGATACAAACACAAACAGAGAACACAGCTCTCTTAGTAGACGAAGACGCCTGTGCACAGCAATGTGGGAAATGGCATCACTAGGCACCATGTCATTCCATTGGGGCCCCCTGTCCACTTCGTTCCGCAGCTCTTACGTATTTTCCCAAGCCGGCCTGAGGCGGTCCCAGCGTGGCCTGCGTGTTGGCAGTGAGACGGTGAGTGGTGGATGTGGAAATTCACAGACGACCCCAAAGTCAGCACCTATGTGCACTGGCAGCCCATGGAGCATGCCATTCCAGTCATAGGCTATCCCAGGAGCAGTGGTGGGAGGGTAGGACCCAGACAATCTCAAACTTTCTGAGCAGCAGAAGGCCGGGGTTAGCGCAACTGACCAAGGATGATTCTGAAAAACAGACGTCATTCACCCTGCCTCGAGCAGAATCACTGAGGATTCTGGCATTGCAACCACAGATGCTTGGAGGGAGACTTCCTTCACTCACGGCCACGCCGAGTCGCCAAGCCTCCAATGTCAGCACATCACCTACCACGTGCATCAGCCAAACCCAGGCTCCCCAGCCAGCTTGCATGAGCCGGAAGATTTCATTCTGGGAAAGGACAGTGCCCCAGCCTCTAAATGGATGTCCCCTCAGGGCCCCACTGTGGACCCCCTAACCACCTGTGTTTCTGTCAGCTCACCCTCGTGGCAGAAATTTCCTCCCTGGGGTAGTACTTCAGGGGATCGTCCCCCACGTCCTGGTCAATGATCTGATGGCAATAAGAGCAAGGTCTGCCCAGGGCTGACCAGGCCCCTAACCCTCCCGTGAGAAGCCAAGAGCTCCAACATCAATCGCCAACTGTGCGCAGGCCCAAACCAAACGCACCTCAGCAATCCTGTCCGATGCTGGGCAGTTGTGGCCTGACAGCCAATTGAGAAAGTTCAGGCTACTGGTGTCCAGCCTGTGGCTGGGTGCTCCCCGTTCAAAGTCCCAGGCTGTAAACTGGGGTGGAACGACATGCCCTATACCCTGTAGAAAGAGAGGGGAGACAGGGGCGGATGCGGCAGCTGAAGCATCCACCCACAACCCCACCCCGGCTCCTTTGCGTGCCCATACTCACCACCCTGGTAGCCCCGTTTACCAGTAATGTCAAGGTAATATTCCTTAACAATCATCGTGTTCCAGAAATACAGGTTGTCCGGAAAGGAGAAGATCAGCTTGCAGCGGGACCGTGGTTGGCTCCGCACCTGCATCTGCCAGCACAGGGAGGAGGAGAAAGGTGAAAGCATCGAGGGGTCTCTGCTTGTCTCCCAGGAGGGCCTTAACAGCCTCCATGATGCCTCTGTAAAGTCTCACAGTACAGGCCCATGGATAACACCATCCCTAACCTCCTTGTCAAGTGCCATACCCACCCATCCTCAGCCTCCCTCACTGACCTTGAAGTCAATCATATACCTAAGAAAATCTTCATCCTGGGCGCTGATTATGATTGACACTTGAGGGTGGTTCATAATCTGCTTTGGGTCACGGAGACATTCAGGCCACATGCCGGGCCAAGAAGAGCCAGGGGCAACAGCCCTAGTCTGGCCTGGAGTAGGACACTGGAAGAGGCATCTGCAAGGATGCTGGGCACTCGCGCTTGCCCGGTCATGACTCACATTTTCAGGCCCTGCCATACCATCAGACCTGCTCGTGGCTCTGGGTTCCCTGTGCTGTTCTGCATCTCAGGTGGTCTGCAACCCAAAAGTAGGGGCTATTTCTCACCTCTCCTGCCCGCCTTCTGCCCCGTGTTTGCTGGATAGTAGCTTGTCACTGGTAACATGGTTAGGACTTGTAGTTTTTTTGACTACCGTATCTGAAAGAAACTGCGGTGTGTGGGTGTTTCTATGTGTGTTTGAATATGTGTGTATCTATGGGTGTGTATGTTTGTGTGTGTGTGTGTGTGCGAGTGTGCGAGACTGCCATGTCTCAGCTATTTCCAGGGATCATCCACATTTAGAAAACTAAATGTCTGCAGTTGCTGCTCTAGTGTACTCTCTCTGGTCATCCTGACCTAGGGGCCCTGGGTACTGATCCTCCTCAGATGCAGGCCTGAAGGGGAAACCCCGAGTCATGGCTGTGACACTTCCAGGTGTGGCTCTGACCAGATACTTCTCGGTTGTGCCTTTGAAACCTGCCAATGCCCAGGACCACACTTTTGTCAGCGGCCTGCCGCACCCTACCTCTGCAATCGCCACACACCCGCACCCCACCAATCCTGCACATGCTCCTGCTTCTGCTCCACCTCCTCCTCCTCTTCCCGACAGGCAAAGACCTAGGAGCTGCAGGAAGGAAACAACTTTGGCCCAGAAGCCAGGGATGCCCTGGAGGATGGCGCTACTCCGAGCCAAGTGACGCTTCCTTCTCAGATCGTTCATGAGCATGAAGCGAACAGAGGCTTGGCGGTTTTCCTCATGCAGTGAGCTCACTTCCAACTGCAGGGCAGTCAGTGCCTGTAGCGCATTTGGTGCCGGCCGCTCACTCGGGCTTCCAGGTCTTTGCAGGCCCTGCTCCTGCAGCGTCTTCTCCTCCAGCTCCTGGGAGGACCCCTGATCCCACTCCTCAACTGCCACAACCTCCACCTCCTCAATGACATCTTCCGCCAGCAGCTGGCACACCTGCCAGATACCCACCTCGTCTCCGTCCACCAGGGCCCCCCCCGCTGTCCTCCACCGCCTCCACCACGTGGAGGGTGACCTCTTCGCCTGCTGTTCCACCTGGTGGGCAAAGTCCCAGCCGTGCACGGCATCACAAAGGCAGACACCCTGGCCACTTCCCCCTGAGCACCCGGACTCCCACCTAAGAATGTCCGGAGTCGCAGGACACTCCTGCCTTCTTTCGGCTTCCTCTCACGCTCCTCTGGAACATGGCTGTGACCCCTAACTGGGGTAGATGCGAAGGGACCGGACATAATAGCACAGAAAGTGGTGCGCAATGGCGGCCCGGCTGAGGTAAACGGGTGTGGCTCGCTAGCTCTTTGGGGCGGGGTGAGAGCAGAATGGTCAGGAAGTGGAGCCTGGTGTGTGGCTGGTGGCCTGACCATGAAAAAAGGGGTTCTGGAGAGGCCACGACAGGGTGCACAGGGATGAGCCCAACACGCGGGACCCCTGGGCTGTGAGCTAGGCTCAGGCTGCTGAGTCAAATCGAGACCAATCGCAGAGACGGTAGTGGGCGGCACCCTGAGGGAAACTCCCCTGGACCAGAGGGTGGCTTCCCTGCTTTCTGGGCTCCAGCGCCTCCACGGGGTGCCATTCGGCTTCAGGGAGGGCATGGCTATTGCATCTGGCCTTACTGCAGGTGCTGGCCTTGAATTGGCCTCAGGAATTTCAAGCCCTGTGTTCTCGCACTGCAATCCAAAGAGCACACTGCTGTGTCCCTTGGGACCACCCATCCTTGGGAGCTCTCCTTGAGAATCTAAAGGATAGGCAGGTGCACAAAGTGGCTGGATATTTCCTTCCTGGGACAGGATTCTGCTACTCTCTGAATGGTAGGGGAGTGTGTTCAAACCCCAACCCTTACAACACTTGACCTCCACTCTTCAGGGGAACCAGATCCATAGAGCAGAGATCTCTCTCTTTGTCTCTGCTTCTCGCCTATCACTAATTCTGGTGATCCTGCAGTTTGTGCACCAGGGAATGCTGCCTGTGTGTCTCCGACTCTCTAAGTGGTGCTGTGGTCCTCTACCATTCTCCGGACACCAGCGCTCAGAAGAGACGCTTCACCTTGGAGTGAAGGCAAGCCCTTCTCCTGCTCAGTGAGCCACACCCATGGCAGATGAGACTGTTCTGTGCCACAGGGTCGGAGAGTGCTCTCAAACTGGAAAGCCCATGGTGGGTGGTCACTGCTGAAGCACAGAAGGGGACGGGCGACCCTCCGTCCCTCGCTGGGCTGACAAGAACGCTGCACAGGATTCTGGCCGCATGGACACACCTTGTGCTGAGGGAGAAACGGGTCACGGTCTGCTGGCATGATGGTACTCCCTGAACCTTGCTGGAATGCCTACCAGTGAGAGGCTAAGGACGCCAGTGCATTGAGTTCCACGACACACCAGTGCCGGAGGCCTGCACGATGGCCCGTTTACCCTATCGAGGCCCTTTCAAAGAGGTTCTGTTCTCCAGGTGAGAACATATCCCAGCCTACCCAGTGGTCAAACCTGTGGGTCTGGTACCAGCAAGACGATCAACCTAAGCCATCCTTCCTATAGTCCTCATAGGCGGTATCTGTGTTCTGCAAAGTGTACAAAGAGAGATGTCTCACACTTGATGATTCCGCAGGTAGGAGGTGCTTATGCTCCAGTGCCACTGTATCTCTGAAACCTTACACAAAAGGCAAGGGGTGCTCATGCTCTTGGACAGGACATGGGAAGAATGCCCAGCACTTAAGAAGGATGCCAAGGCCCTCATAGCTGTTTGTCCAAAGGGCTGTTGGCTCACCCACCGCAGCTTCTGTGCCTGGGACTACAGCCCAATCTGTGTCTCGGCTCCTCTGCACTCAACGATCATGCCCAGGTGATTTCCTCCTGCCTCTCCTTTCTGCCAGAGGTCGGGGCTGCAGGCCTCTGTTTCCATGTAGAACTTGCTAACTCAGTGAGATCATAGGGCATGATTCCCTGGCTTCACTGCTTCTGCTGGCAAGAGTCTATGTTCCCTTCATATTTCCGCTGTCCTTTCTTGCGTCACCTAGCTAGGTGTCTTCGGTCTGTTCACCCACACAGGTGCCCTGCTAGGCACTTCTCCGCACGAATATGAACACATGTCCACATATCCACACTCACATCCCTGAGAGGACACTTACACATGTGCGGAAGTACAGGCTTTTTTGTCCAGGAACATGGATTTCGGTAAGCACCCGAAATTCTTTGTCCATGTTATTTTCCTTCACTTGCTCGTTGATCCTGTCAGCTTGCACTTCTATCTCTGTGACTTGTGCTCAATGTTAACAAGATCATGGCATTGTTCATGACAGCGACGGACCTGCAGAGCATCTGGCAAGCCTGGAAGTGCTCGATGTGGACAGTTAAGAGACTTGTGCCTGTGTTCCACATTCTCCCATAACCTTGGGCAGGTTCACAGTACCAGTCATGTTGGCATGATTCCTTTACCTGTGCTTTCCTTCAGGGAACCAGAAAACAAGGGCCTTTGGGCTTAGATGACTTGGAGAACTGTTGTCTCGATGTGCACCTCTCTACATCATGCCTTGTCAAGTCTGTGTCCCATTGCATGCTTATATCCCTTAGGGCCCACAGCATTCTGGCTGAGGGCCCCTGTCCTCCCTATCTCTGGAGCTTTCTGTATGCACCTGTCTACCTGTGCCCCCAGTGCTCCCTCCCTGTAGCTGGAAAACGCCAATGAGATGCCCAAGGCTCCAACAGCCCCAAGAGACCGTGGCAGGTCTGGGACAGATACAATGTCGTGAAGAAGGTGCACATGCATATACAGGGTCTCTTCCAGTACAAGGCATGGGATTTGAGACCAGAAACTGAAGGTTGCATCCCTAAAACTAGTCCCTTCAGTTTACTACTACCCAGACCCACGAAGTCCCTGAACGGATGATGCCCTGGGAAACTGGCCTTTTTAGGCCCACGGCTCATGCCCTTCTTGGGCAGAAAGTACCATTTCCATCTCAAGTGCACACAGATGGCTTGATCTCACCCAAGGCCTCAATCATTTGATAAATGCCAGGCCTTTATTTCAGTTGCTCTTACTTGGCCCAGGTAGGATTCTGGAGAGACATACATCTCTGCTTGCCTACCTTGCCCATGCGCCAAGGAAGGCAGTCCCCTGTTGTGCCCAGGGACATGGAAAACGGTCACCTGGAAAGTAGGGTCTCTCTGAGTGTCGCCTGGCACAGATCCCCTAAGACCAAATCGGAGATTCTGCTCCAGTGAGAATGCCAGAATCCACCTTCAAGATCAAACTCTCACCTTTGCCACTCTGGCCTTACAGCCAGGGGAAAGACCCCAGGGGAGGGAAGGGATTCACGTCAGGGGGTCAGCACGAAGCATGATGCACCTTTTGGCAGGACCAAGGAAAACAGGCAGGCTCTGTGCGGACCCCAGGGCCCTCCTTGTCTCCCACTGTCCCAGGGTCCCTTGGGGCAAGCAGCCAGCCCACCATCCTTGCGTCCTCCCACTTCCCTGCCTCAGAGGCACCCGCCGGCAGAAGAACACACATGTACACACCACACATGTGCTCTCTTCGCCTTTCTGCACTGCCAGGGAGGTTGCAAGTGCCTGGTGGCATGCCACGCTCACACCCTGTGCCTTCTAGGATGCCTGGGGTTTCGCACGGACAGCCTACGTCAGCACAGCTGACATGTAGTGTTTGATCGTGCCAGTGTGTGCTCCTTCGGGAGGGACAGTGCTGCCTGACGGGCTGATCCTGAGCAGTACGGGGCCAGGATTTCTCTATTGCATCCTTCTCACGTGTGTGGAAAAAGTCTCCAGGGCAGCAGGCTCTCTGTGCCTCCTCCTCCTTTGGGTCTCTGCCCTTCTCTACAGGTCCTTAGGCTCCTCACCACCCTGGGTCCTGCCATAGCCATGCCCAACATTTCTATCAGCTGGCCCACTCTGCCACAGACTCAGGGGTCCACAGGCAGTGGTTTCAAAGCCCCACGCCACCTGATTTGCCCTGGGCGAATGCTCTGATCACCAAAACCACCACCTGGTCCAAATACACAAAATAACACGGTAGAAAATGTGAACGTGTATTCCTTTTTTGTCTAGTTGCACACATGGGAGTCATGCTCTGAATTACCACTAGCCATCCTTTCCTCTTTCCCACCCTGGACAGGATTACTGCAGAGACAGGTCGACCAATGACCCTCAGTCTGGTAACGCCTCGTGCCTCCTCTTCCCGTCGCTTGGCAGTTCCTCTCTGACACCTTCATCTGTTCATCTGCCCTGAAGCCAGAAACACACACACACACACACACACACACACACAGACCCACATTAACACAGGTGAAACAAGACCACGAGTGTATATACACACACATGCTCAGCATGGGGATACAAACACAAACAGAGAACACAGCTCTCTTAGTAGACGAAGACGCCTGTGCACAGCAAAGTGGTAAATGGCATCACTAGGCACCATGTCATTCCATTCGGGCCCCCTGTCCACCTGGTCCCACAGCTCTTACGTATTTTCCCAAGCCGGCCTGAGGCGGTCCCAGCGTGGCCTGCGTGTTGGCAGTGAGACGGTGAGTGGTGGATGTGGAAATTCACAGACGACCCCAAAGTCAGCACCTATGTGCACTGGCAGCCCATGGAGCATGCCATTCCAGTCATAGGCTATCCCAGGAGCAGTGGTGGGAGGGTAGGACCCAGACAATCTCAAACTTTCTGAGCAGCAGAAGGCCGGGGTTAGCGCAACTGACCAAGGATGATTCTGAAAAACAGACGTCATTCACCCTGCCTCGAGCAGAATCACTGAGGATTCTGGCATTGCAACCACAGATGCTTGGAGGGAGACTTCCTTCACTCACGGCCACGCCGAGTCGCCAAGCCTCCAATGTCAGCACATCACCTACCACGTGCATCAGCCAAACCCAGGCTCCCCAGCCAGCTTGCATGAGCCGGAAGATTTCATTCTGGGAAAGGACAGTGCCCCAGCCTCTAAATGGATGTCCCCTCAGGGCCCCACTGTGGACCCCCTAACCACCTGTGTTTCTGTCAGCTCACCCTCGTGGCAGAAATTTCCTCCCTGGGGTAGTACTTCAGGGGATCGTCCCCCACGTCCTGGTCAATGATCTGATGGCAATAAGAGCAAGGTCTGCCCAGGGCTGACCAGGCCCCTAACCCTCCCGTGAGAAGCCAAGAGCTCCAACATCAATCGCAAACTGTGCGCAGGCCCGAACCAAACGCACCTCAGCAATCCTGTCCGATGCTGGGCAGTTGTGGCCTGACAGCCAATTGAGAAAGTTCAGGCTACTGGTGTCCAGCCTGTGGCTGGGTGCTCCCCGTTCAAAGTCCCAGGCTGTAAACTGGGGTGGAACGACATGCCCTATACCCTGTAGAAAGAGAGGGGAGACAGGGGCGGATGCGGCAGCTGCAGCATCCACCCACAACCCCACCCCGGCTCCTTTGCGTGCCCATACTCACCACCCTGGTAGCCCCGTTTACCAGTAATGTCAAGGTAATATTCCTTAACAACCATCGTGTTCCAGAAATACAGGTTGTCCGGAAAGGAGAAGATCAGCTTGCAGCGGGACCGTGGTTGGCTCCGCACCTGCATCTGCCAGCACAGGGAGGAGGAGAAAGGTGAAAGCATCGAGGGGTCTCTGCTTGTCTCCCAGGAGGGCCTTAACAGCCTCCATGATGCCTCTGTAAAGTCTCACAGTACAGGCCCATGGATAACACCATCCCCAACCTCCTTGTCAAGTGCCATACCCACCCATCCTCAGCCTCCCTCACTGACCTTGAAGTCAATCATATACCTAAGAAAATCTTCATCCTGGGCGCTGATTATGATTGACACTTGAGGGTGGTTCATAATCTGCTTTGGGTCACGGAGACATTCAGGCCACATGCCGGGCCAAGAAGAGCCAGGGGCAACAGCCCTAGTCTGGCCTGGAGTAGGACACTGGAAGAGGCATCTGCAAGGATGCTGGGCACTCGCGCTTGCCCGGTCATGACTCACATTTTCAGGCCCTGCCATACCATCAGACCTGCTCGTGGCTCTGGGTTCCCTGTGCTGTTCTGCATCTCAGGTGGTCTGCAACCCAAAAGTAGGGGCTATTTCTCACCTCTCCTGCCCGCCTTCTGTCCCGTGTTTGCTGGATAGTAGCTTGTCACTGGTAACATGGTTAGGACTTGTAGTTTTTTTGACTACCGTATCTGAAAGAAACTGCGGTGTGTGGGTGTTTCTATGTGTGTTTGAATATGTGTGTATCTATGGGTGTGTATGTTTGTGTGTGTGTGTGTGTGCGAGTGTGCGAGACTGCCATGTTTCAGCTATTTCCAGGGATCATCCACATTTAGAAAACTAAATGTCTGCAGTTGCTGCTCTAGTGTACTCTCTCTGGTCATCCTGACCTAGGGGCCCTGGGTACTGATCCTCCTCAGATGCAGGCCTGAAGGGGAAACCCCGAGTCATGGCTGTGACACTTCCAGGTGTGGCTCTGACCAGATACTTCTCGGTTGTGCCTTTGAAACCTGCCAATGCCCAGGACCACACTTTTGTCAGCGGCCTGCCGCACCCTACCTCTGCAATCGCCACACACCCGCACCCCACCAATCCTGCACATGCTCCTGCTTCTGCTCCACCTCCTCCTCCTCTTCCCGACAGGCAAAGACCTAGGAGCTGCAGGAAGGAAACAACTTTGGCCCAGAAGCCAGGGATGCCCTGGAGGATGGCGCTACTCCGAGCCAAGTGACGCTTCCTTCTCAGATCGTTCATGAGCATGAAGCGAACAGAGGCTTGGCGGTTTTCCTCATGCAGTGAGCTCACTTCCAACTGCAGGGCAGTCAGTGCCTGTAGCGCATTTGGTGCCGGCCGCTCACTCGGGCTTCCAGGTCTTTGCAGGCCCTGCTCCTGCAGCGTCTTCTCCTCCAGCTCCTGGGAGGACCCCTGATCCCACTCCTCAACTGCCACAACCTCCACCTCCTCAATGACATCTTCCGCCAGCAGCTGGCACACCTGCCAGATACCCACCTCGTCTCCGTCCACCAGGGCCCCCCCCGCTGTCCTCCACCGCCTCCACCACGTGGAGGGTGACCTCTTCGCCTGCTGTTCCACCTGGTGGGCAAAGTCCCAGCCGTGCACGGCATCACAAAGGCAGACACCCTGGCCACTTCCCCCTGAGCACCCGGACTCCCACCTAAGAATGTCCGGAGTCGCAGGACACTCCTGCCTTCTTTCGGCTTCCTCTCACGCTCCTCTGGAACATGGCTGTGACCCCTAACTGGGGTAGATGCGAAGGGACCGGACATAATAGCACAGAAAGTGGTGCGCAATGGCGGCCCGGCTGAGGTAAACGGGTGTGGCTCGCTAGCTCTTTGGGGCGGGGTGAGAGCAGAATGGTCAGGAAGTGGAGCCTGGTGTGTGGCTGGTGGCCTGACCATGAAAAAAGGGGTTCTGGAGAGGCCACGACAGGGTGCACAGGGATGAGCCCAACACGCGGGACCCCTGGGCTGTGAGCTAGGCTCAGGCTGCTGAGTCAAATCGAGACCAATCGCAGAGACGGTAGTGGGCGGCACCCTGAGGGAAACTCCCCTGGACCAGAGGGTGGCTTCCCTGCTTTCTGGGCTCCAGCGCCTCCACGGGGTGCCATTCGGCTTCAGGGAGGGTATGGCTATTGCATCTGGCCTTACTGCAGGTGCTGGCATTGAATTGGCCTCAGGAATTTCAAGCCCTGTGTTCTCGCTCTGCAATCCAAAGAGCACACTGCTGTGTCCCTTGGGACCACCCATCCTTGGGAGCTCTCCTTGAGAATCTAAAGGATAGGCAGGTGCACAAAGTGGCTGGATATTTCCTTCCTGGGACAGGATTCTGCTACTCTCTGAATGGTAGGGGAGTGTGTTCAAACCCCAACCCTTACAACACTTGACCTCCACTCTTCAGGGGAACCAGATCCATAGAGCAGAGATCTCTCTCTTTGTCTCTGCTTCTCGCCTATCACTAATTCTGGTGATCCTGCAGTTTGTGCACCAGGGAATGCTGCCTGTGTGTCTCCGACTCTCTAAGTGGTGCTGTGGTCCTCTACCATTCTCCGGACACCAGCGCTCAGAAGAGACGCTTCACCTTGGAGTGAAGGCAAGCCCTTCTCCTGCTCAGTGAGCCACACCCATGGCAGATGAGACTGTTCTGTGCCACAGGGTCGGAGAGTGCTCTCAAACTGGAAAGCCCATGGTGGGTGGTCACTGCTGAAGCACAGAAGGGGACGGGCGACCCTCCGTCCCTCGCTGGGCTGACAAGAACGCTGCACAGGATTCTGGCCGCATGGACACACCTTGTGCTGAGGGAGAAACGGGTCACGGTCTGCTGGCATGATGGTACTCCCTGAACCTTGCTGGAATGCCTACCAGTGAGAGGCTAAGGACGCCAGTGCATTGAGTTCCACGACACACCAGTGCCGGAGGCCTGCACGATGGCCCGTTTACCCTATCGAGGCCCTTTCAAAGAGGTTCTGTTCTCCAGGTGAGAACATATCCCAGCCTACCCAGTGGTCAAACCTGTGGGTCTGGTACCAGCAAGACGATCAACCTAAGCCATCCTTCCTATAGTCCTCATAGGCGGTATCTGTGTTCTGCAAAGTGTACAAAGAGAGATGTCTCACACTTGATGATTCCGCAGGTAGGAGGTGCTTATGCTCCAGTGCCACTGTATCTCTGAAACCTTACACAAAAGGCAAGGGGTGCTCATGCTCTTGGACAGGACATGGGAAGAATGCCCAGCACTTAAGAAGGATGCCAAGGCCCTCATAGCTGTTTGTCCAAAGGGCTGTTGGCTCACCCACCGCAGCTTCTGTGCCTGGGACTACAGCCCAATCTGTGTCTCGGCTCCTCTGCACTCAACGATCATGCCCAGGTGATTTCCTCCTGCCTCTCCTTTCTGCCAGAGGTCGGGGCTGCAGGCCTCTGTTTCCATGTAGAACTTGCTAACTCAGTGAGATCATAGGGCATGATTCCCTGGCTTCACTGCTTCTGCTGGCAAGAGTCTATGTTCCCTTCATATTTCCGCTGTCCTTTCTTGCGTCACCTAGCTAGGTGTCTTCGGTCTGTTCACCCACACAGGTGCCCTGCTAGGCACTTCTCCGCACGAATATGAACACATGTCCACATATCCACACTCACATCCCTGAGAGGACACTTACACATGTGCGGAAGTACAGGCTTTTTTGTCCAGGAACATGGATTTCGGTAAGCACCCGAAATTCTTTGTCCATGTTATTTTCCTTCACTTGCTCGTTGATCCTGTCAGCTTGCACTTCTATCTCTGTGACTTGTGCTCAATGTTAACAAGATCATGGCATTGTTCATGACAGCGACGGACCTGCAGAGCATCTGGCAAGCCTGGAAGTGCTCGATGTGGACAGTTAAGAGACTTGTGCCTGTGTTCCACATTCTCCCATAACCTTGGGCAGGTTCACAGTACCAGTCATGTTGGCATGATTCCTTTACCTGTGCTTTCCTTCAGGGAACCAGAAAACAAGGGCCTTTGGGCTTAGATGACTTGGAGAACTGTTGTCTCGATGTGCACCTCTCTACATCATGCCTTGTCAAGTCTGTGTCCCATTGCATGCTTATATCCCTTAGGGCCCACAGCATTCTGGCTGAGGGCCCCTGTCCTCCCTATCTCTGGAGCTTTCTGTATGCACCTGTCTACCTGTGCCCCCAGTGCTCCCTCCCTGTAGCTGGAAAACGCCAATGAGATGCCCAAGGCTCCAACAGCCCCAAGAGACCGTGGCAGGTCTGGGACAGATACAATGTCGTGAAGAAGGTGCACATGCATATACAGGGTCTCTTCCAGTACAAGGCATGGGATTTGAGACCAGAAACTGAAGGTTGCATCCCTAAAACTAGTCCCTTCAGTTTACTACTACCCAGACCCACGAAGTCCCTGAACGGATGATGCCCTGGGAAACTGGCCTTTTTAGGCCCACGGCTCATGCCCTTCTTGGGCAGAAAGTACCATTTCCATCTCAAGTGCACACAGATGGCTTGATCTCACCCAAGGCCTCAATCATTTGATAAATGCCAGGCCTTTATTTCAGTTGCTCTTACTTGGCCCAGGTAGGATTCTGGAGAGACATACATCTCTGCTTGCCTACCTTGCCCATGCGCCAAGGAAGGCAGTCCCCTGTTGTGCCCAGGGACATGGAAAACGGTCACCTGGAAAGTAGGGTCTCTCTGAGTGTCGCCTGGCACAGATCCCCTAAGACCAAATCGGAGATTCTGCTCCAGTGAGAATGCCAGAATCCACCTTCAAGATCAAACTCTCACCTTTGCCACTCTGGCCTTACAGCCAGGGGAAAGACCCCAGGGGAGGGAAGGGATTCACGTCAGGGGGTCAGCACGAAGCATGATGCACCTTTTGGCAGGACCAAGGAAAACAGGCAGGCTCTGTGCGGACCCCAGGGCCCTCCTTGTCTCCCACTGTCCCAGGGTCCCTTGGGGCAAGCAGCCAGCCCACCATCCTTGCGTCCTCCCACTTCCCTGCCTCAGAGGCACCCGCCGGCAGAAGAACACACATGTACACACCACACATGTGCTCTCTTCGCCTTTCTGCACTGCCAGGGAGGTTGCAAGTGCCTGGTGGCATGCCACGCTCACACCCTGTGCCTTCTAGGATGCCTGGGGTTTCGCACGGACAGCCTACGTCAGCACAGCTGACATGTAGTGTTTGATCGTGCCAGTGTGTGCTCCTTCGGGAGGGACAGTGCTGCCTGACGGGCTGATCCTGAGCAGTACGGGGCCAGGATTTCTCTATTGCATCCTTCTCACGTGTGTGGAAAAAGTCTCCAGGGCAGCAGGCTCTCTGTGCCTCCTCCTCCTTTGGGTCTCTGCCCTTCTCTACAGGTCCTTAGGCTCCTCACCACCCTGGGTCCTGCCATAGCCATGCCCAACATTTCTATCAGCTGGCCCACTCTGCCACAGACTCAGGGGTCCACAGGCAGTGGTTTCAAAGCCCCACGCCACCTGATTTGCCCTGGGCGAATGCTCTGATCACCAAAACCACCACCTGGTCCAAATACACAAAATAACACGGTAGAAAATGTGAACGTGTATTCCTTTTTTGTCTAGTTGCACACATGGGAGTCATGCTCTGAATTACCACTAGCCATCCTTTCCTCTTTCCCACCCTGGACAGGATTACTGCAGAGACAGGTCGACCAATGACCCTCAGTCTGGTAACGCCTCGTGCCTCCTCTTCCCGTCGCTTGGCAGTTCCTCTCTGACACCTTCATCTGTTCATCTGCCCTGAAGCCAGAAACACACACACACACACACACACACACACACAGACCCACATTAACACAGGTGAAACAAGACCACGAGTGTATATACACACACATGCTCAGCATGGGGATACAAACACAAACAGAGAACACAGCTCTCTTAGTAGACGAAGACGCCTGTGCACAGCAAAGTGGTAAATGGCATCACTAGGCACCATGTCATTCCATTCGGGCCCCCTGTCCACCTGGTCCCACAGCTCTTACGTATTTTCCCAAGCCGGCCTGAGGCGGTCCCAGCGTGGCCTGCGTGTTGGCAGTGAGACGGTGAGTGGTGGATGTGGAAATTCACAGACGACCCCAAAGTCAGCACCTATGTGCACTGGCAGCCCATGGAGCATGCCATTCCAGTCATAGGCTATCCCAGGAGCAGTGGTGGGAGGGTAGGACCCAGACAATCTCAAACTTTCTGAGCAGCAGAAGGCCGGGGTTAGCGCAACTGACCAAGGATGATTCTGAAAAACAGACGTCATTCACCCTGCCTCGAGCAGAATCACTGAGGATTCTGGCATTGCAACCACAGATGCTTGGAGGGAGACTTCCTTCACTCACGGCCACGCCGAGTCGCCAAGCCTCCAATGTCAGCACATCACCTACCACGTGCATCAGCCAAACCCAGGCTCCCCAGCCAGCTTGCATGAGCCGGAAGATTTCATTCTGGGAAAGGACAGTGCCCCAGCCTCTAAATGGATGTCCCCTCAGGGCCCCACTGTGGACCCCCTAACCACCTGTGTTTCTGTCAGCTCACCCTCGTGGCAGAAATTTCCTCCCTGGGGTAGTACTTCAGGGGATCGTCCCCCACGTCCTGGTCAATGATCTGATGGCAATAAGAGCAAGGTCTGCCCAGGGCTGACCAGGCCCCTAACCCTCCCGTGAGAAGCCAAGAGCTCCAACATCAATCGCCAACTGTGCGCAGGCCCAAACCAAACGCACCTCAGCAATCCTGTCCGATGCTGGGCAGTTGTGGCCTGACAGCCAATTGAGAAAGTTCAGGCTACTGGTGTCCAGCCTGTGGCTGGGTGCTCCCCGTTCAAAGTCCCAGGCTGTAAACTGGGGTGGAACGACATGCCCTATACCCTGTAGAAAGAGAGGGGAGACAGGGGCGGATGCGGCAGCTGAAGCATCCACCCACAACCCCACCCCGGCTCCTTTGCGTGCCCATACTCACCACCCTGGTAGCCCCGTTTACCAGTAATGTCAAGGTAATATTCCTTAACAATCATCGTGTTCCAGAAATACAGGTTGTCCGGAAAGGAGAAGATCAGCTTGCAGCGGGACCGTGGTTGGCTCCGCACCTGCATCTGCCAGCACAGGGAGGAGGAGAAAGGTGAAAGCATCGAGGGGTCTCTGCTTGTCTCCCAGGAGGGCCTTAACAGCCTCCATGATGCCTCTGTAAAGTCTCACAGTACAGGCCCATGGATAACACCATCCCTAACCTCCTTGTCAAGTGCCATACCCACCCATCCTCAGCCTCCCTCACTGACCTTGAAGTCAATCATATACCTAAGAAAATCTTCATCCTGGGCGCTGATTATGATTGACACTTGAGGGTGGTTCATAATCTGCTTTGGGTCACGGAGACATTCAGGCCACATGCCGGGCCAAGAAGAGCCAGGGGCAACAGCCCTAGTCTGGCCTGGAGTAGGACACTGGAAGAGGCATCTGCAAGGATGCTGGGCACTCGCGCTTGCCCGGTCATGACTCACATTTTCAGGCCCTGCCATACCATCAGACCTGCTCGTGGCTCTGGGTTCCCTGTGCTGTTCTGCATCTCAGGTGGTCTGCAACCCAAAAGTAGGGGCTATTTCTCACCTCTCCTGCCCGCCTTCTGCCCCGTGTTTGCTGGATAGTAGCTTGTCACTGGTAACATGGTTAGGACTTGTAGTTTTTTTGACTACCGTATCTGAAAGAAACTGCGGTGTGTGGGTGTTTCTATGTGTGTTTGAATATGTGTGTATCTATGGGTGTGTATGTTTGTGTGTGTGTGTGTGTGCGAGTGTGCGAGACTGCCATGTCTCAGCTATTTCCAGGGATCATCCACATTTAGAAAACTAAATGTCTGCAGTTGCTGCTCTAGTGTACTCTCTCTGGTCATCCTGACCTAGGGGCCCTGGGTACTGATCCTCCTCAGATGCAGGCCTGAAGGGGAAACCCCGAGTCATGGCTGTGACACTTCCAGGTGTGGCTCTGACCAGATACTTCTCGGTTGTGCCTTTGAAACCTGCCAATGCCCAGGACCACACTTTTGTCAGCGGCCTGCCACACCCTACCTCTGCAATCGCCACACACCCGCACCCCACCAATCCTGCACATGCTCCTGCTTCTGCTCCACCTCCTCCTCCTCTTCCCGACAGGCAAAGACCTAGGAGCTGCAGGAAGGAAACAACTTTGGCCCAGAAGCCAGGGATGCCCTGGAGGATGGCGCTACTCCGAGCCAAGTGACGCTTCCTTCTCAGATCGTTCATGAGCATGAAGCGAACAGAGGCTTGGCGGTTTTCCTCATGCAGTGAGCTCACTTCCAACTGCAGGGCAGTCAGTGCCTGTAGCGCATTTGGTGCCGGCCGCTCACTCGGGCTTCCAGGTCTTTGCAGGCCCTGCTCCTGCAGCGTCTTCTCCTCCAGCTCCTGGGAGGACCCCTGATCCCACTCCTCAACTGCCACAACCTCCACCTCCTCAATGACATCTTCCGCCAGCAGCTGGCACACCTGCCAGATACCCACCTCGTCTCCGTCCACCAGGGTCCCCCCGCTGTCCTCCACCGCCTCCACCACGTGGAGGGTGACCTCTTCGCCTGCTGTTCCACCTGGTGGGCAAAGTCCCAGCCGTGCACGGCATCACAAAGGCAGACACCCTGGCCACTTCCCCCTGAGCACCCGGACTCCCACCTAAGAATGTCCGGAGTCGCAGGACACTCCTGCCTTCTTCCGGCTTCCTCTCACGCTCCTCTGGAACATGGCTGTGACCCCTAACTGGGGTAGATGCGAAGGGACCGGACATAATAGCACAGAAAGTGGTGCGCAATGGCGGCCCGGCTGAGGTAAACGGGTGTGGCTCGCTAGCTCTTTGGGGCGGGGTGAGAGCAGAATGGTCAGGAAGTGGAGCCTGGTGTGTGGCTGGTGGCCTGACCATGAAAAAAGGGGTTCTGGAGAGGCCACGACAGGGTGCACAGGGATGAGCCCAACACGCGGGATCCCTGGGCTGTGAGCTAGGCTCAGGCTGCTGAGTCAAATCGAGACCAATCGCAGAGACGGTAGTGGGCGGCACCCTGAGGGAAACTCCCCTGGACCAGAGGGTGGCTTCCCTGCTTTCTGGGCTCCAGCGCCTCCACGGGGTGCCATTCGGCTTCAGGGAGGGCATGGCTATTGCATCTGGCCTTACTGCAGGTGCTGGCATTGAATTGGCCTCAGGAATTTCAAGCCCTGTGTTCTCGCACTGCAATCCAAAGAGCACACTGCTGTGTCCCTTGGGACCACCCATCCTTGGGAGCTCTCCTTGAGAATCTAAAGGATAGGCAGGTGCACAAAGTGGCTGGATATTTCCTTCCTGGGACAGGATTCTGCTACTCTCTGAATGGTAGGGGAGTGTGTTCAAACCCCAACCCTTACAACACTTGACCTCCACTCTTCAGGGGAACCAGATCCATAGAGCAGAGATCTCTCTCTTTGTCTCTGCTTCTCGCCTATCACTAATTCTGGTGATCCTGCAGTTTGTGCACCAGGGAATGCTGCCTGTGTGTCTCCGACTCTCTAAGTGGTGCTGTGGTCCTCTACCATTCTCCGGACACCAGCGCTCAGAAGAGACGCTTCACCTTGGAGTGAAGGCAAGCCCTTCTCCTGCTCAGTGAGCCACACCCATGGCAGATGAGACTGTTCTGTGCCACAGGGTCGGAGAGTGCTCTCAAACTGGAAAGCCCATGGTGGGTGGTCACTGCTGAAGCACAGAAGGGGACGGGCGACCCTCCGTCCCTCGCTGGGCTGACAAGAACGCTGCACAGGATTCTGGCCGCATGGACACACCTTGCGCTGAGGGAGAAACTGGTCACGGTCTGCTGGCATGATGGTACTCCCTGAACCTTGCTGGAATGCCTACCAGTGAGAGGCTAAGGACGCCAGTGCATTGAGTTCCACGACACACCAGTGCCGGAGGCCTGCACGATGGCCCGTTTACCCTATCGAGGCCCTTTCAAAGAGGTTCTGTTCTCCAGGTGAGAACATATCCCAGCCTACCCAGTGGTCAAACCTGTGGGTCTGGTACCAGCAAGACGATCAACCTAAGCCATCCTTCCTATAGTCCTCATAGGCGGTATCTGTGTTCTGCAAAGTGTACAAAGAGAGTTGTCTCACACTTGATGATTCCGCAGGTAGGAGGTGCTTATGCTCCAGTGCCACTGTATCTCTGAAACCTTACACAAAAGGCAAGGGGTGCTCATGCTCTTGGACAGGACATGGGAAGAATGCCCAGCACTTAAGAAGGATGCCAAGGCCCTCATAGCTGTTTGTCCAAAGGGCTGTTGGCTCACCCACCGCAGCTTCTGTGCCTGGGACTACAGCCCAATCTGTGTCTCGGCTCCTCTGCACTCAACGATCATGCCCAGGTGATTTCCTCCTGCCTCTCCTTTCTGCCAGAGGTCGGGGCTGCAGGCCTCTGTTTCCATGTAGAACTTGCTAACTCAGTGAGATCATAGGGCATGATTCCCTGGCTTCACTGCTTCTGCTGGCAAGAGTCTATGTTCCCTTCATATTTCCGCTGTCCTTTCTTGCGTCACCTAGCTAGGTGTCTTCGGTCTGTTCACCCACACAGGTGCCCTGCTAGGCACTTCTCCGCACGAATATGAACACATGTCCACATATCCACACTCACATCCCTGAGAGGACACTTACACATGTGCGGAAGTACAGGCTTTTATGTCCAGGAACATGGATTTCGGTAAGCACCCGAAATTCTTTGTCCATGTTATTTTCCTTCACTTGCTCGTTGATCCTGTCAGCTTGCACTTCTATCTCTGTGACTTGTGCTCAATGTTAACAAGATCATGGCATTGTTCATGACAGCGACGGACCTGCAGAGCATCTGGCAAGCCTGGAAGTGCTCGATGTGGACAGTTAAGAGACTTGTGCCTGTGTTCCACATTCTCCCATAACCTTGGGCAGGTTCACAGTACCAGTCATGTTGGCATGATTCCTTTACCTGTGCTTTCCTTCAGGGAACCAGAAAACAAGGGCCTTTGGGCTTAGATGACTTGGAGAACTGTTGTCTCGATGTGCACCTCTCTACATCATGCCTTGTCAAGTCTGTGTCCCATTGCATGCTTATATCCCTTAGGGCCCACAGCATTCTGGCTGAGGGCCCCTGTCCTCCCTATCTCTGGAGCTTTCTGTATGCACCTGTCTACCTGTGCCCCCAGTGCTCCCTCCCTGTAGCTGGAAAACGCCAATGAGATGCCCAAGGCTCCAACAGCCCCAAGAGACCGTGGCAGGTCTGGGACAGATACAATGTCGTGAAGAAGGTGCACATGCATATACAGGGTCTCTTCCAGTACAAGGCATGGGATTTGAGACCAGAAACTGAAGGTTGCATCCCTAAAACTAGTCCCTTCAGTTTACTACTACCCAGACCCACGAAGTCCCTGAACGGATGATGCCCTGGGAAACTGGCCTTTTTAGGCCCACGGCTCATGCCCTTCTTGGGCAGAAAGTACCATTTCCATCTCAAGTGCACACAGATGGCTTGATCTCACCCAAGGCCTCAATCATTTGATAAATGCCAGGCCTTTATTTCAGTTGCTCTTACTTGGCCCAGGTAGGATTCTGGAGAGACATACATCTCTGCTTGCCTACCTTGCCCATGCGCCAAGGAAGGCAGTCCCCTGTTGTGCCCAGGGACATGGAAAACGGTCACCTGGAAAGTAGGGTCTCTCTGAGTGTCGCCTGGCACAGATCCCCTAAGACCAAATCGGAGATTCTGCTCCAGTGAGAATGCCAGAATCCACCTTCAAGATCAAACTCTCACCTTTGCCACTCTGGCCTTACAGCCAGGGGAAAGACCCCAGGGGAGGGAAGGGATTCACGTCAGGGGGTCAGCACGAAGCATGATGCACCTTTTGGCAGGACCAAGGAAAACAGGCAGGCTCTGTGCGGACCCCAGGGCCCTCCTTGTCTCCCACTGTCCCAGGGTCCCTTGGGGCAAGCAGCCAGCCCACCATCCTTGCGTCCTCCCACTTCCCTGCCTCAGAGGCACCCGCCGGCAGAAGAACACACATGTACACACCACACATGTGCTCTCTTCGCCTTTCTGCACTGCCAGGGAGGTTGCAAGTGCCTGGTGGCATGCCACGCTCACACCCTGTGCCTTCTAGGATGCCTGGGGTTTCGCACGGACAGCCTACGTCAGCACAGCTGACATGTAGTGTTTGATCGTGCCAGTGTGTGCTCCTTCGGGAGGGACAGTGCTGCCTGACGGGCTGATCCTGAGCAGTACGGGGCCAGGATTTCTCTATTGCATCCTTCTCACGTGTGTGGAAAAAGTCTCCAGGGCAGCAGGCTCTCTGTGCCTCCTCCTCCTTTGGGTCTCTGCCCTTCTCTACAGGTCCTTAGGCTCCTCACCACCCTGGGTCCTGCCATAGCCATGCCCAACATTTCTATCAGCTGGCCCACTCTGCCACAGACTCAGGGGTCCACAGGCAGTGGTTTCAAAGCCCCACGCCACCTGATTTGCCCTGGGCGAATGCTCTGATCACCAAAACCACCACCTGGTCCAAATACACAAAATAACACGGTAGAAAATGTGAACGTGTATTCCTTTTTTGTCTAGTTGCACACATGGGAGTCATGCTCTGAATTACCACTAGCCATCCTTTCCTCTTTCCCACCCTGGACAGGATTACTGCAGAGACAGGTCGACCAATGACCCTCAGTCTGGTAACGCCTCGTGCCTCCTCTTCCCGTCGCTTGGCAGTTCCTCTCTGACACCTTCATCTGTTCATCTGCCCTGAAGCCAGAAACACACACACACACACACACACACACACACAGACCCACATTAACACAGGTGAAACAAGACCACGAGTGTATATACACACACATGCTCAGCATGGGGATACAAACACAAACAGAGAACACAGCTCTCTTAGTAGACGAAGACGCCTGTGCACAGCAAAGTGGTAAATGGCATCACTAGGCACCATGTCATTCCATTCGGGCCCCCTGTCCACCTGGTCCCACAGCTCTTACGTATTTTCCCAAGCCGGCCTGAGGCGGTCCCAGCGTGGCCTGCGTGGTGGCAGTGAGACGGTGAGTGGTGGATGTGGAAATTCACAGACGACCCCAAAGTCAGCACCTATGTGCACTGGCAGCCCATGGAGCATGCCATTCCAGTCATAGGCTATCCCAGGAGCAGTGGTGGGAGGGTAGGACCCAGACAATCTCAAACTTTCTGAGCAGCAGAAGGCCGGGGTTAGCGCAACTGACCAAGGATGATTCTGAAAAACAGACGTCATTCACCCTGCCTCGAGCAGAATCACTGAGGATTCTGGCATTGCAACCACAGATGCTTGGAGGGAGACTTCCTTCACTCACGGCCACGCCGAGTCGCCAAGCCTCTAATGTCAGCACATCACCTACCACGTGCATCAGCCAAACCCAGGCTCCCCAGCCAGCTTGCATGAGCCGGAAGATTTCATTCTGGGAAAGGACAGTGCCCCAGCCTCTAAATGGATGTCCCCTCAGGGCCCCACTGTGGACCCCCTAACCACCTGTGTTTCTGTCAGCTCACCCTCGTGGCAGGAATTTCCTCCCTGGGGTAGTACTTCAGGGGATCGTCCCCCACGTCCTGGTCAATGATCTGATGGCAATAAGAGCAAGGTCTGCCCAGGGCTGACCAGGCCCCTAACCCTCCCGTGAGAAGCCAAGAGCTCCAACATCAATCGCAAACTGTGCGCAGGCCCAAACCAAACGCACCTCAGCAATCCTGTCCGATGCTGGGCAGTTGTGGCCTGACAGCCAATTGAGAAAGTTCAGGCTACTGGTGTCCAGCCTGTGGCTGGGTGCTCCCCGTTCAAAGTCCCAGGCTGTAAACTGGGGTGGAACGACATGCCCTATACCCTGTAGAAAGAGAGGGGAGACAGGGGCGGATGCGGCAGCTGAAGCATCCACCCACAACCCCACCCCGGCTCCTTTGCGTGCCCATACTCACCACCCTGGTAGCCCCGTTTACCAGTAATGTCAAGGTAATATTCCTTAACAACCATCGTGTTCCAGAAATACAGGTTGTCCGGAAAGGAGAAGATCAGCTTGCAGCGGGACCGTGGTTGGCTCCGCACCTGCATCTGCCAGCACAGGGAGGAGGAGAAAGGTGAAAGCATCGAGGGGTCTCTGCTTGTCTCCCAGGAGGGCCTTAACAGCCTCCATGATGCCTCTGTAAAGTCTCACAGTACAGGCCCATGGATAACACCATCCCCAACCTCCTTGTCAAGTGCCATACCCACCCATCCTCAGCCTCCCTCACTGACCTTGAAGTCAATCATATACCTAAGAAAATCTTCATCCTGGGCACTGATTATGATTGACACTTGAGGGTGGTTCATAATCTGCTTTGGGTCACGGAGACATTCAGGCCACATGCCGGGCCAAGAAGAGCCAGGGGCAACAGCCCTAGTCTGGCCTGGAGTAGGACACTGGAAGAGGCATCTGCAAGGATGCTGGGCACTCGCGCTTGCCCGGTCATGACTCACATTTTCAGGCCCTGCCATACCATCAGACCTGCTCGTGGCTCTGGGTTCCCTGTGCTGTTCTGCATCTCAGGTGGTCTGCAACCCAAAAGTAGGGGCTATTTCTCACCTCTCCTGCCCGCCTTCTGCCCCGTGTTTGCTGGATAGTAGCTTGTCACTGGTAACATGGTTAGGACTTGTAGTTTTTTTGACTACCGTATCTGAAAGAAACTGCGGTGTGTGGGTGTTTCTATGTGTGTTTGAATATGTGTGTATCTATGGGTGTGTATGTTTGTGTGTGTGTGTGTGTGCGAGTGTGCGAGACTGCCATGTTTCAGCTATTTCCAGGGATCATCCACATTTAGAAAACTAAATGTCTGCAGTTGCTGCTCTAGTGTACTCTCTCTGGTCATCCTGACCTAGGGGCCCTGGGTACTGATCCTCCTCAGATGCAGGCCTGAAGGGGAAACCCCGAGTCATGGCTGTGACACTTCCAGGTGTGGCTCTGACCAGATACTTCTCGGTTGTGCCTTTGAAACCTGCCAATGCCCAGGACCACACTTTTGTCAGCGGCCTGCCGCACCCTACCTCTGCAATCGCCACACACCCGCACCCCACCAATCCTGCACATGCTCCTGCTTCTGCTCCACCTCCTCCTCCTCTTCCCGACAGGCAAAGACCTAGGAGCTGCAGGAAGGAAACAACTTTGGCCCAGAAGCCAGGGATGCCCTGGAGGATGGCGCTACTCCGAGCCAAGTGACGCTTCCTTCTCAGATCGTTCATGAGCATGAAGCGAACAGAGGCTTGGCGGTTTTCCTCATGCAGTGAGCTCACTTCCAACTGCAGGGCAGTCAGTGCCTGTAGCGCATTTGGTGCCGGCCGCTCACTCGGGCTTCCAGGTCTTTGCAGGCCCTGCTCCTGCAGCGTCTTCTCCTCCAGCTCCTGGGAGGACCCCTGATCCCACTCCTCAACTGCCACAACCTCCACCTCCTCAATGACATCTTCCGCCAGCAGCTGGCACACCTGCCAGATACCCACCTCGTCTCCGTCCACCAGGGTCCCCCCGCTGTCCTCCACCGCCTCCACCACGTGGAGGGTGACCTCTTCGCCTGCTGTTCCACCTGGTGGGCAAAGTCCCAGCCGTGCACGGCATCACAAAGGCAGACACCCTGGCCACTTCCCCCTGAGCACCCGGACTCCCACCTAAGAATGTCCGGAGTCGCAGGACACTCCTGCCTTCTTCCGGCTTCCTCTCACGCTCCTCTGGAACATGGCTGTGACCCCTAACTGGGGTAGATGCGAAGGGACCGGACATAATAGCACAGAAAGTGGTGCGCAATGGCGGCCCGGCTGAGGTAAACGGGTGTGGCTCGCTAGCTCTTTGGGGCGGGGTGAGAGCAGAATGGTCAGGAAGTGGAGCCTGGTGTGTGGCTGGTGGCCTGACCATGAAAAAAGGGGTTCTGGAGAGGCCACGACAGGGTGCACAGGGATGAGCCCAACACGCGGGATCCCTGGGCTGTGAGCTAGGCTCAGGCTGCTGAGTCAAATCGAGACCAATCGCAGAGACGGTAGTGGGCGGCACCCTGAGGGAAACTCCCCTGGACCAGAGGGTGGCTTCCCTGCTTTCTGGGCTCCAGCGCCTCCACGGGGTGCCATTCGGCTTCAGGGAGGGCATGGCTATTGCATCTGGCCTTACTGCAGGTGCTGGCATTGAATTGGCCTCAGGAATTTCAAGCCCTGTGTTCTCGCACTGCAATCCAAAGAGCACACTGCTGTGTCCCTTGGGACCACCCATCCTTGGGAGCTCTCCTTGAGAATCTAAAGGATAGGCAGGTGCACAAAGTGGCTGGATATTTCCTTCCTGGGACAGGATTCTGCTACTCTCTGAATGGTAGGGGAGTGTGTTCAAACCCCAACCCTTACAACACTTGACCACTCTTCAGGGGAACCAGATCCATAGAGCAGAGATCTCTCTCTTTGTCTCTGCTTCTCGCCTATCACTAATTCTGGTGATCCTGCAGTTTGTGCACCAGGGAATACTGCCTGTGTGTCTCCGACTCTCTAAGTGGTGCTGTGGTCCTCTACCATTCTCCGGACACCAGCGCTCAGAAGAGACGCTTCACCTTGGAGTGAAGGCAAGCCCTTCTCCTGCTCAGTGAGCCACACCCATGGCAGATGAGACTGTTCTGTGCCACAGGGTCGGAGAGTGCTCTCAAACTGGAAAGCCCATGGTGGGTGGTCACTGCTGAAGCACAGAAGGGGACGGGCGACCCTCCGTCCCTCGCTGGGCTGACAAGAACGCTGCACAGGATTCTGGCCGCATGGACACACCTTGCGCTGAGGGAGAAATGGGTCACGGTCTGCTGGCATGATGGTACTCCCTGAACCTTGCTGGAATGCCTACCAGTGAGAGGCTAAGGACGCCAGTGCATTGAGTTCCACGACACACCAGTGCCGGAGGCCTGCACGATGGCCCGTTTACCCTATCGAGTCCCTTTCAAAGAGATTCTGTTCTTCAGGTGAGAACATATCCCAGCCTACCCGGTGGCCCAGACCTGTGGCGCTCATACCAGCAAGACAATCAACCTAAGCCATCCTTCCTATAGTCCTCATAGGCAGTATCTGTGTTCTGCAAGGGTACAAAGAGAGATGTCTCACACTCGATGATTCGGAAGGTAGCAGGTGCTTATGCTCCAGTGCTGCTGTATCTCTGAAACATTACACGAAAGGCAAGGGGTGCTCATGCTCCTGTCTAGGACATGGAAAGAATGCCCAGCATTTAAGAAGTATGCCAAGTCCCCAAAACCCACTGGGAAAAAAAAATAATAAAAAAAAAAAAGAAAAAAAAGAAAAAAAAAAAAAAAAAAAAGAAGTATGCCAAGTCCCTCCTTGCTGTTTTTCCAAAGGGCTGTTGGCTCACCCACCACATCTTCTGTGCCTGGGACTACAGACCAATCTGTGTCTCGGCTCCTCTGCACTCAACCATCATGCACAGGTGATTTCCTCCCGCCTCTCCTTTCTGCCAGAGGTCCGGGCTGCAGGCCTCTATTTCCATGTAGAAATTGCTAACTCAGTGAGATCATAGGGCATGATTCCCTGGCTTCACTGCTTCTGCTGGCAAGAGTCTATATTCCGTTCATGTTTCCGCTGTCCATTCTTGCGTCACCTAGCTAGATGTGTTCTGAAGGTTCACCATCACAAATGTACTGGTAGGCGCTTCTGTGCATGAATATGCACACATGTCCACATGTTCACACTCACATCCCTGAGAGGAGACTTACACATGTGCGGAAGTACAGGCTTTTTTGTCCAGAAATATGGATTTTGGTAAGCACCAGACATTATTTTTCCATGTTATTTTCCTTCACTTGCTCGTTGATCCTGTCAGCTTGCACTTCTATCTCGGTGACTTGTACTCAATGTTAACAAGATCATGGTATTGTTCATGACAGGGACAGACCTGCAGAGCGTCTGGCAGGCCTGTAAGTGTTCGGTGTGGACAGCTGAGTGACTTGTGCCTGTGTTCCATATTCTCACATAACCTTTTGAGGTTTACAGTACCAGTCATGTTGGCATGATTCCATTACCTGTGCTTTCCTTCATGGAGCCAGAAAACACGGGCCTTTGATCTCAGCTGACTTGGAGAACTGCTTTCTCCATGTGCACCTCTCTACATCATGCCTTGTCAAGTCTGTGCCCCATTGCATGCCTATATCCCTTAGGGCCCACAGCATCCTGGCTGAGGGTCCCTGTCCTCCCTATCTCTGGACCTATCTGTGTGCACCTGTCTTCCCATGCACCCAGCGCTCCCTCCCTGTAGCTGGAAAAGGCCAATGAGATGCCCAAGGGTCCAACAGCCCCAAGAGACCGTGGCAGGCCTGGGACAGATACAATGTCGTGAAGAAGGTGCACATGCATCTACAGGTTCTCTTCCAGTACAAAGCATGGGATCTGAGACCAGAAACGAAAGGCGGCATCCCTAGAACTAGTCCCTTCAGTTTACTACTACCCAGACCCACGGAGTCCCCGAACAGATGATGCCCTCGGAAACTGGCCCTTTTAGGCATACGGCTTATGCCCCGCTTGGGCAGAAAGCACCATTTCTATCTCAAGTGCACCCAGAGGGCTTGATCCCACCCAAGGCCTCAATCATTTGATAAATGCCAGGCCTTGATTTCAGTTGCTCTCACTAGGCCCAGGTAGGATTCTGGAAAGACAGGTATCCCTGCTTGCCTACGTAGCCCATGCGCCAAGGAAGGCAGTCCCCAGTTGTGCCCAGGGACATGGAAAACAGTCACCTGGAAAGTAGGTTGCCTCTGAGTGTCGCCTGGGGCAGATCCCCTAAGACCAAATCGGAGATTCTGCTCCAGCGAGACTGACAGAATCCACCCTCAAGGTCAGACTGTCACCTTTTCCACTCTGGCCTTACAGCCAGGGGCAAGATCCCAGAGGAGGGAAGGGAATCACATCAGGGCGTTTAGCACGAACCATGAGGTACCTTTTGTCAGGACCACGGAAAACAAGCAGGCTCTGTGCGGGCCCCAGGGCCCTCCTTGTCTCCCACTGCCCCAGGATCCCTTGGAACAAGCAGCCAGCCCACCATCCTTGTGTCCTCCCATTTCCCTGCCTCACAGGCACACGCCGGCAGAGTGACACACACATACACCCCACATGTGCTCTTTTCACCTTTATGCACTGCCAGGGATGTTGCAAGTGCCGGGTGACATGCCACGCTCACACCCTTTGCCTGTTAGATTGCCTGGGGTTTTGCACGGACAGCCTACGTCAGCACAGCTGACATGTAGTGTTCGATCGTGCCAGTGTGTGCTCCTTTGGGAGGGAGCGTGCTGCCTGATGGGCTGATTCTGAGCAGCACGGGGCCAAGATTTCTCCAGTTTATCCTTCTCACGTGTGTGGAAAAAGTCTCCAGGGCATCAGGTTCTCTGTGCCTCCTCCTCCTTTGAGTCTCTGCCCTTCTCTACAGCACCTTAACCTATCACCACCGTAGCTCCTGCCATAGCCACTTCCAACATTTCCATCAGCTGGCCCACTCTGTCTCAGACTCAGGGGTCCACAGGCAGTGGTTTCAAAACCCCACCCTACCTGATTTGCCTGGGGCGAATCCTCTAACCACCCAACCCTTCACCTGGTCCAAATACACAAAATAACACAGTAGAAAATGTGAACGTGTATTCCTTTTTCGTCGAGTTGTGCACATGGGAGCCATGGTCTGAATTACACTGGGCATTCTTTCCTCTTTCCCACCCTGGACAGGATCACTGCAGAGATAGGTCGACTAATGTCCCTCAGTCTGGTGACGCCTCGTGCCACCTCTTCTCGTCGCTTGGCAGTTCCTCTCCTGAAACCTTCATCTGTACATCTGCCTTGAGCAAGAAAGACACACACACACACACAAAAAAAAACACACAGACCCACATTAACACAGGTGACAAAAAACCATGAGTGTATATACACACACATGCTCGGCATGGGGACACAAACATAAACAGGGAACACAGGTCTCTCAGTAGCTGAAGACGGCTCTGCTCAGCAATGTGGGAAATGGTATCAGTAGGCACCCTGTCCTTCCATTGGGGCCCCCTGTCCACCTCGTCCCGCAGCTCTTCCATAATTTCCCAAGCCAACCTGAAGCCCGTACCAGTGTGGCCTGCGTGGTGGCGGTGAGATGGTGAGTGGTGGATGTGGAAATTAACACACGACCCCAGAGCCAGCACCTAAGTGAAATGGCAGCCCATGGAGCATGCCTTTCCAGTCATAGGCTCCCCCAGGAGCAGTGGTGGGAGGGAAGGACCCAGACAATCTCAAACTTTCGGAGCAGCAGAAGGCCTGGGATAGCGTGATTGACTGAAGGATGATTCTGAAAAATAGACGTCATTCACCCTGCCTCGAGCAGAATCACTGAGGATTCTGGCATTGCAACCACAGATGCTTGGAGGGAGACTTCCTTCACTCACGGCCACACCGAGTCCCCAAGACTCCAGTCTCAGCCCGTCACCTGCCACGTGCATGAGACAAACCCAGGCTCCCCAGCCAGCTTGCATGAGCCTGAGGATTTCCATCTGGGAAAGGACAGTGCCCCAGCCTTTACACGGATGTCCCCTCAGGGCCCCGCTGAAGACCCCCTCACCACCTGTGTTTCTGTCACCTCCCCCTAGTGGCACAAATTTCCTCCCTGGGGTAGTACTTCAGGGGATCGTCCCACACGTCCTGGCCAATGATCTGATGGCAATAAGAGCAAGGTCAGCCCAGGGCTGACCAGGTCCATAAACCTCCCGTGAGAAGCCAAGAGCTCCAATATCAATCGCCAACTGTGCACACGCCCAAACCAAACGCACCTCAGCAATCCTGTCCGATGCCGGGCAGTTGTGGCCTGAGAGCCAATTGAGAAAGTTCAGGCACCTGGTGTCCAGTCTGCGGCTGGGTACTCCCAGTTCAAAGTCCGAGGACCAATGCACTGGTGTGGAACAACATGCCCTATACCCTGTAGAAAGAGAGGGGAGACAGGGGCGGATGCGGCAGCTGAAGCATCCACCCACCTCTCCACCTAGGCCCCCTTGCATACCCACACTCACCACCCTGGGAGCCCCGTTTACCAGTGATGTCAAGGTAATATTCCTTAACAATCACCATGTTCCAGAAGTACAGGTTGTCCCAAAACTAGAAGACCAGCTTGCAGAGGGACTGTGGTTGACTACGCACCTGCAACTGCCAGCACAGGGAGGATGGTAAAGGTGCAAGAATTGAGGGGCCACTGCTTTCCTACCAGGCGGGTCTTAACAGCCTCCATGACGCCTCTGCAAAGTCTCACACTACAGGCCCATGGATAACACCATCCCCCACCTCCCTGTCAAGTGCCATACCCACCCATCCTCAGCCTCTCTCACTGACCTTCAAGTCGATCGTGTACCTAAGAGTATCTTCATCCTGGGCGCTGATTATGATTGACACTTGAGGGTGGTTCATAATCTGCCTTGGGTCAAGGAGACATTCAGGTCACATGCCGGGCCAAGAAGAGCCAGGGGCAACAGCCCTAGTCTGGCCTGGACAAGGACACTGGAACAGGCATCTGCAAGGATGCTGGGCACCCGCGCTTGCCCAGTCATGACTCACATCTTCAGGCCCTGCCATACCATCAGAACTGCTCGTGGCTCTGGGTTCCCTGTGCTGTTCTGCAGCTCAGGTGGTCTGCAACCCAAAAGCAGGGGCTATTTCTCACCTCTCCTAGCCACCTTCTGGCCCGTGTTTGCTGGGTAGTAGCATGTCACTGGTAACATGGTTAGGACTTGTAATCCTTCTGACTACCATTCCTGAAAGAAACTGGGGGGTGTGTGTGTTTCTGTGTGTGTCTCAATGTGTGTGTATCTGTGTGTGTGTGTGTGTGTGTGTGTGTGCATGCACTGAAGACTGCCATGTCTCACCAATTTCCAGGGATCATCCACATTTACAACAATAAATGTCTGCAGATGCTGCTCTAGTGTACTCTCTCTGGTCATCCTGACCTAGAGGCCCTGGGTACTGATTCTCCTCAGATGCAGGCCTGAAGGGGAAACCCCGAGTCATGGATGTGAAACTTCCAGGTGTGGCTCTGACCAGATACTCCTCCACTGTGCTTTTGGAACATGCCAATGCCCAGGACCACACTTCTGTCAGCGGCCTGCAGTACCCTACCTCTGCCCTCGCCACACACCTGCACCCCCCTCCACTCCTGCACATGCTCCTGCTTCTGCTCCACCTCCTCCTCCTCTTCCCGACAGGCAAACACCTAGGAACAGCAGGAAGGATACAGCTTTGGCCCAGAAGCCATGGATGCCCTGAAGGATGGCGCTTCTCTGAGCCAAGTGACGCTTCCTCCTCAGATGGTTCACTCGCATGAAGCGAACAGAGGCCCGGCAGTTTTTCTCATGCACTGAGCTCACTTCCAACTGCAGGGCGGTCCGTGCCTGTAGCACATTTGGTGCCAGCCGCTCACTCAGTCCTCCAGGTCCTTCCAGGCCGTGCTCCTCCACCATCTTCTCCTCCAGCTCCTGGGAGGACAGCTGATCCCACTACTGATCTACCACAACCTCCACCTCCTCCAAGACATCTTCCACCAGCAGGTGGCACACCTGCCAGATACCCGCCTCGTCTCCCCCCACCAGGGCCCTCCCGCTGTCCCCCACCGCCGCCAGCACGTGGAGGGTGACCTCTTCACCTGCTGTGCCACCTGGTGGCTGCAAAGACCCAGCTGTGCACGGCATCGCGATGGCAGGCCCCCTGGCTAATGCCCCCTGAGCAACCGGGCCCCCATCTAAGAAGGTCCAGAGTCCCGGGACGCTCCCACCTTCCTCTGGCCGCCTCTAACTATCCTCTGGGTCATGGCTGTGATCCCGAGCTGGGGCAGATGCGAAGGGACCGGACATAATAGCACAGCAAGTGGTGTGCAATGGAGGCCCGGCTGAGGTAGCCGGGTGTGGCTGGCTAGCTCTTTCCGGCGGGGTTAGAGTGGAATGGTCAGGAAGTGGGGCCTGGAGTGTGGAATGTGGCCTGAGGCTGAAGAAAGGGGTTCTGGAGAGGCCAGGAGAGGGTGCACGGAGATCAGCCCAACACGCGGGCCCCCTAGGCTGTGAGACAGGCTCAGGCTGCTGGGTCAAATCGAGACCAATGGCAGAGAGGGTATTGGGCGGCATCCTGAGAGAAACTCCTCTAGACCAGAGGGTGCCTTCCCCGCCTCCTGGGTTCCAGCGACCCCACGTGGTGCCACTCGGCTTCAGGGAGGTCATGGCTATTGCATCTGGCCTTACTGCAGGTGCTGGCATTTAATTGGCCTCTGGAATTTCAAGCCATGTGTTCTCGCTCTGCAATCCAAAAAGCACACTGCTGTGTCCCATGGGACTGCCCATCCATAGGAGCTCTCCCTGAGTATCTAAAGGATAGGCAGGGGCGCAAAGTGGCTGGATACTTTCCTTCGTGGGACAGGATCCTGCTGCTGTCTGGATGGTAGGGGAGTGTGTACAAACCCCAACCCTTGCAACACTTGACTTCCACTCTTCAGGGGCACCAGATGCATAGGGCAGAAATCTCTCTCTTTTTCTCTGCTTTTCTCCTGTCACTGATTCTGGTGATCCTGCTGTTTGTGCACAAGGGAATGCTGCCTGTGTGTCTCAGACCCTCTAAGCGGTGCTGTGGTCCTCTGCCATTCTCCGAACACCAGCGCTCAGAAGAGACGATTCACCTTGGAGTGAAGGTAAGCCCTTCTCCTCCTCAGTGAGTCACACCCATGGCAGATGAGACTGTTCTGGGCAACAGGGTCGGAGAGTGCTCTCTCAAACTGGAAAGCTAACGGTGGGTGGTCACTGCTGAAGTGCAGAAAAGGACAGGCGACCCTCCTTCCCTCTCTGGGCAGACATGAACGCTGCACAGGACTCTGGCGACACGGCCACACCTTGCACTGGGGGAGAAACGGGTCACGGTCTGCTGGCATGACGGAACTACCTGAACCTTGCTGGAATGCCTATCAGTGAGAAGCTAAGGACACCAGCGTGTGGAGTTCCAAGACACACAAGTACCGGAGGCCTGGACAATGGCCTGTTTACCCTATTCAGGCCCTTTCAAAGAGGTTCTGTTCTCCAGGTGAGAACACATACCAGCCTACCCGGTGGCTCAAACCTGTGGGGCTGGTACCAGCAAGACGACCAACCTAAGCCATCCTTCCTATAGTCCTCATAGGCGGTATCTGTGTTCTGCAAAGGGTACAAAGAGAGGTCTCACACTCGATGATTCTGCAGGTAGCAGGTTCTTATGCTCCAGTGCCACTGTATCTCTAAAACCTTACACAAAAGGCAAGGGGTGCTCATGCTCCTGGCCATGACATGGGAAGAATGCCCAGCACTTAAGAAGGATACCAAGGTCATCATAGCTCTTTGTCCAAAGGGCTGTTGGCTCACCCACCGCATCTTCTGTGACTCGGACTACAGCCCAATCTGTGTCTTGGCTCCTCTGCACTCAACGATCATTCCCAGGTGATTTCCTCCTGCCTCTCCTTTCTGCCAGAGGTCCTGGCTGCAGGCCTCTGTTTCCATGTAGAGCTTGCTAACTCAGTGAGATCATAGGGCATGATTCCCTGGCTTCACTCCTTCTACTGGCAAGAGTCTATGTTCCGTTCATGTTTCTTCTGTCCTTTCTTGCGTTACCTAGCTAGGTGTCTTCCGACTGTTCACCCTCACAAGTGTACTGGAAGGCGTTTCTCCGCAGGAATATGCACACATGTCCACATGTCCACACTCACATCCCTGAGAGGAGACTTACACATGTGCGGAAGTACAGGCTTTCTTGTTCAGGAACATGGATTTTGGTAAGCGCCCAACCTTTTTTGTCCATGTTATTTTCCATCAGTTGCTCGTTGATCCTGTCAGCTTGCACTTCTATCTCTGTGACTTGTGTTCAATTTTACGAAGATCCTGGCATTGTTTATGACAGGGACGGACCTGCAGAGCGTCTGTCAGGCCTGGAAGTGCTTGGTGTGGACAGCTGAGTGACTTGTGCCTGTGTTCCATATTCTCCCATAACGTTGGGCAGGTTCACATTCCCAGTCATGTTAGCATGATTCCAATACCTGTGCTTTCCTTCAGGGAACGAGAAAACAAGGGCCTTTGGGCTCAGCTGATTTGGAGAACTGCTTTCTCTCTGTGCACCTCTCTACATCATGCCTTGTGAAGTCTGTGCCCCATTGCATGCCTATATAGCTTAGCGTCCACAGCATTCTGGCTGAGGGCCCCTGTCCTCCTTATCTCCTGAGCTTTCTGTGTGCACCTGTCTACCTGTGCCCCCAGCGCTCCCTCCCTGTAGCTGGAAAAGGCCAATGAGATGCCCAAGGCTCCAACAGCCCCATGAAACAGTGGCAGGCCTGGGACAGACACAATGTCATGAAGAAGGTGCACATGCGTCTACAGGTTCTCTTCCAGTACAAGGCCTGGGTTCTGAGACCAGAAAGGAAGGTGGTATCCCTAGAACTAGCCCCTTCCGTTTACTACTACCCAGACCCACGGAGTCCCCAAACAGATGATGCCCTGGGAAACTGGCCCTTTTATGCCCATGGCCCATGCCCTTCTTAGGTAGGAAGCACCATTTCTATCTCAAGTGCACCCAGAGGGCTTGATTACACCCAAGGCTTCAATTATTTGATAAGTGCCAGGCCGTGATTTCAGTTGCTCTCACTAGGCACAGGTAGGATTCTGGAAAGACTGGCATCCCTGCTTGCCTACCAAGCCCATGGGCCAAGGAAGGCAGTCCCCAGTTGTGCCCAGGGACATCGAAAATGGTCACCTGGAAAGTAGGGTCCTTCTGAGTTTTGCCTGGTGCAGATCCCCTAAGACCAAATTGGAGATTCTGCTCCAGCGAGACTGCTAGAATCCACCCTTAAGATCAGACTGTCACCTTTGCCACTCTGACCTTTCAGCCAGGGGCAAGACCCCAGAGGAGGGAAGGGATTCAGGTCAGGGGATACAGCATGAACCATGAGGTACCTTTTGGCAGGACCACGGAAAACCAGCAGGCTCTGAGCGGACCCCAGGGCCCTCCTTGTCTCCCACTGTCCCAGGGTCCCTTGGGACAAGCAGCCAGCCTACCATCCTTGCGTCGTACGACTTCTCTGTCTCATAGACACACGCTGGCAGAGGGACACACACGTACACCGCATACATGTGCCCTCCTCGCCTTTCTGCACTGCCAGGGAGGTTACAAGTGCCTAGTGGCATTCCACGCTCACACCCTGTGCCTGCTAGCATGCCTGGGGCTTTACACGGACAGCCTACCTCAGCACAGCTGACATTTACTGTTTGATCGTGCCTGTGTGTGCTTCTTCAGGAGGGAGCGTACTGCCTAACGGGCTGATCCTCGGTAGCACGGGCCCAGGACTTCTCCTGTGTATCCTTCTCACATGTGTGGAACAGGGCTCCAAAGCAGCAGGCTCTCTGTGCCTCCTCCTCCTTCGGGTCTCTGCCCTTCTCTACAGGACCTTAACCTCCTCACCACCCCGGGTCCTGCCATAGCCACGTCCAACACTTCCATCGGCTGGCCCACTCTGCCACAGGCTCAGGGGTCCACAGGCAGTGGTTTCAAAGCCCCACCCCACCTGATTTGCCCTGGGTGAATCCTTTGACCACCCAACCCTCGATCTGGTCCAAATACACCAAATAACACGGCAGAAAATGTGACGTGTTTTCTTTTTTGGTCTAGTTGCACACATGGGAACCATGCTCTGAATAATCCCTGGCCATCCTTTCCTCCTTCCCACCCTGGACACGATCAGTGCACTGAAACTTCGACCAGTGTTCCTCAGTCTGGTGACGCCTCGTGCCTCCTCTTCTCATCGCTTGGCAGTTTCTCCCCTGACACCTTCATCTTTGTGTCTGCCCTGAGCCAGAAATACACACACACACACAGTCCCATATTAACAGAGGTGACACAAGATCACGTGTGTATATACACACATATGCTCAGCATGGGGACACAAACAAAAACAGGGAACACAGCTCTCTCAATAGCTGAAGACGCCCGTGCCCAGCAATCTGGGAAATGGCATCAGTAGGCACCATGTCCTTGCCTTGGGTCCCCCTGTCCACCTTGTCCCGCAGCTCTTCCGTATTTTCCCAAGCTGGCCTGAAGCCAGTCCCAGCCTGGTCTGCGTGGTGAGGGTGAGACGGCGAGTGGTGGATGTGGAAATTCACAGATGACCCCAAAGTCAGCACCTAAGTGCACTGGAATCCCAGAGAGGACGCCCTTCCAGTCATAGGCTACCCCAGGAGCAGTGACGGGAGGCAAGGACCCAGAAAATCTCAAACTTTCTGAACAACAGAAGGCTGGAGATAGCGCGAATGACAGAAGAATGATTCTGACAAACAGACATCATTCACCCTGCCTCGAGCAGAATCACCGAGGATTCTGGCATTGCAACCACAGCTGCTTGGAGGGAGACTTCCTTCACTCACGGCCACACAGAGTTCCCAAGCCTCCAGTCTCAGCACGTCACCCGTTACGTGCATGACCCAATCCCAGGCTCCGCAGCCAGCTTGCATGAGCCTGAGGATCCCCATCTGGGAAAGGACAGTGCCCCAGCCTCTACATGGATGTCCCCTCAGGGCCCCCCTGTACATCCCCTCACCACCTGTGTTTCTATCAACTACCTCTCATGGCACAAATGCCTCCCTGCGGTAGTACTTCAGGGGATCGTCCCACACGTCCTGGCCAAAAATCTGATGGCAATAAGAGCAAGGCCAGCACGGGGCTGACCAGGCCCCTAACCCTCCAGTGAGAAGCCAAGAGCTCCAACATCAATCACCAACTGTGCGCAGGCCCAAACCAAACTCACCTCAGCAATCCTGTTTGAATCTGGGCAGTGGTGGCCTGGCAGCCAATTGAGAAATTTCAGGCTCTTGGTGTCCAGCCTGCGGCTGGGTGCTACCCTTTCAAAGTCCCAGAACCAGTAGACTGGTGTGGAACGACGTTCCATATACCCTGTAGAAAGACAGGGGAGACAGGTGCGGATGCGGCAGCTGAAGCATCCACCCACACCCCCACCTCGGCCCCCTTGCGTACCCACACTCAACACCCTGGGAGCCACGTTTACCAGTGATGTCAAGGTAATATTCCTGAACAATCACCATGCTCCAAAAGTATGGATTGTCCCGAAGGGGAAGATCAGCTTGCAGCCGGACTGTGGAGGGGTCCTAACCTGCACCTGCCAGCACAGGTTGAAGGGAAAAGGTGCAAGCATCGAGGGGCCTCTGCTTGCCTCCCAGGCGGGCCTTAACAGCCTCCATGACGCCTCTGCAAAATCGCACAGTACAAGCCCATGGATAACACCATCCCCCACCTCCCTGTCAAGTGTAATACCCACCCATCCTCAGCCTCCCTCACTGACCTTGAATTCGATCATGTACCTAAGAAAATCTTCCTGAGCGCTGATTATGATTGACACTTGAGGGTGGTTCATAGTCTGCTTTGGGTCAAGGAGACATTAAGGCCACAGGCCGAGCCAAGAAGAGGCAGGGGCAACAGCCCTAGTCTGGCCAGGAGAAGGACACTGGAAGAATCATTTGCAAGGATGCTGGGCACTCGTGCTTGCCCGGTCACGACTCACATCTTCAGGCCCTGACATACCATCAGACCTGCTCATGTCTCTGGGTTCCCTTTGCTGTTTTGCACCACAGGTTGTCTGCAACCCAACAGGAGGGGCGATTTCTCACTTCTTTTGCCCGCCTCCTGGCCCGTGTTTGCTGGGTAGTGGCATGTCCCTGGTAACATGGTTAGGACTTACAGTCCTTGTGATTACCGAATTTGAAGGAAACTGGGGTGTGTGTGTGTTTCTATGTGTGTCTGAATGTGTGTGTATCTCTGGATGTGTATGGTGTGTGTGTATGTTTGTGTGTGTGTGTGTGTGTGTGTGTGCGAACGAGATTCCCATGTCTCAGCTATTTCTGGGGATCATCCACATTTACAACAATAAATGTCTGCAGTTGCTGCTCTAGTGTACTCTCTCTGGTCATCCTGACCTAGAGACCTGGGTACTGATCCTCCTCAGATGCAGGCCTGAACGGGAAACCCCGAGTCATGGATGTGAAACTTCCAGGTGTGGCTCTGACCAGATACTCCTCGGCTGTGCTGTTGGAACCTGCCAATGCCCAGGAGCACACTTCCTTCAGCGGCCTGCAGCACCCTTCCTGTGCCCTCGCCACACACCTGCACCCCCGACTCCTGCACATGCTCCTGCTTCTGCTTCACTTCCTCCTCTTCTTCCTGACAGGCAAACAGCTAGTTGCAGCAGGAAGGATACACCTTGGCCAAGAAGCCAGAGATGCTCTGGAGGATGGCGCTTCTCCAAGGCAAGTGACGCTTCCTCCTCAGATTGTTCATGCGCATGACGTGAACAGAGGCCCGGCGGTTTTCCTCATGCAGGGAGCTCACTTCCAACTGCAGGGCGGTCAGTGCCTGTAGTGCATTTGGCGCCGGCCACTCACTCGGGCCTCCAAGTCTTTCCAAGCCCTGCTCCTCCACCGTTTTCTCCTTCAGCTCCTGGGAGGACCCCTGATTCCGCTCCTCATCTGCCACAAACTCCACCTCCTCCATAACTCCTTCCACCAGCAGCTGGCACACTCACCTGATCCCCGCCTCGTCTCCGTCCACCAGGGTCCCCCCCCCCGTGCCCCACCGCCTCCACCATGTAGAGGGTGACCTCTTCGCCTGCTGTGCCACCTGGTGGCTGCAAAGCCCCAGCCGTGCACGGCATCGCGATGGCAGGCCCCTGGCCACTGCCCCCTGAGCACCCGGGCTTCCAGCTAAGAAGGTCCGGAGTCCCGGGACGCTCCCAGCTTCTTCTGGCCGCCTCTCACGCTCCTCTGGGACATGGCTGTGACCCCGAGCTGGGGCAGATGCGAAGGGACCGGACATAATAGCACAGCAAGTGGTGCGCCATGGCAGCACGGCTGAGGTGACCAGGTGTGGCTGGCTAGCTCTTTAGGGCGGGGTGAGAGCGGAATGGTCAGGTGGTGGGACCTGGTGTTTGCGGGTGGCCTGAGGCTGAAGAAACGGGTTCCGGAGAGGCCAGGAGAGGGTGCTCGGAGATCAGCCCAACACGCGGGACCCCTAGGCTGTGAGACAGGCTCAGGCTGCTTGGTCAAATCGAGACCAATGGCAGAGAGGGTAGTGGGCGGCACCCTGAGGGAAAAGCCCCTAGACCAGAGGGCTGCTTCCTCGCTTCCTGGGCTCGAGCGCCCCCACGTGGCCACACTCGGATTCAGGGAGGGCAGGGCTATTGCATCTGGCGTTCCTGCAGGCGCTGGCATTGAACTGGCCTCTGGAATTTCAAGCCATGTTTTCTCGCTCTGCAATCCAAACAGCACACTGCTGTATCCCATGGGACCACCCATCCCTGGGAGCTCTCCCTGAGTATCTAAAGGTTAGGCAGGGGCGCAAAGTGGCTGGATACTTTCCTCCCTGGGATAGGACCCTGCTGTTGTCTGGATGGTAGGGGAGTGTACACAAACCCCAACGTTTGAAACACTTGACCTCCATTCTTCAGGGGCACCAGAGCCATAGGTCAGAGACCTCTCTCTTTGTCTGTGCTTCTCGCCTATCACTGATTCTGGCGATCCTGCTGTGTGTGCACCAGGGAATGCTGCCTGTGTGTCTCCGACTCTCTAAGTGGTGCTGTGGTCCTCTGCATTTCTCCGGACACCAGCGTTCAGAAGAGACGCTTAACATTGGAGTGAAGGCAAGCCCTTCTCTTCCTCAGTGAGTCGCACCCATGGCAGATGAGACTGTTCTGGGCCACAGGGTGGGAGAGTGCTCCCTCAAACTGGAAAGCCCACAGTGGGTGGTCACTGCTGAATCGCAGAAGGGGACGGGCGACCCTCCCTCCCTCGCTGGGCAGACATGAACGCTGCACAGGACTCTGGTGACACGGCCACACCTTGCGCTGAGGGAGAAACGGGTCACGGTCTGCTGGCATGACGGAACTCCCTGAACCTTGCTGGAATACCTGCCAGTGAGAGGCTAAGGACACCAGAGATTTGAGTTCCATGACACACCAGTGCCGGAGGCCTACAGGATGGCCTGTTTACCCTATGCAGTCCCTTTCAAAGAGTTTCTGTTCTCCAGGTGAGAAGACATCCCAGCCTACCAAGTGGCCCAAACCTGTCTGACTGGTACCAGCAAGACGACCAACCTAAGCCATCCTTCCTATAGTCCTCATAGGCGGTATCTGTGTTCTGCACAGTGTACAAAGAGAGATGTCTCACACTCGATGATTCTGCAGGTAGCAGGTGCTTATGCCCCAGTGCTGCTGTATCTCTGAAACCTTACACAAAAGGCAAGGGGTGCTCGTGCTCCTGGCCAGGACATGGAAAGAATGCCCAGCACTTAAGAAGGATGCCAAAGCCCTCCTAGCTGTTTGTCCAAAGGGCTGTTGGCTCACCCACCACAGCTTGTGTACCTGGGATTACAGCCCAATCTGTGTCTCGGCTCCTCTGCATTCACTGATGACGCCCAGGTGATGTCCTCCTGCCTCTCCTTTCTGCCAGAGGTCCGGGCTGCACGCGTCTATTTCCATGTAGAACTTGCTAACTCAGTGAGATCATAGGGCATGATTCCCTGGCTTCACTGCTTCTGCTGGCAAGAGTCTATGTTCCCTTCATGTTTCCGCTGTCCTTTCTTGCTTTACCTAGCTAGGTGTCTTCTGAATGTTCACCCTCACAAATGTACTGGTAGGCGATTCTGTGCACGAATATGCACACATGTCCACATGGCCACACTCACATCCCTGAGAGCAGACTTACACATGTGCGGAAGTACAGGCTTTTTTGTCCAGGAACATGGATTTTGGTAAGCACCCGACATTCTTTGTCCATGTTATTTTCCTTCACTTGCTCGTTGATCCTGTCAGCTCGCACTTCTAGCTCTGTCACTTGTGCTCAATGTTAACAAGATCATGGCATTGCTCATGACAGGGACGGAACTGCAGAGCATCTGGCAGGCCTGGAAGTGCTTGGTGTGGACAGCTGAGTGACTTGTGCCTGTGTTCCACAGTCTCCCATAACCTTGGCAGGTTCACAGTACCAGTCATGTTGGCATGATTCCATTACCTGTGCTTTCCTTCAGGGAACCAGAAAACAAGGGCCTTTGGGCTCAGCCGACTTGGAGAACTGCTGTCTCGATGTGCACCTCTCTACATCATGCCTTGTCAAGTCTGTGCTCCATTGCATGCCTATATCCCTTAGGGCCCACAGCATTCTGGTTGAGGTCCCCTGTTCTCCCTATCTCTGGAGCTTTTTGTGTGCACCTGTCTATCTGTGCCCCCAGTGTTCCTTTCCCTGTAGCTGGCAAAGGCCAATGGGATGCCCAAGGCTCCAACAGCCCCAAGAGACCGTGGCAAGACTGGGACAGATACAATGTCGTGAAGAATGTGCACATGCATCTACAGGGTCTCTTCCAGGGCAAGGCATGGGATCTGAGACCAGAAAGGGAAGGTGGCATCCCTAGAACTAGTCCCTTCAGTTTACTACTACCCAGACCCACGGAGTCCCTGAACAGATGATGTCCTGGGAAACTGGCCCTTTAGGCACACGGCTCATGCCCTGTTTGGGCAGAAAGCACCATTTCTATCTCAAGTACACCCAGAGGGCTTGATCCCACCGAAGGCCTCAATCATTTGATAAATGCCAGGCCTTGATTTCAGTTGCTCTCACTAGGCCCAGGTAGGATTCTAGAAAGACAGGTATCCCTGCTTGCCTACCTAGCCCATGCGCCAAGGAAGGCAGTCCCCAGTTGTGCCCAGGGACATGGAAAACGATCATCTGGAATGTAAGGTCCCTCTGAGTGTCGCCTGGTGCAGATCCCCAAGATCAAATCAGAGATTCTGCTCCAGCGAGACTGCCAGAATCCACCCTCAAGGTCAGACTGTCACCTTTGCCACTTTGGCCTTACAGCCAGGGGCAAGATCCTAGAGCAGGGAAGGGATTCACGTCAGGAGGTTCACACGAACCATGAGGTACTTTTTGGCAGGAGCAAGGAAAACAAGCCGGCTCTGTGCGGACTCCAGGGCCCTCCTTGTCTCCCACTGTCCCAGGTTCCCTTGGGACAAGCAGCCAGCCCACCATCCTTGCTTCCTCCCACTTCCCTGCCTCACAGGCAAACGCCGGCAGAGGGACATACACATACAGCCCACACATGTGCTATCCTCGCCTTTCTATACTGCCATGGAGGTTGCAAATGCCTGGTGGCATGCCACTCTCACACCCTCTGTCTGCTACGATGCCTGGGGTTTCGCACGGACAGCCTACGTCAGCACAGATGACAGGTAGTGTTCGATCGTGACAGTGTGTGCTCCTTTGGGAGGCAGCGTGCTGCCTGTCAGGCTGCTCTTCAGTAGCACGGGCCCAGGACCTCTCCTGTGTATCCTTCTCACGTGTGGAGAAAAAGGCTCCAGGCCAGCAGGCTCTCTGTGTCTCGTCCTCCTTTGAGTCCCTGCCCTTCTCTACAGGACCTTAACCTCCTCACCACCCCGGGTCCTATCATAGCCATGTCCAACATTTCCATCAGCTGGCCCACTCTGCATCAGACTCAGGGGTCCACAGGCAGTGGTTTCAAATCCCCACGCCACCTGATTTGCCCTGGGCAAATCCTCTGACCACCCAACCCTCCACCTGCTCTAAATACACAAAATAACACGGTAGAAAATGTGAATGTGTATTCCTTTATGTTCTAATTGCGCACATGGGAGCCATGGTCTGAATTATCACTGGCCATCCTTTCCTCTTTCCCACCCTGGACAGGATCACTGCAGAGATAGGTGGACCAATGACCCTCAGTCTGGTGAGGCCTCGTGCCTCCTCTTCTCGTCAGTTGGCAGCACCTCTCCTGACACCTTCATATGTGCGTCTGCCCTGAGCCAGAAACACTCACACTCACACATGCACACACAGATCCACATAAACACAGGTGACACAAAACCCCGAGTGTATATACACACACATTCTCAGCATGGGGACACAAACACAAACAGAGAACACAGCTCTCTCAGTAGCCGAAGATGCCTGTGCCCAGCAATATGGGAAATGGCCTCAGTAGGCACCATGTCCTTCCATTGGGGCCCCCTGTCCACCTTGTCCCCCAGCTCTTCCGTATTTTCCCAAGCCGGCCTGAAGCCGGTCCCAGCGTGGCCTGCATGGTGGCGGTGAGACGGTGAGTGGTGGATATGGAAATTAACAGACGACCCCAAAGTCAGCACCTAAGTGCACCGGCAGCCCATGGAGCATGCCGTTCCAGTCATAGGCTATCCCAGGTACAGTGGTGGGAGGGAAGGACCCAGGCAATCTCAAACTCTCTGAGCAGCAGAAGGCCGGGGTTAGCGCGATTGACCGAAGGTTGATTCTGAAAAACAGACGTCATTCACCCTGCCTCGAGCAGAATCACTGAGGATTCTGGCATTGCAACCACAGATGCTTGGAGGGAGACTTCCTTCACTCACGGCCACACCGAGTCCCCAAGACTCCAGTCTCAGCCCATCACCTGCCACGTGCATGAGCCAAACCCAGGCTCCCCAGCCAGCTTGGATGAGCCTGAAGATTTCATTCTGGGAAAGGACAGTGCCCCTGCCTCTACACGGATGTCCCCTCAGGGCCCCGCAGCAGACCATCTCACCACCTGTGTTTCTGTCTCCTCCCCCTCGTGCCACAAATTTCCTTCCTCGGTTAGTACTTCAGGGGATCGTCCCAAACGTCCTGGCCCATGATATGAAGGCAATAAGAGCAAGGTGAGCCCAGGGCTGACCAGGCCCCTAACCCTCCCGTGAGAAGCCAAGAGCTCCAACATCAATCGCAAACTGTGCGCTGGCCCAAACCGAACGCACCTCAGCAATCCTGTCCGATGCTGGGCAGTTGTGGCCTGACAGCCAATTGAGAAAGTTCAGGCTCCTGGTGTCCAGCCTGTGGCTGGGTGCTCCCCGTTCAAAACCCCAGGACCAGTGGACTGGTGTGGAACGACATGCCGTATACCCTGTAGAAAGACAGTGGAGACAGGGGTGGATGCGGCAGCTGAAGCATCCACCCACACCCCCACCCAGGCCCCTTTACGTACCCACACTCACCACTCTGGGAGCCCCGTTTACCAGTGATATCAAAGTAATATTCCTTACCAATCACCGTGCTCCAGAAGTACGGGTTGTTCCGAATTTTGAAGATCAGCTTTCAGGGGACCGTGCTTGCCTCCGTACCTGCATCTGCCAGCACAGGGAGGAGGGGAAAGGTGCAAGCATCGAGGGGCCTCTGCTTGCCTCCTAGGCGGGCCTTAACAGCCTCTATGACGCCTCTGCAAAGTCTCACAGTACAGGCCCATGGATAACACCATCCCCCACCTCCCTGTCAAGTGCCATACCCACCCATCCTCAGCCTCCCTCACTGACCTTGAAGTCGATCATGTACCTAAGAAAATCTTCATCCTGGGCGCTGATTATGATTGACACTTGAGGGTGGTTCATAGTCGGCTTTGTGTCAAGGAGACATTCAGGCCACATGCCGGGCCACGAAGTGCCAAGGTCAACAGCCCTAGTCTGGCCAGGAGAAGGACACTGGAAGAGGCATCTGCAAGGATGCTGGGCACTTGCGCTTGCCCGGTCAAGACTTACATCTTCAGGCCCTGCCATACAATCAGACCTGCTCGTGGTTCTGGGTTCCCTGTGCTGTTCTGCATCTCAGGTGGTCTGCAAACCAAAAGCAGGGGCTATTTCTCACCTCTCCTGCCCGCCTCCTGGCCCGTGTTTGCTTGGTAGTAGCATGTCACTGGTAACATGGTTAGGACTTGCAGTCCTTGTGACTACCATATCTGAAAGAAACTGGGGTGTGTGTGTGTTTCTATGTGGTTCTAAATTTGTTGGTATCTCTGGGTGTGTGTGTGTTTGTGTGGGTGTGTGTGTGCACGCATGTGCGACTCTCATGTCTCAGCTATTTCCAGGGATCATCCACATTTACAACAATAAATGTCTGCAGATGCTGCTCTAGTGTACTCTCTCTGGTCATCCTGACCTAGAGGCCCTGGGTACTGATCCTCCTCAGATGCAGGCCTGAAGGGGAAACCCCGAGTCATGGCTGTGAAACTTCCAGGTGTGGCTCTGACCAGATACTCCTCGGCTGTGCCTTTGGAACCTGCCAATGCCCAGGACCACACTTCCGTCAGCAGCCTGCAGCACCCTACCTCTATCCTGGCCACTCACCCGCACCACCACCCCACTTCTGCACATGCTCCTGTTTCTGCTCCACCTCCTCCTCCTCTTCCCAATAGGCAAACACCTAGGAGCAGCAGGAAGGATACAGCTTTGGCCCAGAAGCCATGGATGCCCTGAAGGATGGCGCTTCTCTGAGCCAAGTGACGCTTCCTCCTCAGATGGTTCATGTGTATGAAGCGAACAGAGGCCTGGCGGTTTTCCTCATGCAGGGAGCTCACTTCCAAATTCAGGGCAGTCAGTGCCTGTAGCGCATTTTACGCCGGCCGCTCACTTGGTCCTCCAGGTCTTTCCAGGCCCTGCTCCTCCACCGTCTTCTGCTCCAGCTCCTGGGAGGACTCCTGATCCGCTGTTCATCTGCCACTACCTCCACCTCCTCCATGACGTCTTCCGCCAGCAGCTGGCACACCTGCCCGATCCCTGCCTCATCTCGGTCCACCAGGACCCCCCTGCTGTCCTCCACCGCCTCCACCACATAGACGGTCACCTCTTCGCCTGCTGTGCCACCTGGTGGCTGCAAAGTCCCAGCCGTGCACGACATCGCGAAGGCAGACCCCTTGGCCACTGGCCCCTGAGCACCCGGGCTCCCAGCTAAGAAGGTCCGGAGTCCCGGGACGCTCCTCCCTTGCTCCGTCCGCCTCTCATGCCCCTCTGGGACATGGTTGTGACCCTGAACTGGGGTAGACGTGAAGGGACCGGACATAATAGCAAAGCAAGTGGTGTGCAATGGCAGCCCAGCTGATGTAACCGGGTGTGTCTCGCTAGCTCTTTGGGGCGGGATGAGAGCGGAATGGTCAGGAAGTGGGGCCTGGTGTGTGGTTGGTGGCCTGACCCTGAAGAAATAGGTTCTCGAGAGTTCACGACAGGGTTCATGGAGATCAGCCCAACACGCAGGACCCCTAGACTGTGAGACAGCCTCAGGCTGCTGGGTCAAATCGAGACCAATGGCAGAGAGGGTAGTGGGCGGAACCCTGAGGGAAACTCCCTTAGCCCAGAGGGTGGCTTCCTGGCTTCCTGGGCTCCCGCGCCTCCACTTGGCACCACTCGGCTTCAGGGAGGGCATGGCTATTGCATCTGGCCTGACTGCAGGTGCTGGCATTGAATTGGCCTCTGAAATTTCAAGCCATGTGCTCTCGCTCTGCAATCCAAACAGCACACTGCTGTGTCCCATGGGACTGCCCATCCCTGGAAGCTCTCCTTGAGTAACTAAAGGAAAGGCAGGGGTGCAAATTGGTTGGATATTTTCCTTCCTGGGACAGGATCCTGCTGCTGTCTGGATGGTAGAGGAGTGTGTACAAACCCTAACCTTTGCAACACTTGACCTCCACTCTTTAGGGCACCAGATCCATAGGGCAGAGATCTCCCTCTTTGTCTCTGCTTCTCGCCTATCACTGATTCTGGTGATCCTGCTGTTTGTGCACCAGGGAATGCTGTCTTTGTGTCTCCGACTCTCTAAGTGTTGCTGTGGTCCTCTGCCATTCTCCGGACACCAGCGCTCAGAAGAGACGCTTCACCTTGGAGTGAAGTCAAGCCCTTCTCCTCCTCAATGAGTCGCACCCATGGCAGATGAGACTGTTCTGGGCCACAGGGTCGGAGAGTGCTCTCTCAAACTGGAAAGCACACGGTGGGTGGTTACTGCTGGAGCACAGAAGGGGACGGGCGACCCTCCCTCCGTCGCTGGGCAGACCTGAATGCTGCACAGGGCTCTGGCGGCATGGCCACACCGTGCACTGCGGGAGAAACGGGTCATGGTCTGCTGGCATGACGGAAGTCCCGGAACCTTGCTGGAATGCCTACCAGTGAGAGACTAAGGACACCAGCATGTTGAGTTCCACGACACATCAGTACCGGAGGCCTACAGGATGGCCCGTTTACCCTATGCAGGCCCTTTCAAAGAGGTTTGTTCTCCAGGTGAGAACACATCCCAGCCTACCAAGTGGCCCAAACCTGTGTGGCTGGTACCAGGAAGACGACCAATCTAAGCCTTCCTTCCTATAGTTCTCATAGGCGGTATCTGTGTTCTGCAAAGGGTACAAAGAGAGATGTCTCACTCTCAATGATTCTGCAGGTAGCAGGTGCTTATCCTCCAGTGCTGCTGTATCTCTGAAACTTTACACAAAAGGCAAGGCGTGCTCATGCTCCTGGCAAGGAGATAGGAAGAATGCCCAACATTAAGAAGGATGCCAAGGCCCTCATAGCTGTTTGTCCAAAGGGCTGTTGGCTCACCCACCGCAGCTTCTGTGCCTGGGACTACAGCCCAATCTGTGTCTTGGCTCCTCCGCACTCAACGATCATGCCCAGGTGATTTCCTCCTGCCTCTCCTTTCTGCCAGAGTTCCGGGCTGCAGGCGTCTATTTCCATGCAGAACTTGCTAACTCAGTGAGATCATAGGGCATGATTCCCTGGCTTCACTGCTTCTGCTGGCCAGAGCCTATGTTCCGTTCATGTTTCTGCTGTCCTTTCTTGTGTCACCTAGCTAAGTGTGTTCCGATTGTTCACCATCACAAGTGAACTGGTAGGCGCTTCTGCCCACGAATATGCACACATGTCCTCATGTCCAACCTGACATGCCTGAGAGGAGACTTACACATGTGCGGAAGTACAGGCTTTTATGTCCAGGAACATGGATTTTGGTAAGCACCCGACATTGTTTGTCCATGTTATTTTCCTTCACTTGCTCGTTGTTCCTGTCAGCTCGCACTTGTATCTCTGTGACTTGTGCTCAATGTTAACAAGATCATGGCATTGCTCATGACAGGGACGGACCTGCAGAGCGTCTGGCAGGCCTGGAAGTGCTCAGTGTGGACAGCTGAGTGACTTGTGCCTGTGTTCCACAGTCTCCCATAACTTGGGCAGGTTCACAGTACCAGTCATGTTGGCATGATTCCATTACCTGTGCTTTCCTTCAGGGAACCAGAAAACAAGAGCCTTTGGGCTCAGCCGACTTGGAGAACTGCTGTCTCGATGTGCACCTCTCTACATCATGCCTTGTCAAGTCTGTGTCCCATTGCAGGCCTATATCCCTTAGGGCCCACTGCATCCTGGCTGAGGGCCCCTGTCCTCCCTATCTCTGGAGCTTTCTGTGTGCACCTGTCTACCTGTGCCCCCAGCGCTCCCTCCCTGTAGCTGGAAAAGGCCAATGAGATGCCCTAGGCTCCAACAGCCCCAAGAGACCGTGGCAGGCCTGGGACAGATACAATGTCGTGAAGAAGGTGCACATGCATCTACAGGTTCTCTTCCAGTACAAAGCATGGGATCTGAGACCAGAAAGGAAAGGTGGCATCCCGAGAACTAGTCCCTTCCGTTTACTACTACCCAGACTCATGGAGTCCCCGAACAGATGATACCCTGGGAAACTGGACCTTTTAGGCCAACGGTTCATGCCCCGTTTGGGCAGAAATTACCATTTCTATCTCAAGTGCACACAGAGGGCTTGATACCACCCAACACCTCAATCATTTGATAAATCTAAGGCCTTGATTTCAGTTGCTCTCACTAGGCCCAGGTAGGATTCTGGAAAGACAGGCATCCCTGCTTGACTACGTAGCCCATGCGCCAAGGAAGGCAGTCCCCAGTTGTGCCCAGGTATATGGAAAACGGTCACCTGGAAAGTAGGTTCCCTCTGAGTGTCGCCTGGTGCAGATCCCCTAAGACAAAATCGGAGATTCTGATCCAGCGAGACTGCCAGAATCCACCCTCAAGGTCAGACTGTCACCTTTGCCACTCTGGCCTTAGAGCCAGGGGCAAGACCCTAGAGGTGGGAAGGGATTCACATCAGGGGGTTCACACGAACCATGAGGTACCTTTTGGCAGGACCACGGAAACTACGCAGGTTCTGTGCGACCCCAGGGCCCTCCTTGTCTCCCACTGTCCCAGGGTCCCTTGGGACAAGCAGCCAGCCCACCATCCTTGCGTCCTCCCACTTCCCTGCCTCACAGGCACACGCTGGCAGACTAACACACATGTAAACACCACATGTGCTCTCCTCGCTTTTCTGCACTGCCATGGAGGTTGCAAGTGCCTGGTGGCATGCCACGCTCACACCCTGTGCCTGCTACATTGCCTGGGGTTTCACACAGACAGCCTACGTCAGCACATGTGACATGTAGTGTTCGATCGTGCCAGTGTGTGCTCCTTCGGGAGGGAGCGTGCTGACTGATGGGCTGATTCTCAGCAGTAGGGGCAAGGATTTCTCCAGTTTATCCTTCTCACGTGTGTGGAACAAGGCTCCAGGGCAGCAGGCTCTCTGTGTCTCGTCCTCCTTCGGGTCTCTGCCCTTCTCTACAGGACCTTAACCTCCTCACCACCCCGGGTCCTATCATAGCCACGTCCAACATTTCCATCAGCTGGCCCACTCTGCCACAGACTCAGGGGTCCACAGGCAGTGGCTTCAAATCCCCACGCCACCTGATTTGCCCTGGGCAAATCCTCTGACCACCAAACCCTCCACCTGGTCCAAATACACAAAATAACACGGTAGAAAATGTGAATGTGTATTCCTTTATGTCGTAATTGCGCACATGGGAGCCATGGTCTGAATTATCACTGGCCATCCTTTCCTCTTTCCCACCCTGGACAGGATCACTGCAGAGATAGGTCGACCAATCACCTTCAGTCTGGTGACGCCTCGTGCCTCCTCTTCCCGTCGCTTGGCAGTTCCTCTCCTGACAACTTCATATGTGCGTCTGCCCTGAGCCAGAAACACACACACTCACACACACACACACAGATCCACATAAACACAAGTGACACAAATCCCCGAGTGTATACACACACACATTCTCAGCATGGGGACACAAACACAAACAGAGAACACAGCTCTCTCAGTAGCTGAAGATGCCTGTGCCCAGCAATGGGGAAATGGCCTCAGTAGGCACCATGTCCTTCCACTGGGGCCCCCTGTCCACCTTGTCCCCCAGCTCTTCCGTATTTTCCCAAGCCGGCCTGAAACCGGTCCCAGCGTGGCCTGCGTGGTGGCGGTGAGACGGAGAGTGGTGGATGTGGAAATTCACAGACGACCCCAAAGTCAGCACCTAAGTGCACCGGCAGCCCATGGAGCATGCCGTTCCAGTCATAGGCCATCCCAGGAGCAGTGGTGTGAGGGAAGGACCCAGACAATCTCAAACTCTCTGAGCAGCAGAAGGCCGGGTTAGCGCGAATGACCGAAGGTTGATTCTGAAAAACAGACGTCATTCACCCTGCCTCGAGCAGAATCACTGAGAATTCTGGCATTGCAACCACAGATGCTTGGAGGGAGACTTCCTTCACTCACGGCCACACCGAATCCCCAAGCCTCCAGTCTCAGCCCATCACCTGCCACATGCATGAGCAAAACCCAGGCTCCCCAGCCAGCTTGCATGAGCCTGAAGATTTCATTCTGGGAAAGGACAGTGCCCCTGCCTCTACACGGATATCCCCTCAGTGCCCCGCTGCAGACCATCTCACCACCTGTGTTTCTGTCACCTCCCCCTCGTGGCACAAATTTCCTCCCTCCGTTAGTACTTCAGGGGATCGTCCCAAACGTCCTGGCCCATGATATGAAGGCAATAAGAGCAAGGTCAGCCCAGGGCTGACCAGGCCCCTAACCCTCCTGTGAGAAGCCAAGAGCTCCAACATCAATCGCAAAATGTGCGCTGGCCTAAACCAAACGCACCTCAGCAATCCTGTCCGATGGTGGGCAGTTGTGGCCTGACAGCCAATTGAGAAAGTTCAGGCTCCTGGTGTCCAGCCTGCAGCTGGGTGCTCCCCGTTCAAAACCCCAGGACCAGTGGACTGGTGTGGAACAACATGCCCTATACCCTGTAGAAAGACAGTGGAGACAGGGGTGGATGCGGCAGCTGAAGCATCCACCCACACCCCCACCCAGGCCCCCTTACGTACCCACACTCACCACCCTGGGAGCTACGTTTACCAGTGATATCAAGGTAATATTCCTTAACAATCACTGAGCTCCAGAAGTACGGGTTGTTCCGAAATTAGAAGATCAGCTTGCAGCGGGACCGTGCTTGCCTCCGCACCTGCATCTGCCAGCACAGGGAGGAGGGGAAAGGTGCAAGCATCGAGGGACCTCTGCTTGCCTCCCAGGCGGGCCTTAACAGCCTCCATGACGCCTCTGCAAAGTGTCACAGTACAGGCCCATGGATAACACCATCCCCCACCTCCCTGTCAAGTGCCATACCCACCCATCCTCAGCCTCCCTCACTGACCTTGAAGTCGATCATGTACCTAAGAAAATCTTCATCCTGGGCGCTGATTATGATTGACACTTGAGGGTGGTTCATAGTCTGCTTTGTGTCAAGGAGACATTCAGGCCACATGCTGGGCCACGAAGTGCCAAGGCCAACAGCCCTAGTCTGGCCAGGAGAAGGACACTGGAAGAGGCATCTGCAAGGATGCTGGGCATCGCGCTTGCCCGGTCACGACTTACATCTTCAGGCCCTGCCATACAATCAGACCTGCTCGTGGTTCTGGGTTCCCTGTCCTGTTCTGCATCTCAGGTGGTCTGCAAACCAAAAGCAGGGGCTATTTCTCACCTCTCCTGCCCGCCTCCTGGCCCGTGTTTGCTTGGTAGTAGCATGTCACTGGTAACATGGTTAGGACTTGCAGTCCTTGTGACTACCATATCTGAAAGAAACTGGGGTGTGTGTGTGTTTCTATGTGGTTCTAAATTTGTTGGTATCTCTGGGTGTGTGTGTGTTTGTGTGGGTGTGTGTGTGCACGCATGTGCGACTCTCATGTCTCAGCTATTTCCAGGGATCATCCACATTTACAACAATAAATGTCTGCAGATGCTGCTCTAGTGTACTCTCTCTGGTCATCCTGACCTAGAGGCCCTGGGTACTGATCCTCCTCAGATGCAGGCCTGAAGGGGAAACCCCGAGTCATGGCTGTGAAACTTCCAGGTGTGGCTCTGACCAGATACTCCTCGGCTGTGCCTTTGGAACCTGCCAATGCCCAGGACCACACTTCCGTCAGCGGCCTGCAGCACCCTACCTCTATCCTGGACACACACCCGCACCACCACCCCACTTCTGCACATGCTCCTGTTTCTGCTCCACCTCCTCCTCCTCTTCCCAATAGGCAAACACCTAGGAGCAGCAGGAAGGATACAGCTTTGGCCCAGAAGCCATGGATGCCCTGAAGGATGGCGCTTCTCTGAGCCAAGTGACGCTACCTCCTCAGATGGTTCATGTGCATGAAGCGAACAGAGGCCCGGCGGTTTTCCTCATGCAGGGAGCTCACTTCCAAATTCAGGGCAGTCAGTGCCTGTAGCGCATTTTACGCCGGCCCCTCACTCGGGCCTCCAGGTCTTTCCAGGCCCTGCTCCTCCACCGTCTTCTGCTCCAGCTCCTGGGAGGACTCCTGATCCCGCTGTTCATCTGCCACTACCTCCACCTCCTCCATGACGTCTTCCGCCAGCAGCTGGCACACCTGCCCGATCCCTGCCTCATCTCGGCCCACCAGGGCCCCCCTGCTGTCCTCCACCTCCTCCACCACGTAGACAGTCACCTCTTCGCCTGCTGTGCCACCTGGTGGCTGCAAAGTCCCAGCCGTGCACGACATCGCGAAGGCAGGCCCCCTGGCCACTGCCCCATGAGCACCCGAGCTCCCAGCTAAGAAGGTCCTGAGGCCCGGGACACTCCTGCCTTCCTCCGTCCACCTCTCATGCCCCTCTGGGACATGGTTGTGACCCTGAACTGGGGTAGACGTGAAGGGACCGGACATAAAAGCAAAGCAAGTGGTGTGCAATGGCAGCCCAGCTGATGTAACCGGGTGTGTCTCGCTAGCTCTTTGGGGCGGGATGAGAGTGGAATGGTCAGGAAGTGGGGCCTGGTGTGTGGTTGGTGGCCTGACCCTGAAGAAAGAGGTTCTCGAGAGTTCACGACAGGGTTCATGGAGATCAGCCCAACACGCAGGACCCCTAGACTGTGAGACAGCCTCAGGCTGCTGGGTCAAATCGAGACCAATGGCAGAGAGGGTAGTGGGCGGAACCCTGAGGGAAACTCCCTTAGCCCAGAGGGTGGCTTCCTGGCTTCCTGGGCTCCAGCGCCTCCACTTGGCACCACTCGGCTTCAGGGAGGGCATGGCTGTTGCATCTGGCCTGACTGCAGGTGCTGGCATTGAATTGGCCTCTGAAATTTCAAGCCATGTGCTCTCGCTCTGCAATCCAAACAGCACACTGCTGTGTCCCATGGGACTGCCCATCCCTGGAAGCTCTCCTTGAGTAACTAAAGGAAAGGCAGGAGTGCAAATTGGCTGGATATTTTCCTTCCTGGGACAGGATCCTGCTGCTGTCTGGATGATAGGGGAGTGTGTACAAACCCCAACCCTTGCAACACTTGACCTCCACTCTTTAGGGCACCAGATCCATAGGGCAGAGATCTCCCTCTTTGTCTCTGCTTCTCGCCTATCACTGATTCTGGTGATCCTGCTGTTTGTGCACCAGGGAATGCTGTCTGTGTGTCTCCGACTCTCTAAGTGTTGCTGTGGTCCTCTGCCATTCTCCGGACACCAGCACTCAGAAGAGACGTTTCACCTTGGAGTGAAGTCAAGCCCTTCTCCTCCTCAATGAGTCGCACCCATGGCAGATGAGACTGTTCTGGGCCACAGGGTCGGAGAGTGCTCTCTCAAACTGGAAAGCACACGGTGGGTGGTTACTGCTGGAGCACAGAAGGGGACGGGTGACCCTCCCTACATCGCTGGGCAGACATGAACGCTGCACAGAACTCTGGCGGCATGGCCACACCGTGCGCTGCGGGAGAAACGGGTCATTGTCTGCTGGCATGACGGAAGTCCCGGAACCTTGCTGGAATTCCTACCAGTGCGAGGCCAAGGACACCAGCGCGTTGAGTTCCACGACACATCAGTACCGGAGGCCTACAGGATGGCCCGTTTACCCTATTCAGGCCCTTTCAAAGAGGTTCTGTTCTCCAGGTGAGAAGACATCCCAGCCTACCATGTGGCCCAAACCTGTGTGGCTGGTACCAGGAAGATGACCAACCTAAGCCTTCCTGCCTATAGTCCTCAAAGGCGGTATCAGTGTTCTGCAAATCGTACAAAGAGAGATGTCTCACTCTCAATGATTCTTCAGGTAGCAGGTGCTTATGTTCCAGTGCTGCTGTATCTCTGAAACTTTACACAAAAGGCAAGGCATGCTCATGCTCCTGGCCAGGATATAGGAAGAATGCCCAACACGTAAGAAGGATGCCAAGGCCCTCATAGATGTTTGTCCAAAGGGCTGTTGGCTCACCCACTGCAGCTTCTGTGCCTGGGACTACAGCCCAATCTGTGTCTTGGCTCCTCCGCACTCAACGATCATGCCCAGGTGATTTCCTCCTGCCTCTCCTTTCTGCCAGAGGTCCGGGCTGCAGGCGTCTATTTCCATGCAGAACTTGCTAACTCAGTGAGATCATAGGGCATGATTCCCTGGCTTCACTGCTTCTGCTGGCCAGAGCCTATGTTCCGTTCATGTCTCCACTGTCCTTTCTTGCGTCACCTGGCTAAGTGTGTTCCGAATGTTGACCATCACAAGTGTACTGGTAGGCGCTTCTGCCCACGAATATGCACACATGTCCTCATGTCCAACCTGACATGCCTGAGAGGAGACTTACACATGTGCGGAAGTACAGGCTTTTATGTCCAGGAACATGGATTTTGGTAAGCACCTGACATTCTTCGTCCATGTTATTTTCCTTCACTTGCTCGTTGATCCTGTCAGCTCGCACTTGTATCTCTGTGACTTGTGCTCAATGTTAACAAGATCATGGCATTGCTCATGACAGGGACGGACCTGCAGAGCGTCTTTCAGGCCTGGAAATGCTCGGTGTGCACAGCTGAGTGACTTGTGCCTGTGTTCCACAGTCTCCCATAACCTTGGGCAGGTTCACAGTACCAGTCATGTTGGCATGATTCCATTACCTGTGCTTTCCTTCAGGGAACCATAAAACAAGAGCCTTTGGGCTCAGCCAACTTGGAGAACTGCTGTCTCGATGTGCACCTCTCTACATCATGCCTTGTCAAGTCTGTGTCCATTGCATGCCTATATCCCTTAGCGCCCACTGCATCCTGGCTGAGGGTCCCTGTCCTCCCTATCTCTGGAGCTTTCTGTGTGCACCTGTCTACCTGTGCCCCCAGTGCTCCCTCCCTGTAGATGGAAAAGGCCAATGAAATGCCCAAGGCTCCAACAGCCCCAAGAGACCGTGGCAGGCCTGGGACAGATACAATGTCGTGAAGAAGGTGCACATGCATCTACAGGTTCTCTTCCAGTACAAAGCATGGGATCTGAGACCAGAAAGGAAAGGTGGCATCCCTAGAACTAGTCCCTTCCGTTTACTACTACCCAGACTCATGGAGTCCCCGAACAGATGATACCCTGGGAAACTGGCCCTTTTAGGCCAACGGTTCATGCCCCGTTTGGGCAGAAATCACCATTGCTATTTCAAGTGCACCCAGAGGGCTTGATCCCACGCAAGGCCTCAATCATTTGATAAATGCCAGGCCTTTATTTCAGTTGCTCTCACTAGGCCCAGGTAGGATTCTGGAAAGACAGGCATCCCTGCTTGCCTACGTAGCCCATGCGCCAAGGAAGGCAGTCCCCAGTTGTGCCCAGGGACATGGAAAACGGTCACCTGGAAACTGGTTCCCTCTGAGTGTCGCCTGGTGCAGATCCCCTAAGACAAAATCGGAGATTCTGATCCAGCGAGACTGCCAGAATCCACCCTCAAGGTCAGACTGTCACCTTTGCCACTCTGGCCTTAGATCCAGGGGCAAGACCCTAGAGGAGGGAAGGGATTCACGTCAGGGTGTTCACACAAACGATGAGGTACCTTTTGGAAGGACCGTGGCAAACACGCAGGCTCTGTGTGGACCCCAGGGCCCTCCTTGTCTCCCACTGTCCCAGGGTCCCTTGGGACAAGCAGCCAGCCCACCATCCTTGCGTCCTCCCACTTCCCTGCCTCACAGGCACACGCCGGCAGAGTGACACACATGTACACACCACATGTGCTCTCCTCGCTTTTCTGCACTGCCATGGAGGTTGCAAGTGCCTGGTGGCATGCCACGCTCACACCCTGTGCCTGCTAGATTCCCTGGGTTTCGCACAGACAGCCTACGTCAGCACATGTGACATGTAGTGTTCGATCGTGCCAGTGTGTGCTCCTTCGGGAGGGAGCGTGCTGACTGATGGGCTGATTCTGAGCAGAGGGGGCCAGGATTTCTCCAGTTTATCCTTCTCACGTTTGTGGAACAAGGCTCGAGGGCAGCAGGCTCTCTGTGTCTCATCCTCCTTCGGGTCTCTGCCCTTCTCTACAGGACCTTAACCTCCTCACCACCCCGGGTCCTATCATAGCCACGTCCAACATTTCCATCAGCTGGCCCACTCTGCCACAGACTCAGGGGTCCACAGGCAGTGGCTTCAAATCCCCACGCCACCTGATTTGCCCTCGGCAAATCCTCTGACCACCCAACCCTCCACCTGGTCCAAATACACAAAATAACACGGTAGAAAATGTGAATGTGTATTCCTTTATGTCGTAATTGCGCACATGGGAGCCATGGTCTGAATTATCACTAGCCATCCTTTCTTCTTTCCCACCCTGCACAGGATCACTGCAGAGATAGGTCGACCAATCACCTTCAGTCTGGTGACGCCTCGTTCCTCCTCTTCCCGTCGCTTTCAGTTCCTCTCCTGACACCTTCATATGTGCGTCTGCCCTGAGCCAGAAACACACACACTCACACACACACACACAGATCCACATAAACACAAGTGACACAAATCCCCGAGTGTATACACACACATTCTCAGCATGGGGACACAAACACAAACAGAGAACACAGCTCTCTCAGTAGCTGAAGATGCCTGTGCCCAGCAATGTGGGAAATGGCCTCAGTAGGCACCATGTCCTTCCACTGGGGCCCCCTGTCCACCTTGTCCCGCATCTCTTCCGTATTTTCCCAAGCCGGCCTGAAACCGGTCCCTGCGTGGCCTGCGTGGTGGCGGTTAGACGTAGAGTGGTGGATGTGGAAATTCACAGACGACCCCAAAGTCAGCACCTAAGTGCACTGGCAGCCCATGGAGCATGCCGTTCCAGTCATAGGCCATCCCAGGAGTAGTGGTGGGAGGGAAGGACCCAGACAATCTCAAACTCTCTGAGCAGCAGAAGGCCGGGGTTAGCGCGACTGACCGAAGGTTGATTCTGAAAAACACGTCATTCACCCTGCCTCGAGCAAGATCACTGAGGATTCTGGCATTGAAACCACAGATGCTTGGAGGGAGACTTCCTTCACTCACGGCCACAACGAGTCCCCAAGCCTCCAGTCTCAGCCCATCACCTGCCACGTGCATGAGCCAAACCCAGGCTCCCCAGCCAGCTTGCATGAGCCTGAAGATTTCATTCTGGGAAAGGACAGTGCCCCAGCCTCTACACGGATATCCCCTAGGGCCCCGCCGCAGATCCCCTCACCACCTGTGTTTCTGTCACCTCCCCTTCGTGGCACAAATTTCCTCCCTCCGTTAGTACTTCATGGGATCGTCCAAACATCATGGCCCATGATATGAAGGCAATAAGAGCAAGGTCAGCCCAGGGCTGACCAGGCCCCTAACCCTCCCGTGAGAAGCCATGAGCTCCAACATCAATCACAAACTGTGCGCAGGCCCAAACCAAACGCACCTCAGCAATCCTGTCAGATGCTGGGCAGTTGTGGCCTAACAGCCAATTGAGAAAGTTCAGGCTGCTGGTGTCCAGCCTGCGGCTGGGTACTCCCCGTTCAAAACCCCAGGACCAGTGGACTGGTGTGGAACGACATGCCCTATACCCTGTAGAAAGACAGTGGAGACAGGGGCGGATGCGGTAACAGAAGCATCCACCCACACCCCCACCCAGGCCCCCTTGCGTACCCACACTCACCACCCTGGGAGCCCCGTTTACCAGTAAGGTCAAGGTAATATTCCTTAACAATCACCGTGCTCCAGAAGTACGGGTTGTTCCGAATTTAGAAGATCAGCTTGCAGCGGGACCGTGCTTTCCTCCGCACGTGCATCTGCCAGCACAGGGAGGAGGGGAAAGTTGTAAGCATCGAGGGGCCTCTGCTTGCCTCCCAGGCGGGCCTTAACAGCCTCCATGACGCCTCTGCAAAGTCTCACAGTACAAGCCCATGGATAACACCATCCCCCACCTCCCTGTCAAGTGCCATACCCACACATCCTCAGCCTCCCTCACTGACCTTGAAGTCGATCATGTACCTAAGAAAATCTTCATCCTGGGCGCTGATTATGATTGACACTTGAGGGTGGTTCATAGTCTGCTTTGTGTCAAGGAGACATTCAGGCCACATGCCGGGCCACGAAGTGCCAAGGCCAACAGCCCTAGTCTGGCCAGGAGAAGGACACTTGAAGAGGCATCTGCAAGAATGCTGGGCACTCACGCTTGCCCGGTCACGTCTTACATCTTCAGGCCCTGCCATACCATCAGACCTGCTCGTGGTTCTGGGTTCCCTGTCCTGTTCTGCATCTCAGGTGGTCTGCAAACCTAAAGCAGGGGCTATTTCTCACCTCTCCTACCCGCCTTCTGGCCCGTGTTCCCTGGGTAGTAGCGTGTCACTGGTAACATGGTTAGGACTTGCAGTCCTTGTGACTACCATATCTGAAAGAAACTGGGGTGTGTGTGTGTTTCTATGTGGTTCTAAATTTGTTGGTATCTCTGGGTGTGTGTGTTTGTATGGGTGTGTGTGTGCGCGTGCATGCGACTCTCATGTCTCAGCTATTTCCAGGGATCATCCACTTTTACAACAATTAATGTCTGCAGATGATGCAATAGTGTACTCTCTCTGGTCATCCTGACCTAGAGCCCCTGGGTAGTGGTCTTCCTCAGATGCAGGCCTGAAGGGGAATCCCCGAGTCATTGCTGTGAAACTTTCAGGTGTGGATCTGACCAGATACTCCTCGCCTGAGCCTTTGGAACCTGCCAATGCCCCGGACCACACTTCAGTCAGCAGCCTGCAGCACCCTACCTCTATCCTGGACACACACCCGCACCACCCCCCCACTTCTGCACATGCTCCTATTTCTGCTCCACCTCCTCCTCCTCTTCCCAATAGGCAAACACCTAGGAGCAGCAGGAACGATAGAGCTTTGGCCCAGAAGCCATGGATGCCCTGAAGGATGGCGCTTCTCTGAGCCAAGTGACGCTTCCTCCTCAGATGGTTCATGAGCATGAAGCGAACAGAGGCCCGGCGGTTTTCCTCATGCAGGGAGCTCACTGCCAAATTCAGAGCAGTCAGTGCATGTAGCGCATTTTATGCCGGCCGCTCACTCGGGCCTTCAGGTCTTTCCAGGCGCTCCTCCTCCACCAGCTTCTGCTCCAGCTCCTGGGAGGACTCCTGATCCCGCTGTTCATCTGCCACTACCTCCACCTCCTCCATAACGTCTTCCGCCAGCAGCTGGCACACTCACCTGATCCCCGCCTCGTCTCCGTCCACCAGGGCCCCCCCACGCTGTCCCCCACCGCCTCCACCACGTAGACGGTCACCTCTTCGCCTGCTGTGCCACCTGGTGGCTGCAAAGCCCCAGCCGTGCACGGCATCGCGATGGCAGGCCCCTGGCCACTGCCCCCTGAGCACCCGGGCTCCCAGCTAAGAAGGTCCGGAGTCCCGGGACGCTCCCGCCTTCCTTTGGCCGCCTCTCACGCTCCTCTGGGACATGGCTGTGACCCCGAGCTGGGGCAGATGCGAAGGGACCGGACATAATAGCACAGCAAGTGGTGCGCAATGGCGGCCCGGCTGAGGTAACCGGGTGTGGCTGGCTAGCTCTTTGTGGCGGGTGAGAGCGGAATGGTCAGGAGGTGGGGCCTGCTGTGTGGCGGGTGGCCTGAGGCTGAAGAAAGGCGTTCCGGAGAGGCCAGGAGAGGGTGCTCGGAGATCAGCCCAACACGCGGGACCCCTAGGCTGTGAGACAGGCTCAGGCTGCTGGGTCAAATCGAGACCAATGGCAGAGAGGGTAGTGGGCGGCACCCTGAGGGAAACGCCCCTAGAGCAGAGGGCGGCTTCCCCGCTTCCTGGGCTCCAGCGCCCCCACGTGGCCACACTCGGCTTCAGGGAGGGCAGGGCTATTGCATCTGGCGTTCCTGCAGGCGCTGGCATTGAATTTGCCTCTGGAATTTCAAGCCATGTGTTCTCGCTCTGCAATCCAAAGAGCACACTGCTGTATCCCATGGGACTGCCCATCCCTGGGAGCTCTCCCTGAGTATCTAAAGGTTAGGCAGGGGTGCAAAGTGGCTGGATACTTTCCTTCCTGGGATAGGACCCTGCTGCTGTCTGGATGGTAGGGGAGTGTGCACAAACCACAATGTTTGAAACACTTGACCTCCACTCTTCAGGGGCACCAGAGCCATAGGGCAGAGATCTCTCTCTTTGTCTCTGCTACTCGCCTATCACTGATTCTGGTGATCCTGCTGTGTGTGCACCAGGGAATCCTGCCTGTGTGTCTCTGAATCTCTACGTGGTGCTGTGGTCCTCTGCATTTCTCCAGACACCAGCCTTCAGAAGAGACGCTTAACCTTGGAGTGAAGGCAAGCTCTTCCCTTCCTCAGTGAGTCGCACCCATGGCAGATGAGACTGTTCTGGGCCACAGGGTGGGAGAGTGCTCTCTCAAACTGGAAAGCCCACGGTGGGTGGTCACTGCTGAATCGCAGAAGGGGACAGGAGACCCTCCTTCCCTGGCTGCGCAGACATGAACACTGCACAGTACTCTGGTGACACGGCCACACCTTGCGCTGAGGGAGAAACGGGTCACGGTTTGCTGGCATGACGGAACTACCTGAACCTTGCTGGAATGCCTGCCAGTGAGAGGCTAAGGACACCAGCGTGTTGAGTTCCACGACACACCAGTGCTGGAGGCCTGCCTGATGGCCTGTTTACCCAATGCAGGCACTTTCAAAGAGTTTCTGTTCTCCATGTGATAAAACATCCCAGCCTACCCGGTGGCCCAAAATTGTGGGGCTGATACCAGCAAGACGACCAACCTAAGCCATCCTTCCTTTAGTCCTCATAGGCGGTATCTGTGTTCTGCAAATTGTACAAAGAGAGATTTCTCACACTCGATTATTCTGCAGGTAGCAGGTGCTTATGCCCCAGTGCTGCTGTATCTGAAACCTTACACAAAAGGCAAGGGGTGCTCATGCTCCTGGCCAGGACATGGAAAGAACGCCCAATACTTAAGAAGGATGCCAAGGCCCTCGTAGCTGTTTGTCCAAAAGGCTGTTGGGTCACCCACCGCAGCTTCTGTGCCTGGGACTACAGCCGAATCTCTGTCTCGGCTCCTCTGCATTCACCAATCACGCCCAGGTGATGTCATCCTGCTTCTCCTTTCTGCCAGAGGTCCCGGCTGCAGACGTCTCTTTCCATGTAGAACTTGCTAACTCAGTGAGATCCTAGGGCATGATTCCCTGGCTTCACTGCTTCTGCTGGCAAGAGTTTATGTTCCCTTCATGTTTCCGCTGTCCTTTCTTGCATCAATTAGCTAGGTGTCTTCTGATTGTTCACCCTCACAAATATACTGGTAGGCGCTTCTGTGCACGAATATGCACACATGTCCCCATGTTCACACTCACATCCCTGAGAGGAGACTTACACATGTGCGGAAGTACAGGCTTTTTTGTCCAGGAACATGGATTTTGGTAAGCACCCGACATTCTTTGTCCATGTTATTTTCCTTCACTTGCTCGTTGATCCTGTCAGCTCGCACTTCTAACTCTGTGACTTGTGCTCAATGTTAACAAGATCATGGCATTGTTCATGACAGGGACGGACCTGCAGAGCATCTGGCAGGCCTGGAAGTGCTTGGTGTGGACAGCTGAGTGACTTGTGCCTGTGTTCCACATTCTCCCATAACCTTGGGGAGGTTCACAGTACCAGTCATGTTGGCATGATTCCATTACCTGTGCTTTTTTCAGGGAACAAGAAAACAAGAGCCTTTGGGCCAGCTGACTTGGAGAACTGCTGTCTCGATGTGCACCTCTCTACATCATGCCTTGTCAAGTCTGTGCTCCATTGTATGCCTATATCCCTTAGGGCCCACAGCATTCTGGCTGAGGTCCCCTGCTCTCCCTATCTCTGGAGCTTTCTGTGTGCACCTGTCTACCTGTGCCCCCAGTGCTCCTTTCCCTGTAGTTGGCAAAGGCCAATGGGATGCCCAAGGCTCCAACAGCCCCAAGAGACCGTGGCAAGACTGGGACAGATACAATGTCGTGAAGAAGGTGCACATGCATCTATAGGTTCTCTTCCAGTACAAAGCATGGGATCTGAGACCAGAAAGGAAACGTGGCATCCCTAGAACTAGTCCCTTCCGTTTACTACTACCGAGACTCATGGAGTCCCCGGACAGATGATACCTTGGGAAACTGGCCCTTTTAGGCCCACGGCTCATGCCCCGGTTGGGCAGAAAGCACCACTGCTATTTCAAGTGCACCCAGAGGGCTTGATCCCACCCAAGGCCTCAATCATTTGATAAATGACAGGCCTTTATTTCAGTTGTTCTCACTAGGCCCAGGTAGGATTCTGGAAAGACAGTCATCCCTGCTTGCCTACCAAGCCCATGCGCCAAGGAAGACAGTCCCCAGTTGTGCCCAGGGACATGGAAAACGGTCACCTGGAAAGTAGGGTCCCTCTGAGTGTCGCCTGGTGCAGATGCCCTAAGAAAAAATCAGAGATTCTGCTCCAGCGAGACTGCCAGAATCCACCCTCAAGGTCAGACTGTCACCTTTGCCACTCTGGCCTTAAGCCAGGGGCAAGACCCTAGAGTAGGGAAGGGATTCACATCAGGGGGGTCATACGAACCATGAGGTAACTTTTGGCACGACCACGGAAAACACGCAGGCTCTATGCAGACCCCAGGGCCCTCCTTGTCTCCCACTGTCCCAGGGTCCCTTGGGACAAGCAGCCAGCCCACCATCCTTGCGTCCCCCCACTTCCCTGCCTCACAGGCACACTTCGGCAGAGTGACACACACGTACACCCCGCATGTCCTCTCCTCGCCTTTCTGCACTGCCATGGAGGTTGCAAGTGCCTGGTGGCATGCCACGCTCACACCCTGTGGCTGCCTGATTGCCTGGGGTTTCGCACAGACAGCCTACGTCAGCACATCTGACATGTAGTTTTCGATCGTGCCAGTGTGTGCTCCTTTGGGAGGGAGCGTGCTGACTGATGGGCTGATTCTCAGCAGACGGGGCCAGGATTTCTCCAGTTTATCCTTCTCACGTGTGTGGAACAAGGCTCCAGGGCAGCAGGCTCTCTGTGCCTCTTTCTCCTTCGGGTCTCTGCCCTTCTCTACAGGACCTTAACCTCCTCACCACCCCGGGTCCTGCCATAGTCACGTCCAACAATTCCATCAGCTGGCCCACTCTGTCACAGACTCAGGGGCCCACAGGCAGTGGTTTCAAATCCCCACCCCACCTGATTTGCCCAGGGCGAATCCTCTAACCACCCAACCCTCCACCTGGTCCAAATGCACAAAATAACACGGTAGAAAATGTGAACGTGTATTTCTTTTTGGTCTAGTTGCACACATGGGAGCCAAGCTCTGATTTATCACTGGCCATCGTTTCCTCTTTCCCACCCTGGACAGGATCACTGCAGAGATAGGTCGACCAATGTCCCTCATTCTGGTGACGCCTCTTGCCTCCTCTTCTCGTCGCTTGGCAGTTCCTCTCCTGACACCTTCATCTGTACAACTGCACTGAGCAAGAAACACACACACACAAACACACAGACCCACCTTAACACAGGTGACACAAAACCACGAGTGTATATACACACACATGCTCAGCATGGGGACTCAAACAAAAACAGGTACCACAGGTCTCTCAGTAGCTGAAGACGGCTGTGTCCAGCAATGTGGGAAATGGCATCAGTAGGCACCATGTCCTTCCATTGGGGCCCTCTGTCCACCTCGTCCCGCAGCTCTTCCATATTTTCCCAAGCCGGCCTGAAATCGGTACCAGCATGGCCTGCGTGCTGGCGGTGAGATGATGAGTGCTGGATGTGGAAATTAACACACGACCCCAAAGTCAGTACCTAAATGCACTGGCAGCCCATGGAGCATGCCTTTCTAGTCATAGGCCATCCCAGGAGCAGTGGTGGGAGGGAAGGACCCAGACAGTCTCAAACTTTCGGAGCAGCAGAAGGCCTGGGATAGCGTGATTGACTGAAGGATGATTCTGAAAAACAGACGTCATTCACCCTGCCTCGAGCAGAATCACTGAGGATTCTGGTATTGCAACCACAGCTGCTTGGAGGGAGACTTCCTTCACTCACGGCCACAACGAGTCCCCAAGACTCCAGTCTCAGCCCGTCACCTGCCACGTGCATGAGCCAAACCCAGTCTCCCCAGCCAGCTTGCATGGGCCTGAGGATTTCCATCGGGGAAAGGAGAGTTCCCTAGCCTCTACACGGATATCCCCTCAGAGCCCCCCTGCAGACCCCCTCACCACATGTGTTTCTGTCACCTCCCCCTCGTGGCACAAATTTCCTCCCTGGGGTAGTATTTCAGGGGATTGTCCCACACGTCCTGGCCAATGGTTTGATGGCAATAAGAGCAAGGTCAGCCCAGGGCTGACCAGGCCCCTAACCCTCCCGTGAGAAGCCAAGGGCTCCAATATCAATCACCAACTGTGCACATGCCCAAACCAAACCCACCTCAGCAATCCTGTCCGATGCTGGGCAGTTGTGGCCTGACAGCCAATTGAGAAAGTTCAGGCTGCTGGTGTCCTGCCTGCGGCTGGGTGCTCCCCGTTCAAAGTCCCAGGACCAGTGCACTGGTGTGGAACGACATGCCCTATACCCTGTAGAAAGACAGGGGAGACAGGGGCAGTTGCGGCAGCTGAAGCATCCACCCACACCCCCACCCAGGCTCCCTTGCGTACCCACACTCAACACCCTATGAGCCCCGTTTACCAGTGATGTCAAGTTAATATTCCTTAACAGTCACCATTTTCCAGAATTAGAGATTGTCCCAAAATGAGAAGACCAGCTTGCAGAGGCACTGTGGTTGTCTCTGCACCTGCATCTGCTAGCAAAGGGAGGAGGGAAAATGTGCAAGCATCGAGGGGTCTCTGCTTGCCTCTCAGGCGGGTCTTCACAGCCTCCGTGACGCCTCTGCAAAGTCTCACAGTACAAGCCCATGGATAACACCATCCCCCACCTCCCTATCAAGTGCCACACCCACCCATCCTCAGCCTCCCTCACTGACCTTCAAGTCGATCATGTACCTACGAAAATCTTCATCCTGGGCGCTGATTATGATTGACACTTGAGGGTAGATCATAATCTGCGCTGGGTCAAGGAGACATTCAGGCCACATTCCGGGCCAAGAGGAGCCAGGGGCAACAGCCCTAGTCTGGCCTGGAGAAGGACACTGGAACAGGCATCTGCAAGGATGCTTGGCACTCGCGCTTGCCTCGTCACGACTCACATCTTCAGGCCCTGCCATACCATCAGACCTGCTCGTGGCTCTCGGTTCCCTGTGCTGTTCTGCAGCTCAGGTGGTCTGCAACCCAAAAGCAGGGGCTATTTCTCACCTCTCCTAACCACTTTCTGGCCCGTGTTTGCTGGGTAGTAGCATGTCACTGGTAACATTGTTAGGACTTGCAGTCCTTGTGACTACCCGTATCTGAAAGAAAGTGGGGTGTGTGTGTGTTTCGGTGTGTGTCTCAATGTGTGTGTATCTCTGGGTGTGTGTGTGTGTGTGTGTGTGTGTGTGCAGGAGACTGCCATGTCTCTGCAATTTCCAGGGATCATCCACATTTACAAGAATAAATGTCTTCATTTGCTGCACTAGTGTACTCTCTCTGGTCATCCTGATCTAGAGGCCCTGGGTACTGATTCTCCTCAGATGCAGGCCTCAAGGGGAAACCCTGAGTCATGGCTGTGAAACTTCTAGGTGTGGCTCTGACCAGATACTCCTCGCTTGTGCCTTTGGAACCTGCCAATACCCAGGACCACACTTCTGTCAGCGGTCTGCAGCACCCTACTTCTACCCTCGCCTCACACCCGCACCCCTCTGCACTCCTGCACATGCTCCTGCTTCTGCTCCACCTCCTCCTCCTCTTCCCGACAGGCAAACACGTAGGAGCAGCAGGAAGGATACAGCTTTGGCTCAGAAGCCAGGGATGCCCGGGAGGATGGCGCTTCTCCGAGCCAAGTGACGCTTCCTCCTCAGATGGTTCACGCATATGAAGTGAACAGAGGCCCGGCGGATTTCGTCATTCACGGCGCTCACTTCCAATTGCAGGGCGGTCAGTGCCTGTAGTGCATTTGGCGCCGGCTGCTCTTTCAGTCCTCCAGGTCCTTCCAGGCCCTGCTCCTCCACCGTCTTTTCCTCCAGCTCCTGGAAGGAACCCTGTTCCCACTCCTCATCTGCCCCAACCTCCACCTCCTCCATGACCTCTTCCGCCAGCAGCTGGCACACCTGCCAGATACCCACCTCGTCTCCCCCCACCAGGGCCCTCCTGCTGTCCTCACCGCCTCCACCACATAGAGGGTGACATCTTCGCCTGCTGTGCCAGCTGGTTTCTGCAAAGACCCAGCCATGCATGGCATGGTGAAGGCAGGCCCCCTGGCCACTGCCCCCTGAGCACCCGGGCTCCCATCTAAGAAGGTCCGGAGTCCCGGGATGCCCCTGCCTTCCTCCAGCCGCCTCTCATGCTCCTCTGGGGCATGGCTGTGATCCCGAGCTGGGGCAGATGTGAATGGCCTGGACATAATAGCACAGAAAGTGGTGCACAATGGCGGGCCACCTGATGTAACCGGGTGTGGCTCGCTAGCTCTTTCCGGCAGGGTTAGAGCGGAATGGTCAGGAAGTGGGGCCTGGAGTGTGGCAGGTGGCCAGAGGCTGAAGAAAGGGGTTCTGGAGAGGTAATGACAGGGTGCACGGAGATCAGCCCAACACGCGGCCCCCCTAGGTTGTGAGACAGGCTCAGGCTGCTGGGTCAAATCGAGACCAATGGCAGAGAGGGTATTGGGCGGCATCCTGAGAGAAACTCCTCTAGACCAGAAGTTGGATTCCCCGCTTCCTGGGTTCCAGCACTCCGACGTGGCACCACTCGGCTTCAGGGAGGGCATGGCTATTTCATCTGGCCTTACTGCAGGTGCTGGCATTTAATTGGCCTCTGGAATTTCAAGCCATGTGTTCTCACTCTGCAATCCAAAGAGCACACTGCTGTGTCCCATGGGACTGCCCATCCCTAGGAGCTCACCCAGAGTATCTAAAGATTAGGCAGGGGTGCAAACTGGCTGGATACTTTCCTTCCTGGGACAGGACCCTACTGCTGTCTGGATGGTAGGGGTGTGTGTACAAACCCCAACCCTTGCAACACTTGACCTCAACTCTTCAGTGGCACCAGATCCAGAGGGCAGAGAACTCTCTCTTTGTCTCTGCTTCTCGCCTGTCACTGATTCTGGTGATCCTGCTGTTTGTGCACAAGGGAATGCTGCCTGTGTATCTCTGACCCTCTAAGCGGTGCTGTGGTCCTCGGCCATTCTCCGGACACCGGCGCTCAGAAGAGACGTTTCACCTTGGAGTGAAGGCAAGCCCTTCTCCTCCTCAGTGAGTTGCACCCATGGCAGATGAGATTGTTCTGGGCCACAGGGTCGGAGAGTGCTCTCTCAAACTGGAAAGCCCACGTGGGTGGTTACTGCTGAAGCACAGAAGGGGACGGGCGACCCTCCCTCCCTCACTGGGCAGACATGAACGCTGCACAGGTCTCTGGCGACACGGCCACACCTTGAGCTGAGGGAGAAATGGGTCACGGTCTGCTGGTATGACGGAACTCCCTGAAGCTTGCTGTAATGCCTACCAGTGAGAGGCTAAGGACACCAGCGTGTTGAGTTCCAGGACACACAAGTGCGGGAGGCCTACAGGATGGCCCGTTTACCCTATCCAGGCCCTTTCAGAGAGGTTCTGTTCTCCAGGTGAGAAGACATACCAGCCTACCCGGTGGCCCAAAATTGTGGGGCTGATACAAGCAAGACTACCAACCTAAGCCATCCTTCCTATAGTCCTCATAGGCGGTATCTGTGTTCTGCAAAGGGTACAAAGAGATATATCTCACACTCAATGATTCTGCAGGTAGCAGGTCCTTATCCTCCAGTGCCGCTGTATCTCTAAAACCTTACACAAAAGGCAAGGGGTGCTCATGCTCCTGGCCAGGACTTGGGAAGAATGCCCAGCACTTAAGAAGGATGCCAAGACCCTGACAGCTGTTTGTCCAAATGGCTTTTGGCTCACCCACCGCAGCTTCTGTGCCTGGGACTACAGCCCAATCTGTGTCTCGGCTACTCTGCACTCAACGATCATGCCCAGTTGATTTCCTCCTGCCTCTCCTTTCTGGCAGAGGTCCAGACTGCAGGCGTCTATTTCCATGGAGAACTTGCTAACTCAGTGAGATCATAGGGCATGATTCCCTGGGTTTACTGCTTCTGCTGGCAATAGTCTATGTTCCGTTAATGTTTCTGCTGTCCTCTCTTGCGTCACCTAGCTAGGTGTCTTCTGACTGTTCACCCTCACAAGTGTACTGGTAGGCGTTTCTCCGCACGAATATGCACACATGTCCACATGTCCACACTCACATCCCTGAGAGGAGACTTACACAAGTGCGGAAGTACAGGCTTTCTAGTCCAGGAACATGGATTTTGTAAGCCCCCGACATTCTTTTTTCATGTTATTTTCCTTCACTTGCTTGTTGATCCTGTCAGCTTGCACTTCTATCTCTGTGACTTGTGTTCAATTTTACCAAGATCCTGGCATTGTTCATGACAGGAAGGGACCTGTAGTGTGTCTGGCAGGCCTGGAATTGCTCGGTGTGGACAGCTGAGTGACTTGAGCCTTTGTTCCATATTCTCCCATAACCTTGGGCAGGTTCACATTCCCAGTCATGTTAGCATGATTCCATTACCTGTGCTTTCCTTCAGGGAACCCGAAAACACGGGCCTTTGGGCTCAGCTGACTTGGAGAACGGCTTTCTCGGTGTGCACCTCTCTACGTCATGCCTTGTCATGTCTGTGCCCCGTTGCATGCCTATATCCCTTAGGGCCCAAAGCATTCTGGCTGAGGGTCCCTGTCCTCCTTATCTCCTGAGATTTCTGTGTGCACCTGTCTACCTGTGCACCCAGCGCTCCCTCCCTGTAGCTGGAAAAGGCCAACGAGATGCCCATGGCTCCAACAGCACCAAGAGACCGTGGCAGGCCTGGGACAGATACAGTGTCATGAAGAAGGTGCACATGCATCTACAGGTTCTCTTCCAGTACAAGGCATGAGATTTGAGACCAGAAAGGGAAGGTGGCATCCCTTGAACTACTCCCTTCAGTTTACCACTACCCAGACCCACGGAGTCAATGAACGGATAATGCCCTGGGAATCTGGCCCTTTTAGCCCCACGGCTCGTGCTCCTCTTAGGCAGAAAGCACGATTTCTATCTCAATGCACCCAGAGGGCTTGATCCCACCCAAGACCTCAATCATTAAATAAATGCCAGGCCTTTATTTCAGTTGCTCTCACTAAGCCCAGGTACGACTCTGGAAAGACAGGCATTCCTGCTTGCCTACCTAGCCCACGTGCCAAGGAAGGCAGTCCACAGCTGTGCCCAGCTACATCGAAAACGATCACCTGGAAAGTAGGGTCCCTTCGAGTGCCACCTGGTGCAGATCCCCTAAGACCAAATTGGAGATTCTGCTCCAGCGAGACTGCCAGAATGCACCCTCAAAATCAGACTGTCACCTTTGCCACTCTGGCCTTACAGCCTGGGGCAAGACCACAGAGGTGGGAAGGGATTCACATCAGGGCGTTCATCACAAACCATGAGATATCTTTTGGCAGACCACGGAAAACCAGCAGGCTCTGAGCGAACCCCAGGGCCCTCCTTCTCTCCCACTGTCCCAGGGTCCCTTGGGACAAGCAGCCAGCCCACCATCCTTGCGTCATCCCACTTCCTCACAGGCACACGCCGGCAAGGGACACAAACGTACACCGCACACATGTGCCCTCCTCGCCTTTCTGCACTGCCAGGGAGGTTGCAAGTGCCTGGTGGCATGCCACGCTCATACCCTGTGCCTGTTACGATGCCTGTGGTTTCGCACGGACAGCCTACGTCAGCACAGCTGACATGTAGTGTTCAATCGTGCCAGTGTGTGCTCCTTCGGGAGGGAGTGTGCTGACTCACGCAATGACCCTGGGCATCACGGGGCAAGGACTTCCCCCGTGTATCCTTCTCACATGTGTGGAACAAGGCTCCAAGGCAGCAGGTTGTCTGTGCCTCCTCCTCCTTCGGATCTCTGCCCTTCTCTACAGGACCTTAGCCTCCTCACCACCCCGGGTCCTCCCATAGCCACGTCCAACATTTCAATCGGCTGGCCCAGTCTGCCATAGACTCAGGGGTCCACAGGCAGTAGTTTCAAAGCCCCACCCCACCTGATTTGCCCTGGGCAAATCCTCTGACCACCCAAGCCTCCACATGGTCCAAATACACAAAATAACACGGTTGAAAATATGAACTTGTTTTCCTTTTTGGTCTAGTTGCACACATGGGATCCATGCTCTGAATTATCACTGGCCATCCTTTCCTCTTTCCCACCATGGACAGGATCACTGCAGAGATAGGTCGACCAATGTCCCTCAGTCTGGTGACGCCTCGTGCCACCTCTTCTCGTTGTTTGGCAGTTCCTCTCCTGACACCTTCATCTGTGCGTCTGCCCTGAGCCAGAAACACAAACACAAACACACACACTCACACACACACAGAGACCCACATTAACACAGTTGACACAAGACCACTTGTGTATATTCACACACATGCTCGGCAAGGGGACACAAACACAAACAGGGAACGCAGCTCGCTCAGTAGCTGAAGATGCCCGTGCCCAGCAATGTGGGAAATGACATCAGTAGGCATCATGTCCTTCCCTTGGGGCCCGCTGTCCACCTCGTCCCGCAGCTCTTCCGTATTTTCCCAAGCCGGCCTGAAGCCGGTCCCAGCCTGGCCTGCGTGGTGGCGGTGAGACGGAGAGTGGTGGATGTGGAAATTCACACACGACCCCAAAGTCAGCACCTAAGTGCACCGGGAGCCCAGGGAGGATGCCGTTCCAGTAATAGCGTGTCCCAGGAGCAGTGGCGGGAGGCAAGGACACAGATAATCTCAAACTTTCTGAGCAGCAGAAAGCCGGGGATAGTGCGACTGACCAAAGGATGATTCTGAAAAACAGACGTCATTCACCCTGCCTCGAGCAGAATCACGGAGGATTCTGGCATTGCAACCACAGCTGCGTGGAGGGAGTGTTCCTTCACTCACAGCCACACCGAGTCCCCAAGCCTCCAGTTTCAGCACATCACCTGCTACGTGCATGACCCAAACACAGGCTCCCCAGCCAGCTTGCATGAGCCTGAGGGTTTCCATCATGGAAAGGACAGTGCCCCAGCCTTTACACGGATGTCCCCTTAGGGCCCCGCCGCAACGCGCCCTCACCACCTGTGTTTCTGTCAGCTCCCCCTCGTGGCACAAATTTCCTCCCTGAGGTAGTACTTCAGGGGATCGTCCCACACGTCCTGGCCAATCATCTGATGGCAATAAGAGCAAGGCCAGCCAGGGGCTGACCAGGCCCCTAACCCTCCCGTGAAAAGACAAGTGCTCCAACATCAATCACCATCTGTGCGCAGGCCCAAACCAAACTCACCTCCGCAATACTGTTTGATTCTGGGCAGTGGTGGCCTGATAGCCAATTGAGAAATTTCAGGCTCTTGGTGTCCTGCCTGCGGCTGGGTGCTCGCCTTCAAAGTCCCAGAACCAGTGGACTGGTGTGGAACGACGTGCCCTATGCCCTGTAGAAAGACAGGGGAGACAGGGGCGGATGCGGCAGCTGAAGCATCCACCCACACCCCCACCCCGGCCCCCTTGCGTACCCACACTCAACACCCTGGGAGCCACGTTTACCAGTGATGTCAAGGTAATATTCCTGAATAATCACCGTGCTCCAGAAATACGGCTTGTCCCGAAAGGAGATCAGCTTGCAGCGGGACTGTAGATGGTTCCGATCCTGCACCTGCTAGCACAGGGAGGAGGGAAAAGGTGCAAGCATCGAGGGGCCTCTGCTTGCCTCCCAGGCGGGCCTTAGCAGCCTCCATGATGCCTCTGCAAAATCTCACAGTACAGGCCCATGGATAACACCATTCCCCACCTCCCTGTCAAGTGTAATACCCACCCATCCTCAGCCTCTCTCACTGACCTTAAAGCGGTCATGTACCTAAGAAAATCTTCATCCTGAGTGCTGATTATGATTGACACTTGAGGGTGGTTCATAATCTGCTTTGGGTCAAGGAGACATTAAGGACACAGACCGGGCCAAGAAGAGGCAGGGGCAACAGCCCTAGTCTGGCCTAGAGAAGGACACTGGAACAAGCATTTGCAAGGATGCTGGGCACTTGCCCTTGCCCAGTCACAAATCACATCTTCAGGCCCTGACATACCATCAGACCTGCTCGTGGCTCTAGGTTCCCTATGATGTTTTGCAGCTCAGGTTGTCTGCAACCCAATAGCAGGGGCGATTTCTCACCTCTCTTGCCCGCCTCCTGGCCCGTGTTTACTGGGTAGTGGCATGTCACTGGTAACATGGTTAGGGCTGGCAGTCCTTGTGATTACCGAATCTGAAGGAAACTGGGGTGCGTGTGTGTTTCTATGTGTGTTTGAATGTGTGTGTATCTCTGGATGTGTGTGGTGTGTGTGTGTGTGTGTGTGTGTGTGTGTGTGCGAATGAGATTCCCATGTCTCAGCTATTTCCGGGGATGATCCACATTTACAACAATAAATGTCTGCAGTTGCTGCTCTAGTGTACTCTCTCTGGTCATCCTGACCTACGGGACCTGGGTACTGATCTCCTCAGATGCAGGCCTGAAGGGGAAACCCCGAGTCATGGCTGTGACACTTGCAGGTGTGGCTCTGACCAGATACTCCTTGGTTGTGCTGTTGCAATCTGCCAATTCCCAGGAGCACACTTCCGTCAGTGGCCTGCAGCACCCTTCCTGTGCCCTCGCCACACACCCGACCCCCCACTCCTGCACATGCTCCTGCTTCTGCTTCACTTCCTCCTCCTCTTCCTGACAGGCAAACAGCTAGTTGCAGCAGTAAGGATACAGCTTTGGCCCAGAAGCAAGGGATGCCCTGGGGGATGGCGCTTCTCCAAGCCAAGTGACGCTTCCTCCTCAGATGGTTCATGCGCATGAAGTGAACGGAAGCCCGGCGGTTTTCCTCATGCAGGGAGCTCACTTTCAACTGCAGGGCGGTCAGTGCCTGTAGCACATTTGGCGCCGGCTGCTCACTCGGGCCTCCAGGTCTTTCCAAGCCCTGCTCCTCCACCGTCTTCTCCTTTCAGCTCCTGGGAGGACCCCTGATCCCGCTCCTCATCTGCCACAAACTCCACCTCCTCCATAACGTCTTCCGCCAGCAGCTGTCACACTCGCCTGATCCCCGCCTCGTCTCTGTCCACCAGGTCCCCCCCGCTGTCCTACACCGCCTCCACCATGTAGAGGGTGACCTCTTCGCCTGCTGTGCCACCTGGTGGCTGCAAAGTCCCAGCTGTGCATGGCATCGCGATGGCAGGCCCCTAGCCACTGCCCCCTGAGCACCCGGGCTCCCAGCTAAGAAGGTCTGGAGTCCCGGGACGCTCCCAGCTTCTTCTGGCCGCCTCTCACGCTCCTCTGGGACATGGCTGTGACCCCGAGCTGGGGCAGATGTGAAGGGACTGGACATAATAGCACAGCAAGTGGTGCGCAATGGCGGCACGGCTGAGGTAACCGGGTGTGGCTGGCTAGCTCTTTAGGGCGGGGTGAGAGCGGAATGGTCAGGAGGTGGGGCCTGCTGTGTGGCGGGTGGCCTGAGGCTGAAGAAAGGCGTTCCGGAGAGGCCAGGAGAGGGTGCTCGGAGATCAGCCCAACACGCTTGACCCCTAGGCAGTGAGACAGGCTCAGGGTGCTGGGTCAAATCGAGACCAATGGCAGAGAGGGTAGTGGGCGGCACCCTGAGGGAAACGCCCCTAGACCAGAGGGCGGCTTCCTCGCTTCCTGGGCTCCAGAACCCCACGTGGCCACACTCGGCTTCAGGGAGGGCAGGGCTATTGCATCTGGCATTCCTGCAGGCGCTGGCATTGAATTGGCCTCTGGAATTTCAAGCCATGTGTTCTCGCTCTGCAATCCAAAGAGCACACTGCTGTATCCCATGGGACTGCCCATCCCTGGGAGCTCTCCCTGAGTATCTAAAGGTTAGGCAGGGGTGCAAATTGGCTGGATACTTTCCTTCCTGGGATAGGACCCTGCTGCTGTCTGGATGGTAGGGGAGTGTGCACAAACCACAATGTTTGAAACACTTGACCTCCACTCTTCAGGGGCACCAGAGCCATAGGGCAGAGATCTCTCTCTTTGTCTCTGCTACTCGCCTATCACTGATTCTGGTGATCCTGCTGTGTGTGCACCAGGGAATCCTGCCTGTGTGTCTCCGAATCTCTAAGTGGTGCTGTGGTCCTCTGCATTTCTCCGGACACCAGCCTTCAGAAGAGACGCTTAACCTTGGAGTGAAGGCAAGCTCTTCTCTTCCTCAGTGAGTCGCACCCATGGCAGATGAGACTGTTCTTGGCCACAGGGTGGGAGAGTGCTCTCTCAAACTGGAAAGCCCACGGTGGGTGGTCACTGCTGAATCGCAGAAGGGGACAGGCGACCCTCCTTCCCTGGCTTCGCAGACATGAACACTGCACAGTACTCTGGTGACACGGCCACACCTTGCGCTGAGGGAGAAACGGGTCACGGTTTGCTGGCATGACGGAACTACCTGAACCTTGCTGGAATGCCTGCCAGTGAGAGGCTAAGGACACCAGGGCGTTGAGTTCAACGACACACCATTGCCGGAGGCCTGCCTGATGGCCTGTTTACCCAATGCAGGCCCTTTCAAAGAGTTTCTGTTCTCCACGTGAGAAAACATCCCAGCCTACCCGGTGGCCCAAAATTGTGGGGCTGATACCAGCAAGACGACCAACCTAAGCCATCCTTCCTTTAGTCCTCATAGGCGGTATCTGTGTTCTGCAAATTGTACAAAGAGAGATTTCTCACACTCGATGATTCTACAGGTAGCAGGTGCTTATGCCCCAGTGCTGCTGTATCTCTGAAACCTTACACAAAAGGCAAGGGGTGCTCATGCTCCTGGCCAGGACATGGAAAGAACGCCCAGCATTTAAGAAGGATGCCAAGGCCCTCGTAGCTGTTTGTCCAAAGGGCTGTTGGGTCACCCACCGCAGCTTCTGTGCCTGGGACTACAGCCCAATCTGTGTCTCGGCTCCTCTGCATTCACCAATCACGCCCAGGTGATGTCCTCCTGCTTCTCCTTTCTGCCAGAGGTCCGGGCTGCAGACGTCTATTTCCATTTAGAACTTGCTAACTCAGTGAGATCATAGGGCATGATTCCCTGGCTTCACTGCTTCTGCTGGCAAGAGTTTATGTTCCCTTCATGTTTCCGCTGTCCTTTCTTGCGTCACCTAGCTAGGTGTCTTCTGACTGTTCACCCTCACAAATGTACTGGTAGGCGCTTCTGTGCACGAATATGCACACATGTATACATGTCCACACTCACATCCCTGAGAAGAGACTTACACATGTGTGGAAGTACAGGCTTTTTTGTCCAGGAACATGGATTTTGGTAAGCACCCGACATTCTTTGTCCATGTTATTTTCCTTCACTTGCTCGTTGATCCTGTCAGCTTGCACTTCTAGCTCTGTGACTTGTGCTCAATGTTAACAAGATCATGGCATTGCTCATGACAGGGACGGACCTGCAGAGCATCTGGCAGGCCTGGAAGTGCTTGGTGTGGACAGCTGAGTGACTTGTGCCTGTGTTCCACATTCTCCCATACCCTTGGGCAGGTTCACAGTACCAGTCATGTTGGCATGATTCCATTACCTGTGCTTTCCTTCAGGGAACCAGAAAACAAGAGCCTTTGGGCTCAGCTGACTTGGAGAACTGCTGTCTCAATGTGCACCTCTCTACATCATGCCTTGTCAAGTCTGTGCTCCATTGCATGCCTATATCCCTTAGGGCCCACAGCATTCTGGCTGAGGTCCCCTGTTCTCCCTATTCCTGGAGCTTTTTGTGTGCAGCTGTCTTCCTGTGCCCCCAGCGCTCCTTTCCCTGTAGCTGTCAAAGGCCAATGGGTTACACAAGGCTCCAACAGCCCCAAGAGACCGTGGCAAGACTGGGACAGATACAATGTCGTGAAGAAGGTGCACATGCATCTACAGGGTCTCTTCCAGGACAAGGCATGGAATCTGAGACCAGAAAGGGAAGGTGGCATCCCTAGAACTAGTCCCTTCAGTTTACTACTACCCAGACCCACGGAGTCCCTGATCAGATGTTGACCTGGGAAACTGGCCCTTTTAGGCCCACAGCTCATGCCCCTCTTGGGCAGAAAGCAACATTTCTATCTCAAGTGCACCCAGAGGGCTTGATCCCACCGAAGGCCTCAATCATTTGATAAATGCCAGGCCTTGATTTCAGTTGCTCTCACTAGGCCCAGGTAGGATTCTGGTAAGACAGGAATCCCTGCTTGCCTACCTAGCCCATGCGCCAAGGAAGGCAGTCCCCAGTTATGCCCTGGGACATAGAAAATGAACTCCTGGAATGTAGGGTCCCTCTGAGTGTTGCCTGGTGCAGATCCTCAAAGACCAAATCGGAGATTCTGCTCCAGCGAGACTGCCAGAATCCAACCTCAAGGTCAAACTGTCACCTTTGCCACTCTGGCTTTACAGCCAGGGACTAGATCCTAGAGGATGGAAGGGATTCACGTCAGGGGGTCACACGAACCATGAGGTACCTTTGGCAGGACCAAGGAAAACAAGCCGGCTCTGTGCGGACCCCAGGGCCAACCTTGTCTCCCACTGTCCCAGGGTCCCTTGGGACAAGCAGCCAGCCCACCATCCTTGCGTCATCCCAATTCCCTGTCTCACAGGGACACGCCGGCAGAGGGAAACACATGTACACCCCACACATGTGCTCTCCTCGCCTTTTTGCACTGCCATGGAGGTTGCAAGTGACTGGTGGCATGCCACACTCACACCCTGTGTCTGCTACGATGCCTGGGGTTTTGCACGGATAGCCTACGTCAGCACAGCTGACATGTACTGTTCGATCGTGCCAGTGTGTGCTCCTTCGGGAGGGAGCGTGCTGCCTGTCAGGCTGATCCTCGGTAGCACGGGCCCAGGACTTGTCCTGTGTATCCTTCTCTCGTGTGTGGAAAAAGGCTCCAGGCCAGCAGGCTGTCTGTGCCTCCTCCTCCTTTGGGTCTCTGCACTTCTGTACAGGACCTTAACCTCCTCACCACCCCGGTTCCTATCATAGCCACGTCGAAAATTTCCATCAGCTGGCCCACTCTGCCACAGACTCAGGGGTCCACAGGCAGTTGTTTCAAATCCCCACGCCAACTGATTTGCCCTGGGCAAAACCTCTGACCACCCAACCCTCCACCTGGTCCAAATACACAAAATAACACGGTAGAAAATGTGAATGTGTATTCCTTTCTGTTCTAGTTGCGAACATGGGAGCCATGGTCTGAATTATCACTGGCCATCCTTTCCTCTTTCCCACCCTGGACAGGATCACTGCAGAGATAGGTCGACCAATGACCTTCAGTCTGGTGACGCCTCGTGCCTCCTCTTCTCGTCGCTTGGCAGTTCCTCTCCTGACAACTTCATATGTGCATCTGCCCTGAGCCAGAAACACACACACTCACACACACACACACACAGATCCACATAAACACAGGTGACACAAAACCCCGAGTGTATATACACCCATATTCTCAGTATGGGGACACAAACACAAACAGAGAACACAGCTCTCTCAGTAGCCGAAGATGCCTGTGCCCAGCAATGTGGGAAATGGCCTCAGTAGGCACCATGTCCTTCCACTGGGGCCCCCTGTCCACCTTGTCCGCAGCTCTTCCATATTTTCCCAAGCCGGCCTGATGCCGGTACCAGCGTGGCCTGCGTGGTGGCGGTGAGACGGAGAGTAGTGGATGTGGAAATTCACAGACGACCCCAAAGTCAGCACCTAAGTGCACTGGCAGCCCATGGATCATGCCGTTCCAGTCATAGGCCATCCCAGGAGCAGTGGTGGGAGGGAAGGACCCAGACAATCTCAAACTCTCTGAGCAGCAGAAGGCCGGGGATAGCGCGACTGACCGAATGATGATTCTGAAAAACAGACGTCATTCACCCTGCCTCGAGCAGAATCACTGAGGATTCTGGCATTGCAACCACAGATGCTTGGAGGGAGACTTCCTTCACTCACAGCCACATCGAGTCCCCAAGCCTCCAGTCTCAGCCCATCACCTGCCATATGCATGAGCCAAACCCAGGCTCCCCAGACAGCTTGCATGAGCCTGAATATTTCATTCTGGGAAAGGACAGTGCCCCAGCCTCTACACGGATATCCCCTCAGGGCCCGCTGCAGACCATCTCACCACCTGTGTTTCTGTCACCTCCCCCTCGTGGCACAAATTTCCTCACTGGGTTAGTACTTCAGGGGATCGTCCCAAACGTCCTGGCCAATGATATGAAGGCAATAAGAGCAAGGTCAGCCCAGGGCTGACCATGCCCCTAACCCTCCTGTGAGAAGCCAAGAGCTCCAACATCAATCGCCAAATGTGTGCAGGCCCAAACCAAACACACATCAGCAATCCTGTCTGATGCTGGGCAGTTGTGGCCTAACAGCCAATTGAGAAAGTTCAGGCTCCTGGTGTCCTGCCTGCGGCTGGGTGCTCCTCGTTCAAAATCCCAGGACCAGTGGACTGGTGTGGAATGCCATGCCCTATACCCTGTAGAAAGACAGGGGAGACAGGGGCGGATGCGGCAGCTGAAGCATCCACCCACACCCCCACCCAGGCCCCCTTGCGTACCCACACTCACCACCCTGGGCGCCCCGTTGACCAGTGATGTCAAGGTAATAATCCTTAACAATCACCGTGCTCCAGAAGTATGGGTTGTTTCGAAATTAGAAGATCAGCTTGCAGCAGGACCGTGCTTGCCTCCGTAACTTCATCTGCCAGCACAGGGTGGAGGGGAAAGGTGCAAGCATTGAGGGGCCTCTGCTTGCCTGCCAGGCTGGCCTTCACAGTCTCCATGACACCTCTGCAAAGTCTCACAGGACAGGCCCATGGATAATACCATCCCCCACCTCCCTGTCAAGTGCCACACCCACCCATCCTCAGCCTCCCTCACTGACCTTGAAGTTGATCATGTACCTAAGAAAATCTTCATCCTGGGCGCTGATTATGATTGACAATTGAGGGTGGTTCATAGTCTGCTTTGTGTCAAGGAGACATTCAGGCCATATGCCGGGCCAAGAAGAGCCAGGGGCAACAGCCCTAGTCTGGCCTGGAGAAGGACACTGGAAGAGGCATCTGCAAGGATGCTGGGCACTCACGCTTGCCAGGTAACAACTCACATTTTCAGGCCCTGCCATACCATCAGACCTGCTCGTGGTTCTGGGTTCCCTGTCCTGTTCTGCATCTCAGGTGGTCTGCAAACCAAAAGCAGGGGCTATTTCTCACCTGTCCTCCCCGCCTCCTGGCCCGTGTTTGCTGGGTAGTAGCATGTCAGTGGTAACATGGTTAGGACTTGCAGTCCTTGTGACTACCATATCTGAAAGAAACTGGGATGTGTGTGTGTTTCTATGTGGTTCTAAATTTGTTGGTATCTCTGGGTGTGTGTGTGTTTGTGTGGGTGTGTGTGTGTGCGTGCGTGCGACTCTCATGTCTCAGCTATTTCCAGGGATCCTCCACATTTACAACAATAAATGTCTGCAGATGCTGCTCTAGTGTACTCTCTCTGGTCATCCTGACCTAGAGGCCCTGGGTACTGATCCTCCTCAGATGCAGGCCTGAAGGGGAAACCCCGAGTCATGGCTGTGAAACTTCCAGGTGTGGCTCTGACCAGATACTCCTCGGCTGTGCCTTTGGAACCTGCCAATGCCCAGGACCACACTTCCGTCAGCAGCCTGCAGCACCCTACCTCTATCCTGGCCACACACCCGCACCGCCCCCCCCCGCTCCTGCACATGCTCCTGTTTCTGCTCCATTTCCTCTTCCTCTTCCCAATAGGCAAACACCTAGGAGCAACAGGAAGGATACAGCTTTGTCCCAGAAGCCATGGATGCCCTGAAGGATGGCGCTTCTCCAAGCCTAGTGACGCATCCTCCTCAGATGGTTCATGAGCATGAAGCGAACAGAGGCCCGGCGGTTTTCCTCATGCAGGGAGCTCACTTCCAAATTCAGGGCAGTCAGTGCCTGTAGCGCATTTTACGCCGGCTGCTCACTCGGGCCTCCAGGTCTTTCCAGGCCCTGCTCCTCCACCGTCTTCTGCTCCAGCTCCTGGGAGGACTCCTGATCCCGCTGTTCATCTGCCACTACCTCCACCTCCTCCATGACGTCTTCCGCCAGCAGCTGGCACACCTGCCCAATCCCCGCCTCATCTCGGCCCACCAGGGCCCACCTGCTGTCCTCCACCTCCTCCACCACGTAGACGGTCACCTCTTCGCCTGCTGTGCCACCTGGTGGCTGCAAAGTCCCAGCCGTGCACAGCATCGCGAAGGCAGACCCCTGGCCACTGCCCCCTGAGCACCCGGGCTCCCAGCTAAGAAGGTCCGGAGTCCCGGGACGCTCCTGCCTTCATCCGGCCGCCTCTCATGCCCCTCTGGGACATGGTTGTGACCCTGAACTGGGGTAGACGTGAAGGGACCAGACATAATAGCAAAGCAAGTGGTGTGCAATGGCAGCCCAGCTGATATAACCGGGAGTGTCTTGCTAGCTCTTTGGGGCAGGATGAGAGCGGAATGGTCAGGAAGTGGGGCCTGGTGTGTGGTTGGTGGCCTGACCCTGAAGAAAGAGGTTCTGGAGAGGCCACGACAGGGTTCATGGAGATCAGCACAACACGCAGGACCCCTAGGCTGTGAGACAGGCTCAGGCTGCTGGGTCAAATAGGGTAGTGGGCGGATCCCTGAGGGAAACTCCCTTAGCCCAGAGGGTGGCTTCCTGGCTTCCTGGGCTCCAGCGCCTCCACTTGGCACCACTCGGCTTCAGGGAGGGCATGGCTATTGCATCTGGCCTGACTGCAGGTGCTGGCATTGAATTGGCCTCTGAAATTTCAAGCCATGTGCTCTCGCTCTGCAATCCAAACAGCACACTGCTCTGTCCCATGGGACCACCCATCACTGGGAGCTCTCCTTGAGTAACTAAAGGAAAGGCAGGGGTGCAAATTGGCTGGATATTTTCCTTCCTGGGACAGGATCCTGCTGCTGTCTGGATGGTAGAGGAGTGTGTACAAACCCCAACCCTTGCAACACTTGACCTCCACTCTTTAGGGCACCAGATCCATAGGGCAGAGATCTCCCTCTTTGTCTCTGCTTCTCGCCTATCACTGATTCTGGTGATCCTGCTGTTTGTGCACCAGGGAATGCTGTCTGTGTGTCTCTGACTCTCTAAGTGTTGCTGTGGTCCTCTGCCATTCTCCGGACACCAGCGCTCAGAAGAGACACTTCACCTTGGAGTGAAGGCAATCCCTTCTCCTCCTCAATGAGTCGCACCCATGGCAGATGAGACTGTTCTGGGCCACAGGGTCGGAGAGTGCTCTCTCAAATTGGAAAGCACACGGTGGGTGGTTACTGCTGGAGCACAGAAGGGGACGGGCGACCCTCCCTCCGTCGCTGGGCAGACATGAAGGGCTCTGGCGGCATGGCCACAACGTGTGCTGCGGGAGAAACGGGTCATGGTCTGCTGGCATGACGGAAGTCCCGGAACCTTGCTGGAATGCTTACCAGTGAGAGGCTAAGGACACCAGTGCATTGAGTTCCACGACACACCAGCAACAGAGGCCTACAGGATGGCCCATTTACGGTATCGAGGCCCTTTCAAAGAGCTTCTTTTCTCCAGGTGAGAATACATCCCAGCCTACCAAGTGGCCCAAACCTGTGTGGCTGGTACCAGGAAGACGACCAACCTAAGCCATCATTCCTATAGTCCTCATAGGCGGTATCTGTGTTCTGCAAAGGGTAAAAGAGAGATGTCTCACTCTCAATGATTCTGCAGGTAGCAGGTGCTTATGCTCCAGTGCTGCTGTATCTCTGAAACTTTACACAAAAGGCAAGGCATGCTCATGCTCCTGGCAAGGACATAGGAAGAATGCCCAGCACTTAAGAAGGATGCCAAGGCCCTCATAGCTATTTGTCCAAAGGGCTGTTGGCTCACCCACCGCAGCTTCTGTGCCTGGGACTACAGCCCAATCTGTGTCTCGGCTCCTCCACACTCAACCATCATGCCCAGGTGATTTCCCCCTGCCTCTCCTTTCTGCCAGAGGTCCGGGCTGCAGGCGTCTATTTCCATGTAGAACTTGCTAACTCAGTGAGATCATAGGGCATGATTCCCTGGCTTCACTGCTTCTGCTGCCCAGAGTTTATGTTCCGTTCATGTTTCCGCTGTCCTTTCTTGTGTCACCTAGCTAAGTGTGTTCCGACTGTTCACCATCACAAGTGTAGTGGTAGGCGCTTCTGCCCACGAATATGCACACATGTCCACACTGACATGCCTGAGAGGAGACTTAAACATGTGTGGAAGTACAGGACTTTATGTCCAGGAATATGGATTTTGGTAAGCACCCGACATTGTTTGTCCATGTCATTTTCCTTTTCTTGCTCGTTGATCCTGTCAACTCACACTTCTATTTCTGTGACTTGTGCTCAATGTTAACAAGATCATGGCATTGCTCATGACAGGAACGGACCTGAGAGAGTCTGGCAGGCCTGTAAGTGCTCGGTGTGGACAGCTGAGTGACTTGTGCCTGTGTTCCACAGTCTCCCATAACCTTGGGCAGGTTCACAGTACCAGGCATGTTGGCATGATTCCATTACATGGGCTTTCCTTCAGGGATCCGGAAAACAAGGGCCTTTGGGCTCAGCTGACTTGGAGAACGGCTTTCTTGGTATGCACCTCTCTACATCATGCCTTGTCAAGTCTGTGTCCCATTGCATGCCTATATCCCTTAGGTCCCACAGCATCCTGGCTGAGGGACCCTGTCCTCCCTATCTCAGGAGCTTTCTGTGTGCACCTGTCTACGTGTGCCCCCAGCGCTCCCTCCCTGTAGCTGGAGAAGGCCAATGAAATGCCCAAGGCGCCAACAGCCCCAAGAGACCGCGGCAGGCTTGGAACAGATACAATGTCATGAAGAAGGTGCACATGCATCTACAGGTTCTCTTCCAGTACAAAGCATGGGATCTGAGACCAGAAAGGAAAGGTGGCAGCCCTAGAACTAGTCCCTTCAGTTTACTACGACCCAGACTCATGGAGTCCCCGAACAGATGATACCATGGGAAACTGGCCCTTTAAGCCCTCGGCTCATGCCCCGCTTGGGCAGAAATTACCATTTCTATCTCAAGTGCACACAGAGGGCTTGATCCCACCCAAGGCCTCAATCATTTGATAAATTCCAGGCCTTTATTTCAGGTGCTCTCATTAGGCCCAGGTGGATTCTGGAAAGACAGGCATCCCTGCTTGCCTACGTAGCCCATGCGCCAAGGAAGGCAGTCCCCAGTTGTGCCCAGGGACATGGAAAACGGTCACCTGAAAATAGGTTCCCTCTGAGTGACGCCTGGTGCAGATTCCCTAAGACCAAATCGGAGATTCTGCTCCAGCGAGACTGCCAGAATCCACCCTCAAGGTCAGACTGTCACCTTTGCCACTCTGGCCTTGGAGACAGGGGCAAGACCCTAGAAGAGGGAAGGAATTCACGTCAGGGGGTTCACACAAACCATGAGGTACCTTTTGGCATGACCACCCAAACACGCAGGCTCTGTGCGGACCCCAGGGCCCTCCTTGTCTCCCACTGTCCCACGGTCCCTTGGGACAAGCAGCCAGCCCACCATCCTTGCGTCCTCCCACTTCCCTGCCTCACAGGCACACGCCGGCAGAGTGACACACACGTACACCCCACATGTGCTCTCCTCGCCTTTCTGCACTGCCATGGAGGTTGCAAGTGCCTCATGGCATGCCACGCTCACACCCTGTGCCTGCTAGATTGCCTGGGTTTTCGCACGGACAGCCTACGTCAGCACAGCTGACATGTAGTGTTCGATCGTGCCTGTGTGTGCTCCTTCGGGAGGGAGCGTGCTGACTGATGGGCTGATTCTGAGCAGCATCGAGCCAGGATTTCTCCAATTTATCCTTCTCACGTGTGTGGAACAAGGCTCCAGGGCAGCAGGCTCTCTGTGCCTCCTCCTCCTTCGGGTCTCTGCCCTTGTCTACAGGACCTTAACCTCCTCACCACCCTGGGTCCTGCCATAGCCACTTCCAACATTTCCATCAGCTGGCCCACTCTGTCATAGACTCAGGGGTTCACAGGCAGGGGTTTCAAATCCCCACCCCACCTGATTTGCCCTGGGTGAATCCTCTAACCACCCAACCTTCCACCTGGTCCAAACACACAAAATAACACGGTAGAAAATGTGAATGTGTATTTCTTTTTGGTCTAGTTGCACACATGGGAGCCAAGCTCTGATTTATCACTGGCCATCCTTTCCTCTTTCCCACCCTGGACAGGATCACTGCAGAGATAGGTCGACCAATGTCCCTTAGTCTGGTGACGCCTTGTGCCGCCTCTTCTCATCGCTTGGCAGTTCCTCTCCTGACACCTTCATCTGTACATCTGCACTGAGCAAGAAACACACACACACACACACACACACACACACACACACACACACACACACACAGACGCACATTAACACAGGTTACACAAAACCACGAGTGTATATACACACACATGCTCTGCATGGGGACTCAAACATAAACAGGGAACACGGGTCTCTCAGTAGCTGAAGACGGCTGTGCACAGCAATGTGGGAAATGGCATCAGTAGGCACCATGTCCTTCCATTGAGGCCCTCTGTGCACCTCGTCCTGCAGCTCTTCTGTGTTTTCCCAAGCCGGCCTGAAGCTGGTACCAGCATGGCCTGCGTGGTGGCGGTGAGATGGTGAGTGCTGGATGTGGAAATTAAGACACGACCCCAAAGTCAGCACCTAAGTGCACAGGCAGCCCATGGAGCATGCCTTTCAAGTCATAGGCTACCCCAGGAGCAGTGGTGGGAGAGAAGGACCCAGACAGTCTAAAACTTTTGGAGCAGCAGAAGGCAGGGTATAGCGTGATTGACCGAAGGATGATTCTGAAAAACAGACGTCATTCACCCTGCCTCGACCAGAATCACTGAGGATTCTGGCATTGCCACCACAGGTGCTTGGAGGGAGACTTCCTTCACTCACGGCCACACCGAGTCCCCAAGACTCCAGTCTCCGCCCGTCACCTGCCACGTGCATGAGACAAACCCAGGCTCCCCAGCCAGCTTGCATGAGCCTGAGGATTTCCATCTGGGAAAGGAGAGTGCCTCAGCCTCTCCACGGATGTCCCATAAGGGCCCCGCTGCAGACCCCCTCACCACCTGTGTTTCTGTCACCTCCCCCTCGTGGCACAAATTTCCTCCGTGGGCTAGTACTTCAGGGGATCGTCCCACACCTCCTGGCCAATGATCTGATGGCAATAACAGCAAGGTCAGCCCAGGGCTGATCAGGCCCCTAAACCTCCCGTGAGAAGCCAAGGGCTCCAATATCAATCGCCAACTGTGCACACGCCCAAACCAAACCCACCTCAGCAATCCTGTCCAATGCTGGGCAGTTGTGGCCTGACAGCCAATTGAGAAAGTTCAGGCTCCTGGGTTCGTGCCTGCGGCTGGGTGCTCCCCGATCAAAGGCCCAAGACCAGTGCACTGGTGTGGAACAACATGCCCTATACACTTTAGGAAGACAGGGGAGACAGGGGCGGATGCGGCAGCTGAAGCATCCATCCACACCCCGAAACAGGCCCCCTTGCCTACCAACACTCATCACTCTATGAGCCCCGTTTAACAGTGATGTCAAGATAATATTCCTTAACAAACATCATGTTGCAGAAGTACAGATTGTCCCAAAACGAGAAGACCAGTTTGCAGAGGGACCGTGGTTGTCTCCGCACCTGCATCTGCCAGCACAGGGAGGAGGAAAATGTGCAAGCATCGAGGGGCCTCTGCTTGCCTACCATGCGGGTCTTAACAGCCTCCATGATGCTTCTGCAATGTCTCACAGTACAGGCCCATGGATAACACCATCCCCCACCTCCCTGTCAAGTGCCATACCCACCCATCCTCAGCCTCCCTCACTGACCTTCAAGTCGATCCTGTACCTAAGAAAATCTTCATCCTGGGCGCTGATTATGATTGACACTAGAGTGTGATTCATAAACTGCTTTGTGTCAAGGAGACAATCAGGCCACTTTCCGGGCCAAGAAGAGCCAGGTGCAACAGCCCTAGTCTGGCCTGGAGAACGACACTGGAACAGGCATCTGCAAGGATGCTATGCACTCGCGCTTGCCTGGTCACGACTCACATTTCAGGCCCTGCCATACCATCAGACCTGCTCGTGGCTCTGGGTTCCCTGTGCTGTTCTGCAGCTCAGGTGGTCTGCAACCCAAAGGCAGGGGTTAATTCTCATCTCTCCTAACTGCCTTCTCGCCCGTGTTTGCTGGGTAGTAGCATGTCACTGGTAACATTGTTAGCACTTGCACTCCTTGTGACTACCATATCTGGAAAAAACTGGGTTGTGTGTGTATTTCTGTGTGTGTCTCAATGTGTGTGTATCTGTGTGTGTGTGTGTGTGTGTGTGTGTGTGTGCGCGTGGGCAGGAGACTGCCATGTCTCTGCAATTTCCAGGGATCATCCACATTTACAAGATAAATTTCTGAGTTGCTGTACTAGTGTACTATCTCTGGTCATCCTGACCTAGAGGCCCTGGGTACTGATTCTCCTCAGATGCAGGCCTCAAGGGGAAACCGAGTCATGGCTGTGAAACTTCTAGGTGTGGCTCTGACCAGATACTCCTCCGCCGTGCCTTTGGAACCTACCAATGCCCAGGACCACACTTCCGTCATCGGCCTGGAGCACCCTACCTCTGCCCTCGCCACACACCCACACACCCCCACTCCTGCACATGCTCCTGCTTCTGCTCCACCTCCTCCTACTCTTCCCGACAGGCAAACACCTAGGAGCAGAAGGAAGGATACAGCTTTGACCCAGAAGCCAGGGATGACCTGGAGGATGGCCTTCTCCGAGCCAAGTGACACTTCCTCCTTAGATGGTTCACGCTCATGAAGCGAACAGAGGCCCGACGGTTTTGCTCATTCAGGGAGATCACTTCCAACTTCAGGGCGGTCAGTGTCTGTAGTGCATTTGGCACCGGCCGCTCTTTCAGTCCTCCAGGTTCTTCCAGGCCCTGCTCCTCCACCGTCTTCTCCTCCAGCTCCTGGGAGACCCCTGATCCCACTCCTCATCTGCCACAACCTCCACCTCCTCCATGACGTCATCCGCCAGCAGCTGGCACACCTGCCTGATCCCCGCCTCGTCTCCCCCCACCAGGGCCCTCCCGCTGTCCTCCACTGCCTCCACCACTTAGAGGGTGACCTCTTCGCCTGCTGTGCCAGCTGGTCGCTGCAAAGTCCAGCCGTGCACGGCATCGCGAAGGCAGGCCCCATGGACACTGCCCCCTGAGCACCCGGGCTCCCAGCTAAGAAGGTCTGGAGTCCCGGGATGCTCCTGACTTCCTCCAGCCGCCTCTCACGCTCCTCTGGGACATGGCTGTGACCCCGAGCTGGGGCAGATGTGAAGGACCCGGACATACTAGCACAGCAAGTGGTGCACAATGGCGGGCCAGCTGAGGTAACCGGGTGTGGCTCGCTAGCTCTTTCCGGCGGGGTTAGAGCGGAATGGTCCGGAAGCGGGGCCTGGAGTGTGACAGGTGGCCATAGGCTGAAGAAAGGGGTTCTGGAGAGGCAACGACAGGGTGCACGGGGATCAGCCCAACACGCGGGCCCCCTAGGCTCTGAGACAGGCTCAGGCTGCTGGGTCAAATCGAGACCAATGGCAGAGAGGGTATTGGGCGGCATCCTGAGAGAATCTCCTCTAGACCAGAGGGTGGCTTCCCCGCTTCCTGGCTTCCAGTGCCCCCACGTGGCGCCACTCGGCTTCAGGGAGGGCATGGCTATTTCATCTGGCCTTACTGCAGGCGCTGGCATTTAATTGGCCTCTGGAATTTCAAGCCATGTGTTCTCACTCTGCAATCTAAAGAGAACACTGCTGTGTCCCATGGGACCGCCCATCCCTAGGAGCTCTCCCAGAGTATCTAAAGGTTAGGCAGGGGTGCAAAGAGGCTGGATCCCTTCCTTCCGGGGACAGGATCCTGCTACTGTCTGGATGGTAGGGGAGTGTGTGCAAACCCCAACCCTTGCAACACTTGACCTCCACTCTTCAGGCGCACCAATCCATAGGGCAGAGATCTCCCTCTTTGTCTCTGCTTCTCGCCTGTCACTGATTCTGGTGATCCTGCTGTTTGTGCACAAGGGAATGCTGCCTGTGTGTCTCTGACCCTCTAAGCGGTATTGTGGTCCTCTGCCATTCTCCGGACACCAGCGCTCAGAAGAGACGTTTCACCTTGGAGTGAAGGTAAGCCCTTCTCCTCCTCAGTGAGTTGCACCCATGGCAGATGAGACTGTTCTGGGCCACAGGGTCGGAGAGTGCTCTCTCAAACTGGAAAGCCCATGTGGGTGGTTGCTGCTGAAGCACAGAAGGGGACGGGCGACCCTCCCACCCTCACTGGGCAGACATGAACGCTGCACAAGACTCTGGTGACACGGCCACACCTTGCACTGAGTGAGAAACGGGTCACGGTTTGCTGGCATGACGGAACTCCCTGAAGCTTGCTGGAATGCCTACCAGTGAGAGGCTAAGGACACCAGCGTGTTGAGTTCCATGACACACAAGTGCCGGAGGCCTGCACAATGGCCCGTTTACCCTATCCAGGCTCTTTCAAAGAGGTTCTGTTCTCCAGGTGAGAAGACATCCCAGCCTACCCGGTGGCCCAAAACTGTGGGGCTGGTATCAGCAAGACGACCAACCTAAGCCATCCTTCCTATAGTCCTCATAGGCGGTATCTGTGTTCTGCAAATGGTACAAAGAGCGATGTCTCACACTCGATGATTCTGCAGGTAGCAGGTCCTTATGCTCCAGTGCCACTTTATCTCTAAAACCTTACACAAAAGGCAAAGGGTGCTCATGCTCCTTGCCAGGACTTGGGAAGAATGCCCAGCACTTAAGAAGGATGCCAAGACCCTCATAGCTGTTTGTCCAAATGGCTTTGGGTTCTCCCACCGCAGCTTCTGTGCCTGGGACAGGGAGGTTGCAAGTGCCTCATGGCATGCCACGCTCACACCCTGTGCCTGCTAGATTGCCTGGAGTTTCGCACGGACAGCCTACGTCAGCACAGCTGACATGTAGTGTTCGACCGTGCCTGTGTGTGCTCCTTCGGGAGGGAGCGTGCTGACTGATGGGCTGATTCTGAGCAGCATCGAGCCAGGATTTCTCCAATTTATCCTTCTCACGTGTGTGGAACAAGGCTTCAGGGCAGCAGGCTCTCATGTGCCTCCTCCTCCTTTGCGTCTCTGCCCTTGTCTACAGGACCTTAACCTCCTCACCACCCCGGGTCCTGCCATAGCCACTTCCAACATTTCCATCAGCTGGCCAACTCTGTCACAGACTCAGGGGTCCACAGGCAGTGGTTTCAAATCCCCACCCCACCTGATTTGCCCTGGGTGAATCCTCTAACCACCGAACTCTCCACCTGGTCCAAATACACAAAATAACACGGTAGAAAATGTGAACTTGTATTTCTTTTTGGTCTAATTGCACACATGGGAGCCAAGCTCTGATTTATCACTGGCCATCGTTTCCTTCTTCCCACCCTGGACACGACCACTGCAGAGATAGGTCGACCAATGTCCCTCAGTATGGTGACGCCTCGTGCCGCCTCTTCTCGTCGCTTGGCAGTTCCTCTCCTGACACCTTCATCTGTACATCTGCACTGAGCAAGAAACACACACACACACACACACACATAGACCCACATTAACACAGGTGACACAAAACCACGAGTGTATATACACACACATGCTCTGCATGGGGACTCAAACATAAACAGGGAACACAGGTCTCTCAGTAGCTGAAGACGGCTGTGCACAGCAATGTGGGAAATGACATCAGTAGGCACCGTGTCCTTCCATTGGGGCCCTCTGTCCACCTCGTCCCGCAGCTCTTCCGTATTTTCCCAAGCCGGCGTGAAGCCGGTACCAGTGTGGCCTGCATGGTGGCAGTGAGATGGTGAGTGCTGGATGTGGAAATTAACACACGACCCCAAAGTCAGCACCTAAGTGCACAGGCAGCCCATGGAGCATGCCTTTCAAGTCATAGGCTACCCCAGAAGCAGTGGTGGGAGGGAAGGACCCAGACAGTCTCAAACTTTCGGAGCAGCAGAAGGCCGGGGATAGCGCGATTGACCGAAGGATGATTCTGAAAAACAGACGTCATTCACCCTTCCTCGAGCAGAATCACTGAGGATTCTGGCATTGCAACCACAGCTGCTTGGAGGGAGACTTCCTTCACTCACGGCCAAACCGAGTCCCCAAGACTCCAGTCTCAGCCCGTCACCTGCCACGTGCCTGAGACAAACCCAGGCTACCCAGCCAGCTTGCATGAGCCTGAGGATTTCCATCTGGGAAAGGAGAGTGCCCCAGCCTCTACACGGATGTCCCGTCAGGGCCGCGCTGCAGACCCCCTCACCACCTGTGTTTCTGTCACCTCCCCCTCGTGGCACAAATTTCCTCCGTGGGGTAGTACTTCAGGGGATCGTCCCACACGTCCTGGCCAATCATCTGATGGCAATAAGAGCAAGGTCAGCCCAGGGCTGACCAGTCCGCTAACCCTCCCATGAGAAGCCAAGGGCTCCAATATCAATTGCCAACTGTGCACACGCCCAAACCAAACCCACCTCAGCAATCCTGTCCAATGTTGGGCAGTTGTGGCCTGATAGCCAATTGAGAAAGTTCAGGCTCCTGGTGTCCTGCCTGCGGCTGGGTGCTCCCCGTTCAAAGTCCCAGGACCAGTGCACTGGTGTGGAACGACATGCCCTATACCCTTTCGGAAGACAGGGGAGACAGGGGCGGATGTGGTAGCTGAAGCATCCACCCACACCCCGACCCAGGCCCCCTTGCGTACCAACACTCACCACTCTATGAGCCCCGCTACCAGTGATGTCAAGGTAATATTCCTTAACAATCACCATGTTGCAGAAGTACAGATTGTCCCAAAACGAGAAGACCAGTTTGCAGAGGGACCGTGGTTGTCTCCGCACCTGCATCTGCCACCACAGGGAGGAGGGAAAATGTGCAAGCATCGAGGGGCCTCTGCTTGCCTACCATGCGGGTATTAACAGCCTCCATGATGCCTCTGCAAAGTCTCACAGTACAGGTCCATGGATAACACCATCCCCCACCTCCCTGTCACGTGCCATACCCACCCATCCTCAGCCTCCCTCACTGACCTTCAAGTCGATCGTGTACCTAAGAAAATCTTCATCCTGGGCGCTGATTATGATTGTCACTTGAGTGTGATTCATAATCTGCTTTGTGTCAAGGAGACAATCAGGCCACATTCCGGGCCAAGAAGAGCCAGGGGCAACAGCCCTAGTCTGGCCTGGAGAACGACACTGGAACAGGCATCTGCAAGGATGCTGTGCACTCGAGCTTGCCTGTTCACTACTCATATCTTCAGGCCCTGCCATACCATCAGACCTGCTCGTGACTCTGGGTTCCCTGTGCTGTTCTGCAGCTCAGGTGGTCTGCAACCCAAAGGCAGGGGCTAATTCTCATCTCTCCTAACCGCCTTCTCACCCGTGTTTGCTGGATAGTAGCATGTCACTGGTAACATTGTTAGGACTTGCAGTCCTTGTGACTACCAAATCTGGAAGAAACTGGGGTGTGTGTGTGTTTCTGTGTGTGTCTCAATGTGTGTGTATCTCTGTGTGTCTGTGTCTGTGTGTGTGGGTGTGTGCGTGGGCAGGAGACTGCTATGTCTCTGCCATTTCCAGGGATCATCCACATTTACAAGATAAATGTCTGCAGTTGCTGTACTAGTGTACTCTCTCTGGTCATCCTGACCTAGAGGCCCTGGGTACTGATTCTCCTCAGATGCAGGCCTCAAGGGGAAACCCTGAGTCCTGGCTGTGAAACTTCTAGGTGTGGCTCTGACCAGACACTCCTCCGCTGTGCCTTTGGAACCTACCAATGCCCAGGACCACACTTCCGTCTTCGGCCTGGAGCACCCTACCTCTGCCCTCGCCACACACCCACACACCCCCTCTCCTGCACATGCTCCTGCTTCTGCTCCACCTCCTCCTCCTCTTCCCGACAGGCAAACACCTAGGAGGAGAAGGAAGGATACAGCTTTGGCCCAGAAGGCAGGGATGACCTGGAGGATGGCGCTTCTCCGAGCCAAGTGTCGCTTCTTCCTTATATGGTTCACGCGCATGAGCGAACAGAGGCCCGACGGTTTTGCTCATTCAGGGAGCTCACTTCCAACTGCAGGGCGGTCAGTGCCTGTATCGCATTTGGCGCCGGCCGCTCTTTCTGTCCTCCAGGTTCTTCCAGGCCCTGCTCCTCCACCGTCTTCTCCTCCAGCTCCTGGGAGACCCCTGATCCCACTCCTCATCTGCCACAACCTCCACCTCCTCCATGACGTCATCCGCCAGCAGCTGCACACCTGCCAGATACCCGCCTCGTTTCCCCCCACCAGGGCCCTCCTGCTTTCCTCTACTGCATCCACCACATAGAGGGTGAACTCTTCGCCTGCTGTGCCAGCTGGTCGCTGCAAAGTCCAGCCGTGCACGGCATCACGAAGGCAGTCCCCATGGACACTGCCCCCTGAGCATCCGTGCTCCCAACTAGAAAGGTCCGGAGTCCCGGGATGCTCCTGCCTTCCTCCAGCCGCCTCTCACGCTCCTCTGGGACATGGCTGTGACGCCGAGCTGGGGTAGATGTGAAGGGCCCGGACATAATAGCACAGCAAGTGCTGCACAACGGCGGGCCAGCTGAGGTAACCGGGTGTGGCTCGCTAGCTCTTTCCGGCGGGGTTAGAGCGGAATGGTCAGGAAGCGGGGCCTGGAGTGTGATAGGTGCTCAGAGGCTGAAGAAAGGGGCTCTGGAGAGGCAATGACAGGGTACTCGGAGATCAGCCCAACACGCGGGCCCCCTAGGCTGTGAGACAGGCTCAGGCTGCTGGGTCAAATCGAGACCAATGGCAGAGAGGGTATTGGGCGGCATCCTGAGGGAAACTCCTCTAGACCAGAGGGTGGCTTCCCCGCTTCCTGGCTTCCAGCGCCCCCACGTGGCGCCACTCGGCTTCAGGGAGGGCATGGCTATTTCATCTGGCCTTACTGCAGGCGCTGGCATTTAATTGGCCTCTGGAATTTCAAGCCATGTGTTCTCACTCTGCAATCTAAAGAGCACACTGCTGTGTCCCATGGGACCGCCCATCCCTAGGAGCTCTCCCAGAGTATCTAAAGGTTAGGCAGGGGTGCAAAGTGGCTGGAAACCTTCCTTCCTGGGACAGGATCCTGCTACTGTCTGGAAGGTAGGGGAGTGTGTGCAAACCCCAACACTTGCATCACTTGACCTCCACTCTTCAGGCGCACCAGATCCATAGGGCAGAGAACCCTCTCTTTGTCTCTGCTTCTCGCCTGTCACTGATTCTGGTGATCCTGCTGTTTGTGCACAAGGGAATGCTGCCTGTGTGTCTCTGACCCTCTAAGCGGTATTGTGGTCCTCTGCCATTCTCCGGACACCAGCGCTCAGAAGAGACGTTTCACCTTGGAGTGAAGGTAAGCCCTTCTCCTCCTCAGTGAGCTGCACCCATAGCAGATGAGACTGTTCTGGGCCACAGGGTCGGAGAGTGCTCTCTCAAACTGGAAAGCCCACGTGGGTGGTTACTGCTGAAGCACAGAAGGGGACGGGCGACCCTCCTTCCCTCACTGGGCAGACATGAACGCTGCACTGGACTCTGGTGACACTGCCACACCTTGCGCTGAGGGAGAAACGGGTCACGGTCTGCTGGCATGACGGAACTCCCTGAAGCTTGCTGGAATGCCTACCAGTGAGAGGCTAAGGACACCAGCGTGTTGAGTTCCATGACACACAAGTGCCGGAGGCCTGCACAATGGCCCGTTTACCCTATCCAGGCTCTTTCAAGGAGGTTCTGTTCTCCAGGTAAGAAGACATCCCAGCCTACCCGGTGGCCCAAAACTGTGGGGCTGGTATCAGCAAGACGACCAACCTAAGCCATCCTTCCTATAGTCCTCATAGGCGGTATCTGTGTTCTGCAAATGGTACAAAGAGAGATGTCTCACACTCGATGATTCTGCAGGTAGCAGGTCCTTATGCTCCAGTGCCACTGTATCTCTAAAACCTTACACAAAAGGCAAAGGGTGCTCATGCTCCTTGCCAGGACTTGGGAAGAATGCCCAGCACTTAAGAAGGATGCCAAGACCCTGACAGCTGTTTGTCCAAATGGCTTTTGGCTCACCCACCGCAGCTTCTGTGCCTGGGACTACAGCCCAATCTGTGTCTCAGCTCCTCTGCACTCAACGATCATGCCCAGGTGATTTCCTCCTGCCTCTCCTTTCTGGCAGAGGTCCGGGCTGCAGGCGTCTATTTCCATGGAGAACTTGCTAACTCAGTGAGATCATAGGGCATGATTCCCTGGCTTCACTGCTTCTACTGGCAAGAGTCTATGTTCCGTTAATGTTTCTGCTGTCCTTGCTTGCGTCACCTAGCTAGGTGTCTTCCGATTGTTCACCCTCACAAGTGTACTGGTAGGCGTTTCTCCGCACGAATATGCACACATGTCCACATGTCCACACTCACATCCCTGAGAGGAGACTTACACATGTGCGGAACCTGGATTTTGGTAAGCCCCCGAAATGCTTTGTCCATGTTATTTTCCTTCACTTTTTCGTTGATCCTGTCAGCTTGCACTTTTATCTCTGTGACTTGTGTTCAACTTTACCAAGATCCTGGCATTGGTCATGACAGGGACAGACCTGCAGAGCGTGTGGCAGGCCTGGAAGTGCTCGGTGTGGACAGCTGAATGACTTGTTCCTGTGTTCCATATTCTCCCATAACCTTGGGCATGTTCACATTCCCAGTCATGTTAGCATGATTCCATTACCTGTGCTTTCCTTCACAGAAACAGAAAACAAGGGCCTTTGGGCTCAGCTGACTTGGAGAACGCCTTTCTTGGTGTGCACCACTCTACATCATGCCTTGTCAAGTCTGTGTCCCATTGCATGCCTATATCCTTTAGGGCCCACAGCTTTCTGGTTAAGGGTCCCTGTCCTCCTTATCTCCTGAGCTTTCTGTGGGCACCTGTCTACCTGTGCCCCCAGTGCTCTCTCCCTGTAGCTGGAGAAGGCCAATGAAATGCCCAAGGCTCCAACAGCCCCAAGAGACCGTGGCAGGCCTGGCACAGATACAATGTCGTGAAGAAGGTGCACATGCGTCTACAGGTTCTCCTCCAGTACAACGCATGGGATCTGAGACCAGAAAGGAAAGGTGGCATCGCTAGAACTAGTCCCTTCATTTTCCTACTACCCAGACTCATGGAGTCCCCGAACAGATGATACCCTGGGAAACTGGCCCTTTAAGCCCTCGGCTCATGCCCCGCTTGGGCAGAAATTATCATTTCTATCTCAAGTGCACCCAGAGGGCTTGATCCCACCCAACGCCTCAATCATTTGATAAATTCCAGGCCTTTATTTCAGGTGCTCTCATTAGGCCCAGGTGGATTCTGGAAAGACAGGCATTCCTGCTTGCCTACGTAGCCCATGCGCCAAGGAAGGCAGTCCCCAGTTGTGCCCAGGGACATGGAAAACGGTCACCTGAAAAGTAGGTTCCCTCTGAGTGACACCTGGTGCAGATTCCCTAAGACAAAATCGGAGATTCTGCTCCAGCGAGACTGCCAGGATCTACCCTCAAGGTCAGACTGTCACTTTTGCCACTCTGGCCTTAGAGCCAGGGGCAAGACCCTAGAAGAGGGAAGAAATTCATGTCAGGGGGTTCACACGAACCATGAGGTACCTTTTGGCAGGACCACGGAAAACACGCAGGGCCCCAGGGCCCTCCTTGTCTCCCACTGTCCCAGGGTCCCTTGGGACAAGCAGCCAGCCCACCATCCTTGCGTCCTCCCACTTCCCTGCCTCACAGGCACACGCCAGCAGAGTGACACACACGTACACCCCACATGTGCTCTCCTCGCCTTTCGGCACTGCCATGGAGGTTGCAAGTGACTCATGGCATCCCACGCTCACACCCTGTGCCTGCAAGATTGCCTGGGGTTTCGCACGGATGGCCTACGTCAGCACAGCTGACATGTAGTGTTCGATCGTGCCTGTGTGTGCTCCTTCGGGAGGGAGCGTGCTGACTGATGTGCTGATTCTGAGCAGCATTGAGCCAGGATTTCTCCAATTTATCCTTCTCACGTGTGTGGATCAAGGCTCCAGGGCAGCAGACTCTCTGTGCCTCCTCCTCCTTCGTGTCTCTGTCCTTCTCTACAGGACCTTAACCTGCTCACCACCCCGGGTCCTGCCATAGCCACTTCCAACATTTCCATCAGCTGGCCCACTCTGTCACAGACTCAGGGGTCCACAGGCAGTGATTTCAAATCCCCACGCCACCTGATTTGTCCTGGGTGAATCCTCTAACCACCCAAGCCTCCACCTGGTCCAAATACACAAAATAACACGGTAGAAAATGTGAACGTGTATTTCTTTTTGGTCTAGTTGCACACATGGGAGCCAAGCTCTGATTTATCACTTGCCATCCTTTCCTCTTTCCCACCCTGGACAGGATCACTGCAGAGATAGGTCGACCAATGTCCCTCAGTATGGTGACGCCTCGTGCCTCCTCTTCTCGTCGCTTGGAAGTTCCTCTCCTGACACCTTCATCTGTACATTTGCACTGAGCAAGAAACACACACACACACACACACACACACACACACACACACACACACATAGACCCACATTAACACAGGTGACACAAAACCACGAGTGTATACACACACACATGCTCTGCATGGGGACTCAAACATAAACAAGGAACACAGGTCTCTCAGTAGCTGAAGACAGCTGTGCACAGCAATGTGGGAAATGGCATCAGTAGGCACCATGTCCTTCCATTGGGGCCCTCTGTCCACCTCGTCCCGCAGCTCTTCCGTATTTTCCCAAGCCGGCCTGAAGCCGGTACCAGCGTGGCCTGCGTGGTGGCGGTGAGATGTTGAGTGCTGGATGTGGAAATTAACACACGACCCCAAAGTCAGCACTTAAGTGCACAGACAGCCCATGGAGCATGCCTTTCAAGTCATAGGCTACCCCAGGAGCAGTGGTGGGAGGGAAGGACCCAGACAGTCTCAAACTTTCGGAGCAGCAGAAGGCAGGGGATAGCGCGATTGACCGAAGGATGATTCTGAAAAGCAGACGTCATTTACCCTGCCTCGAGCAGAATCACTGAGGATTCTGCCATTGCAACCACAGCTGCTTGGAGGGAGACTTCCTTCACTCACGGCCACACCGAGTCCCCAAGACTCCAGTCTCAGCCCGTCACATGCCACGTGCCTGAGACAAACCCAGGCTCCCCAGCCAGCTTGCATGAGCCTGAGGATTTCCATCTGGGAAAGGAGAGTGCCCCAGCCTCTACACGGATGTCCCGTCAGGGCCCCGCTGCAGACCCCCTCCCCACCTGTGTTTCTGTCACCTCCCCCTCGTGGCACAATTTTCCTCCCTGGGCTAGTACTTCAGGGGATCGTCCCACACGTCCTGGCCAATGATCTGATGGCAATAACAGCAAGGTCAGCCCAGGGCTAACCAGGCTCCTAACCCTCCCGTGAGAAGCCAAGGGCTCCAATATCAATCGCCAACTGTGCACACTCCCAAAACAAACCCACCTCAGCAATCCTTTCCAATCTTGGGCAGTTGTGGCCTGACAGCCAATTGAGAAATTTCAGGCTCCTGGTGTCCTGCCTGCAGCTGGGTGCTCCCCGTTCAAAGTCCCAGGACCAGTGCACTGGTGTGGAACGACATGCCCTATACCCTTTAGGGAGACAGGGGAGACAGGGGCGGATGCGGCAGCTGAATCATCCACCCTCACCCCAACCCAGGCCCCCTTGGGTACCAACACTCACCACTCTATGAGCCCCGTTTACCAGTGATGTCAAGGTAATATTCCATAACAATCACCATGTTGCAGATGTACAGATTGTCCCAAAACCAAAAGACCAGTTTGCAGAGGCACCTTGCTTGTCTCCGCACCTGCATCTGCCAGCACAGGGAGGAAGGAAAATGTGCAAGTATCGAGGGGCCTCTGCTTGCCTACCTTGCGGGCATTAACAGCCTCCATGACGCCGCTGCAAAGTCTCACAGTACAGGCCCATGGATAACACCATCGCCCACCTCCCTGTCAAGTGCCATACCCACTCATCCTCAGCCTCCCTCACTGACCTTCAAGTCGATCGTGTACCTAAGAAAATCTTCATCCTGGGCGCTGATTATGATTGACACTTGAGTGTGGTTCATAATCTGCTTTGTGTCAAGGAGACAATCAGGCCACATTCCTGGCCAAGAAGAGCCAGGGGCAACAGCCCTAGTCTTGCCTGGAGAAGGACACTGGAACAGGCATCTGCAAGGATGCTGGGCACTCGCGCTTGCCTTTTCACGACTCACATTTCAGGCCCTGCCATACCATCAGACCTGCTCGTGGCTCTGAGTTCCCTGTGCTGTTCTGCAGCTCAGGTGGTCTGCAACCCAAAGGCAGGGGCTAATTCTCATCTCTCCTAACCGCCTTCTCGCCCGTGTTTGCTGGGTAGTAGCATGTCACTGGTAACATTGTTAGGACTTGCAGTCCTTGTGACTACCATATCTGGAAGAAACTGGGGTGTGTGTGTGTTTCTGTGTGTGTCTCAATGTGTGTGTATCTCTGTGTGTCTGTGTCTGTGTGTGTGTGTGTGTGTGCAAGGGCAGGAGACTGCCATGTCTCTGCAATTTCCAGGGATCATCCACATTTACAAGATAAATGTCTGCAGTTGCTGTACTAGTGTTCTCTCTCTGGTCATCCTGACCTAGAGGCCCTGGGTACTGATTCTCCTCAGATGCAGGCCTCAAGGGGAAACCCTGAGTCCTGGCTGTGAAACTTCTAGGTGTGGCTCTGACCAGATACTCCTCCGCTGTGCCTTTGGAACCTACCAATGCCCAGGACCACACTTCCGTCATCGGCCTGGAGCACCCTACCTCTGCCCTCGCCACACACCCACACGCCCCCTCTCCTGCACATGCTACTGCTTCTGCTCCACCTCCTCCTCCTCTTCCCGACAGGCAAACACCTAGGAGCACAAGGAAGGATACAGCTTTGGCCCAGAAGGCAGGGATGACCTGGAGGATGGCTCTTCTTCGAGCCAAGTGACGCTTCCTCCTTAGATGGTTCACGCGCATGAAGCGAACAGAGGCCCGACGGTTTTGCTCATTCAGGGAGCTCATTTCCAACTGCAGGGCGGTCAGTGCCTGTATCGCATTTGGCGCCGGCCGCTCTTTCAGTCCTCCAGGTTCTTCCAGGCCCTGCTCCTCCACCGTCTTCTCCTCCAGCTCCTGGGAGACCCCTGATCCCACTCCTCATCTGCCACAACCTCCACCTCCTCCATGACGTCTTCCGCCAGCAGCTGGCACACCTGCCAGATACCCGCCTCGTCTCCCCCCACCAGGGCCCTCCCGCTGTCCTCCACTGCCTCCACCACTTAGAGGGTGACCTCTTCACCTGCTGTGCCAGCTGGTCGCTGCAAAGTCCAGCCGTGAACGGCATCACGAAAACAGGCCCCATGGACACTGCCCCCTGAGCACCCGGGCTCCCAGCTAAGAAGGTCCGGAGTCCCGGGATGCTCCTGCCTTCCTCCAGCCGCCTCTCATGCTCCTCTGGGACATGGCTGTGACCCCGAGCTGGGGCAGATGTGAAGGGCCCGGACATAATAGCACAGCAAGTGCTGCACAACGGCGGGCCAGCTGAGGTAACCGGGTGTGGCTCGCTAGCTCTTTCCGGCGGGTTTAGAGCGGAATGGTCAGGAAGCGGGGCCTGGAGTGTGACAGGTGGCCAGAGGCTGAAGAAAGGGGTTCTGGAGAGGCAACGACAGGGTGCACGGAGATCAGCCCAACACGCGGGCCCCCTAGGCTCTGAGACAGGCTCAGGCTGCTGGGTCAAATCGAGACCAATGGCAGAGAGGGTATTGGGCGGCATCCTGAGAGAAACTCCTCTAGACCAGAGGGTGGCTTCCCCGCTTCCTGGCTTCCAGCGCCCCCATGTGGCGCCACTCGGCTTCAGGGAGGGCATGGCTATTTCATCTGGCCTTACTGCAGGAGCTGGCATTTAATTGGACTCTGGAATTTCAAGCCATGTGTTCTCACTCTGCAATCTAAAGAGCACACTGCTGTGTCCCATGGGACCGCCCATCCCTACGAGCTCTCCCAGAGTATCTAAAGGTTAGGCAGGGGTGCAAAGTGGCTGGATACCTTCCTTCCTGGGACAGGATCCTGCTACTGTCTGAATGGTAGGGGAGTGTGTGCAAACCCCAACCCTTGCAACACTTGACCTCCACTCTTCAGGCGCACCAGATCCATAGGGCAGAGAACTCTCTCTTTGTCTCTGCTTCTCGCCTGTCACTGATTCTGGTGATCCTGCTGTTTGTGCACAAGGGAATGCTGCCTGTGTGTCTCTGACCCTCTAAGCGGTGTTGTGGTCCTCTGCTATTCTCCGGACACCTGCGCTCAGAAGAGATGTTTCACCTTGGAGTGAAGGTAAGCCCTTCTCCTCCTCAGTGAGTTGCACCCATGGCAGATGAGACTGTTCTGGGCCACAGGGTCGGAGAGTGCTCTCTCAAACTGGAAAGCCCACGTGGGTGGTTACTGCTGAAGCACAGAAGGGGACGGGCGACCCTCCCTCCCTCACTGGGCAGACATGAATGGTGCACAGGACTCTGGTGACACGGCCACACCTAGCGCTAAGGGAGAAACTGGTCACGGTCTGCTGGCTTGACGGTACTCCCTGAAGCTTGCTGGAATGCCTACCAGTGAGAAGCTCAGGACACCAGCGTGTTGAGTTCCACGACACACAAGTGCCGGAGGCCTGCACAATGGCCCGTTTACCCTATCCAGGCTCTTTCAAAGAGGTTCTGTTCTCCAGGTGAGAAGACATGCCAGCCGACCCGGTGGCCCACAACTGTGGGGCTGGTATCAGCAAGATGACCAACCTAAGCCATCCTTCCTATAGTCCTCATAGGCGGTATCTGTGTTCTGCAAATGGTAAAAAGAGAGATGTCTCACACTCGATGATTCTGCAGGTAGCAGGTCCTTATGCTCCAGTGCCACTGTATCTCTAAAACCTTACACAAAAGGTAAAGGGTGCTCATGCTCCTTGCCAGGACTTGGGAAGAATGCCCAGCACTTAAGAAGGATGCCAAGACCCTCATAGCTGTTTGTCCAAATGGCTTTTGGCTCACCCACCGCAGCTTCTGTGCCTGGGACTACAGCCCAATCTGTGTCTCAGCTCCTCTGCGCTCAACGATCATGCCCAGGTGATTTCTTCCTGCCTCTCCTTTCTGGCAGAGGTCCGGGCTGCAGGCGTCTATTTCCATGGAGAACTTGCTAACTCAGTGAGATCATAGGGCATGATTCCCTGGCTTCACTGCTTCCACTGGCAAGAGTCTATGTTCCGTTAATGTTTCTGCTGTCCTTTCTTGCATCACCTAGCTAGGTTTCTTCCGACTGTTCACCCTCACAAGTGTACTGGTAGGCGTTTCTCTGCACGAATATGCACACAGGTCCACATGTCCACACTCACATCCCTGAGAGGAGACTTACACATGTGCGGAACATGGATTTTGCTAAGCCCCCAACATGCTTTGTCCATGTTATTTTCCTTCACTTGCTCGTTGATCCTGTCAGCTTGCACTTCTATCTCTGTGACTTGTGTTCAACTTTACCAAGATCCTGGCATTGTTCATGACAGGGATGGACCTGCAGAGCGTCTGGCAGGCCTGGAAGTGCTCGGAGTGGACAGCTGAGTGACTTGTACCTGTGTTCCATATTCTCCCATAAACTTGGGCAGGTTCACATTCCCAGTCATGTTAGCATGATTCCATTACATGGGCTTTCCTTCACGGAATGAAAAAACAAGGGCCTTTGGGCTCAACTGACTTGGAGAATTGCTTTCTTGGTGTGCACCTCTCTACATCATGCCTTGTCAAGTCTGTGTCCCATTGCATGCCTATATCCTTTAGGGCCCACAGCGTTCTGGTTAAGGGTCCCTGTCCTCTTTACCTCCTGAGCTTTCTGTGTGCACCTGTCCACCTTTGCCCCCAGCGCTCCCTCCCTGTAGCTGGAGAAGGCCAATGAAATGCCCAAGGCTCAAACAGCCCCAAGAGACCGTGGCAGGCCTGGCACAGATACAATGTCGTGAAGAAGGTGCACATGCATCTACAGGTTCTCTTCCAGTACAAAGCATGGGATCTGAGACCAGAAAGGAAAGGTGGCATCCCTAGATCTAGTCCCTTCAGTTTCCTACTACCCAGACTCATGGAGTCCCCGAACAGATGATACCCTGGGAAACTGGCCCTTTAAGCCCATGGCTCATGCCCAGCTTGGGCAGAAATTACCATTTCTATCTCAAGTGCACCCAGAGGGCTTGATCCCACCCAACGCCTCAATCATTTGATAAATTCCAGGCCTTTATTTCAGGTGCTCTCATTAGGCCCAGGTGGATTCTGGAAAGACAGGCATCCCTGCTTGCCTATGTAGCCCATGTGCCAAGGAAGGCAGTCCCCAGTTGTGCCCAGGGACATGGTAAACGGTCACCTGGAAAGTAGGTTCCCTCTGAGTGACGCCTGGTGCAGATTCCCTAAGACCAAATCGGAGATTCTGCTCCAGCGAGACTGCCAGAATCCACCCTCAAGGTCAGACTGTCACTTTTGCCACTCTGGCCTTAGAGCCAGGGGCAAGACCCTAGAAGAGGGAAGGAATTCACGTCAGGGGGTTCACACGAACCATGAGGTACCTTTTGGCAGGACCATGGAAAACACACAGGCTCTGTGCGGACCCCAGGGCCCTCCTTGTCTCCCACTGTCCCATGGTCCCTTGGGACAAGCAGCCAGCCCACCATCCTTGCGTCCTCCCACTTCCCTGCCTCAGAGGCACACACCAGCAGAGTGACACACACGTACACCCCACATGTGCTCTCCTCGCCTTTCTGCACTGCCATGGAGGTTGCAAGTGCCTCATGGCATGCCACGCTCACACCCTGTGCCTGCTAGATTGCCTGGGGTTTCGCACGGACTGCCTACGTCAGCACAGATGACATGTAGTGTTCGATCGTGCCTGTGTGTGCTCCTTTGGGAGGGAGCGTGCTGACTGATGGGCTGATTCTGAGCAGCATCGAGCCAGGATTTCTCCAGTGTATCCTTCTCACGTGTGTGGAACAAGGCTCCAGGGCAGCAGGCTCTCCTGTGCCTCCTCCTCCTTCGGGTCTCTGCCCTTGTCTACAGGACCTTAACCTCCTCACCACCCCGGGTCCTGCCATAGCCTCTTCCAACATTTCCATCAGCTGGCCCACTCTGGCACAGACTCAGGGGTCCACAGGCAGTGGTTTCAAATCCCCACGCCACCTGATTTGCCCTTGGTGAATCCTCTAACCACCCAACCCTCCACCTGGTCCAAACACACAAAATAACACGTTAGAAAATATGAACGTGTATTTCTTTTTGGTCTAGTTGCACACATGGGAGCCAAGCTCTGATTTATCACTGCCCATCGTTTCCTCCTTCCCACCCTGGACAGGATCACTGCAGAGATAGGTCGACCAATGTCCATCATTCTGGTGATGCCTCGTGCCGCGACTTCTCATCGCTTGGAAGTTCCTCTCCTGACACCTTTATCTGAACATTTGCACTGAGCAAGAAACACACACACACACACACACACACACACACACACATAGACCCACATTAACACAGGTGACACAAAACCACGAGTGTATATACACACACATGCTCTGCATGGGGACTCAAACATAAACAGGGAACATAGGTCTCTCAGTAGCTGAAGACGGCTGTGCACAGCAATGTGGGAAATGGCATCAGTAGGCACCATGTCCTTCCATTGGGGCCCTCTGTCCACCTCGTCCCGCAGCTCTTCCGTATTTTCCCAAGCCGGCCTGAAGCCGGTACCAGCGTGGCCTGCGTGGTGGCGGTGAGATGGTGAGTGCTGGATGTGGAAATTAACACACGACCCCAAAGTCAGCACCTAAGTGCACAGGCAGCCCATGGAGCATGCCGTTCAAGTCATAGGCTACCCCAGGAGCAGTGGTGGGAGGGAAGGACCCAGACAGTCTCAAACTTTCAGAGCAGCAGAAGGCCAGGGATAGCACGATTGACCGAAGGATGATTCTGAAAAACAGACGTCATTCGCCCTGCCTCGAGCAGAATCACTGAGGATTCTGCCATTGCAACCACAGATGCTTGGAGGGAGACTTCCTTCACTCACGGCCACACCGAGTCCCCAAGACTCCAGTCTCAGCCCGTCACCTGCCACGTGCATGAGACAAACCCAGGCTCCCCAGCCAGCTTGCATGAACCTGAGGATTTCCATCTGGGAAAGGAAAGTGCCCCAGCCTCTACACGGATGTCCCGTCAGGGCCCCGCTGCAGACCCCCTCACCACCTGTGTTTCTGTCACCTCCCCCTCGTGGCACAAATTTCCTCCCTGGGCTAGTACTTCAGGGGATCGTCCCACACGTCCTGGCCAATGATCTGATGGCAATAACAGCAAGGTCAGCCCAGGGCTAACCAGGCCCCTAACCCTCCCGTGAGAAGCCAAGGGCTCCAATATCAATCGCCAACTGTGCACACTCCCAAAACAAACCCACCTCAGCAATCCTTTCCAATCTTGGGCAGTTGTGGCCTGACAGCCAATTGAGAAATTTCAGGCTCCTGGTGTCCTGCCTGCAGCTGGGTGCTCCCCGTTCAAAGTCCCAGGACCAGTGCACTGGTGTGGAATGACATGCCCTATACCCTTTAGGGAGACAGGGGAGACAGGGGCGGATGCGGCAGCTGAATCATCCACCCTCACCCCAACCCAGGCCCCCTTGGGTACCAACACTCACCACTCTATGAGCCCCGTTTACCAGTGATGTCAAGGTAATATTCCATAACAATCACCATGTTGCAGATGTACAGATTGTCCCAAAACCAAAAGACCAGTTTGCAGAGGCACCTTGCTTGTCTCCGCACCTGCATCTGCCAGCACAGGGAGGAAGGAAAATGTGCAAGCATCGAGGGGCCTCTGCTTGCCTACCTTGCGGGCCTTAACAGCCTCCATGACGCCGCTGCAAAGTCTCACAGTACAGGCCCATGGATAACACCATCGCCCACCTCCCTGTCAAGTGCCATACCCACCCATCCTCAGCCTCCCTCACTGACCTTCAAGTCGATCGTGTACCTAAGAAAATCTTCATCCTGGGCGCTGATTATGATTGACACTTGAGTGTGGTTCATAATCTGCTTTGTGTCAAGGAGACAATCAGGCCACATTCCTGGCCAAGAAGAGCCAGGGGCAACAGCCCTAGTCTTGCCTGGAGAAGGACACTGGAACAGGCATCTGCAAGGATGCTGGGCACTCGCGCTTGCCTTTTCACGACTCACATTTCAGGCCCTGCCATACCATCAGACCTGCTCGTGGCTCTGGGTTCCCTGTGCTGTTCTGCAGCTCAGGTGGTCTGCAACCCAAAGGCAGGGGCTAATTCTCATCTCTCCTAACCGCCTTCTCGCCCGTGTTTGCTGGGTAGTAACATGTCACTGGTAACATTGTTAGGACTTGCAGTCCTTGTGACTACCATATCTGGAAGAAACTGGGGTGTGTGTGTGTTTCTGTGTGTGTCTCAATGTGTGTGTATCTCTGTGTGTCTGTGTCTGTGTGTGTGTGTGTGTGTGCGAGGGCAGGAGACTGCCATGTCTCTGCAATTTCCAGGGATCATCCACATTTACAAGATAAATGTCTGCAGTTGCTGTACTAGTGTACTCTCTCTGGTCATCGTGACCTAGAGGCCCTGGGTACTGATTCTCCTCAGATGCAGGCCTCAAGGGGAAACCCTGAGTCATGGCTGTGAAACTTCTAGGTGTGGCTCTGACCAGATACTCCTCCGCTGTGCCTTTGGAACCTACCAATTCCCAGGACCACACTTCCGTCATCGGCCTGGAGCACCCTACCTCTGCCCTCGCCACACACCCACACGCCCCCTCTCCTGCACATGCTCCTGCTTCTGCTCCACCTCCTCCTAATCTTCCCGACAGGCAAACACCTAGGAGCACAAGGAAGGATACAGCTTTGGCCCAGAAGGCAGGGATGACCTGGAGGATGGCGCTTCTTCGAGCCAAGTGACGCTTCCTCCTTAGATGGTTCACGCGCATAAAGCGAACAGAGGCCCGACGGTTTTGCTCATTCAGGGAGCTCATTTCCAACTGCAGGGCGGTCAGTGCCTGTAGCGTATTTGGTGCCGGCCGCTCTTTCAGTCCTCCAGGTTCTTCCAGGCCCTGCTCCTCCACCGTCTTCTCCTCCAGCTCCTGGGAGACCCCTGATCCCACTCCTCATCTGCCACAACCTCCACCTCCTCCATGACGTCTTCCGCCAGCAGCTGGCACACCTGCCAGATACCCGCCTCGTCTCCCCCCACCAGGGCCCTCCCGCTGTCCTCCACTGCCTCCACCACTTAGAGGGTGACCTCTTCACCTGCTGTGCCAGCTGGTCGCTGCAAAGTCCAGCCGTGAACGGCATCACGAAAACAGGCCCCATGGACACTGCCCCCTGAGAACCCGGGCTCCCAGCTAAGAAGGTCCGGAGTCCCGGGATGCTCCTGCCTTCCTCCAGCCGCCTCTCATGCTCCTCTGGGACATGGCTGTGACCCCGAGCTGGGGCAGATGTGAAGGGCCCGGACATAATAGCACAGCAAGTGCTGCACAACGGCGGGCCAGCTGAGGTAACTGGGTGTGGCTCGCTAGCTCTTTCCGGCGGGGTTAGAGCGGAATGGTCAGGAAGCGGGGCCTGGAGTGTGACAGGTGGCCAGAGGCTGAAGAAAGGGGTTCTGGAGAGGCAACGACAGGGTGCACGGAGATCAGCCCAACACGCGGGCCCCCTAGGCTCTGAGACAGGCTCAGGCTGCTGGGTCAAATCGAGACAAATGGCAGAGAGGGTATTGGGCGGCATCCTGAGAGAAACTCCTCTAGACCAGAGGGTGGCTTCCCCGCTTCCTGGCTTCCAGCACCCCCACGTCCGCCACTCGGCTTCAGGGAGGGCATGGCTATTTCATCTGGCCTTACTGCAGGAGCTGGCATTTAATTGGCCTCTGGAATTTCAAGCCATGTGTTCTCACTCTGCAATCTAAAGAGCACACTGCTGTGTCCCATGGGACCGCCCATCCCTACGAGCTCTCCCAGAGTATCTAAAGGTTAGGCAGGGGTGCAAAGTGGCTGGATACCTTCCTTCCTGGGACAGGATCCTGCTACTGTCTGAATGGTAGGGGAGTGTGTGCAAACCCCAACCCTTGCAACACTTGACCTCCACTCTTCAGGCGCACCAGATCCATAGGGCAGAGAACTCTCTCTTTGTCTCTGCTTCTCGCCTGTCACTGATTCTGGTGATCCTGCTGTTTGTACACAAGGGAATGCTGCCTGTGTGTCTCTGACCCTCTAAGCGGTGTTGTGGTCCTCTGCTATTCTCCGGACACCTGCGCTCAGAAGAGATGTTTCACCTTGGAGTGAAGGTAAGCCCTTCTCCTCCTCAGTGAGTTGCACCCATGGCAGATGAGACTGTTCTGGGCCACAGGGTCGGAGAGTGCTCTCTCAAACTGGAAAGCCCACGTGGGTGGTTACTGCTGAAGCGCAGAAGGGGACGGGCGACCCTCCCTCCCTCACTGGGCAGACATGAATGGTGCACAGGACTCTGGTGACACGGCCACACCTTGCGCTAAGGGAGAAACTGGTCACGGTCTGCTGGCTTGACGGTACTCCCTGAAGCTTGCTGGAATGCCTACCAGTGAGAAGCTCAGGACACCAGCGTGTTGAGTTCCACGACACACAAGTGCCGGAGGCCTGCACAATGGCCCGTTTACCCTATCCAGGCTCTTTCAAAGAGGTTCTGTTCTCCAGGTGAGAAGACATGCCAGCCGACCCGGTGGCCCACAACTGTGGGGCTGGTATCAGCAAGATGACCAACCTAAGCCATCCTTCCTATAGTCCTCATAGGCGGTATCTGTGTTCTGCAAATGGTAAAAAGAGAGATGTCTCAAACTCGATGATTCTGCAGGTAGCAGGTCCTTATGCTCCAGTGCCACTGTATCTCTAAAACCTTACACAAAAGGCAAAGGGTGCTCTTGCTCCTTGCCAGGACTTGGGAAGAATGCCCAGCACTTAAGAAGGATGCCAAGACCCTCATAGCTGTTTGTCCAAATGGCTTTTGGCTCACCCACCGCAGCTTCTGTGCCTGGGACTACAGCCCAATCTGTGTCTCAGCTCCTCTGCGCTCAACGATCATGCCCAGGTGATTTCCTCCTGCCTCTCCTTTCTGGCAGAGGTCCGGGCTGCAGGCGTCTATTTCCATGGAGAACTTGCTAACTCAGTGAGATCATAGGGCATGATTCCCTGGCTTCACTGCTTCCACTGGCAAGAGTCTATGTTCCTTTAATGTTTCTGCTGTCCTTTCTTGCATCACCTAGCTAGGTTTCTTCCGACTGTTCACCCTCACAAGTGTACTGGTAGGCGTTTCTCTGCACGAATATGCACACATGTCCACATGTCCACACTCACATCCCTGAGAGGAGACTTACACATGTGCGGAACATGGATTTTGCTAAGCTCCCAACATGCTTTGTCCATGTTATTTTCCTTCACTTGCTCGTTGATCCTGTCAGCTTGCACTTCTATCTCTGTGACTTGTGTTCAACTTTACCAAGATCCTGGCATTGTTCATGACAGGGACGGACCTGCAGAGTGTCTGGCAGGCCTGGAAGTGCTCGGAGTGGACAGCTGAGTGACTTGTACCTGTGTTCCATATTCTCCCATAAACTTGGGCAGGTTCACATTCCCAGTCATGTTAGCATGATTCCATTACATGGGCTTTCCTTCACGGAACGAAAAAACAAGGGCCTTTGGGCTCAACTGACTTGGAGAATTGCTTTCTTGGTGTGCACCTCTCTACATCATGCCTTGTCAAGTCTGTGTCCCATTGCATGCCTATATCCTTTAGGGCCCACAGCGTTCTGGTTAAGGGTCCCTGTCCTCTTTACCTCCTGAGCTTTCTGTGTGCACCTGTCCACCTTTGCCCCCAGCGCTCCCTCCCTGTAGCTGGAGAAGGCCAATGAAATGCCCAAGGCTCAAACAGCCCCAAGAGACCGTGGCAGGCCTGGCACAGATACAATGTCGTGAAGAAGGTGCACATGCATCTACAGGTTCTCTTCCAGTACAAAGCATGGGATCTGAGACCAGAAAGGAAAGGTGGCATCCCTAGATCTAGTCCCTTCAGTTTCCTACTACCCAGACTCATGGAGTCCCCGAACAGATGATACCCTGGGAAACTGGCCCTTTAAGCCCATGGCTCATGCCCAGCTTGGGCAGAAATTAGCATTTCTATCTCAAGTGCACCCAGAGGGCTTGATCCCACCCAACGCCTCAATCATTTGATAAATTCCAGGCCTTTATTTCAGGTGCTCTCATTAGGCCCAGGTGGATTCTGGAAAGACAGGCATCCCTGCTTGCCTACGTAGCCCATGTGCCAAGGAAGGCAGTCCCCAGTTGTGCCCAGGGACATGGTAAACGGTCACCTGGAAAGTAGGTTCCCTCTGAGTGACGCCTGGTGCAGATTCCCTAAGACCAAATCGGAGATTCTGCTCCAGCGAGACTGCCAGAATAAACCCTCAAGGTCAGACTGTCACTTTTGCCACTCTGGCCTTAGAGCCAGGGGCAAGACCCTAGAAGAGGGAAGGAATTCACGTCAGGGGGTTCACACGAACCATGAGGTACCTTTTGGCAGGACCATGGAAAACACACAGGCTCTGTGCGGACCCCAGGGCCCTCCTTGTCTCCCACTGTCCCACGGTCCCTTGGGACAAGCAGCCAGCCCACCATCCTTGCGTCCTCCCACTTCCCTGCCTCAGAGGCACACACCAGCAGAGTGACACACACGTACACCCCACATGTGCTCTCCTCGCCTTTCTGCACTGCCATGGAGGTTGCAAGTGCCTCATGGCATGCCACGCTCACACCCTGTGCCTGCTAGATTGCCTGGGGTTTCGCACGGACTGCCTACGTCAGCACAGATGACATGTAGTGTTCGATCGTGCCTGTGTGTGCTCCTTTGGGAGGGAGCGTGCTGACTGATGGGCTGATTCTGAGCAGCATCGAGCCAGGATTTCTCCAGTGTATCCTTCTCACGTGTGTGGAACAAGGCTCCAGGGCAGCAGGCTCTCCTGTGCCTCCTCCTCCTTCGGGTCTCTGCCCTTCTCTACAGGACCATAACCTCCTCACCACCCCGGGTCCTGCCATAGCCTCTTCCAACATTTCCATCAGCTGGCCCACTCTGGCACAGACTCAGGGGTCCACAGGCAGTGGTTTCAAATCCCCACGCCACCTGATTTGCCCTTGGTGAATCCTCTAACCACCCAACCCTCCACCTGGTCCAAACACACAAAATAACACGGTAGAAAATATGAACGTGTATTTCTTTTTGGTCTAGTTGCACACATGGGAGCCAAGCTCTGATTTATCACTGCCCATCGTTTCCTCCTTCCCACCCTGGACAGGATCACTGCAGAGATAGGTCGACCAATGTCCATCATTCTGGTGATGCCTCGTGCCGCCACTTCTCATCGCTTGGAAGTTCCTCTCCTGACACCTTTATCTGAACATTTGCACTGAGCAAGAAACACACACACACACACACACACACACACACACATAGACCCACATTAACACAGGTGACACAAAACCACGAGTGTATATACACACACATGCTCTGCATGGGGACTCAAACATAAACAGGGAACACAGGTCTCTCAGTAGCTGAAGACGGCTGTGCACAGCAATGTGGGAAATGGCATCAGTAGGCACCATGTCCTTCCATTGGGGCCCTCTGTCCACCTCGTCCCGCAGCTCTTCCGTATTTTCCCAAGCCGGCCTGAAGCCGGTACCAGCGTGGCCTGCGTGGTGGCGGTGAGATGGTGAGTGCTGGATGTGGAAATTAACACACGACCCCAAAGTCAGCACCTAAGTGCACAGGCAGCCCATGGAGCATGCCGTTCAAGTCATAGGCTACCCCAGGAGCAGTGGTGGGAGGGAAGGACCCAGACAGTCTCAAACTTTCAGAGCAGCAGAAGGCCAGGGATAGCACGATTGACCGAAGGATGATTCTGAAAAACAGACGTCATTCACCCTGCCTCGAGCAGAATCAGTGAGGATTCTGCCATTGCAACCACAGCTGCTTGGAGGGAGACTTCCTTCACTCACGGCCACACCGAGTCCCCAAGACTCCAGTCTCAGCCCGTCACCTGCCACGTGCATGAGACAAACCCAGGCTCCCCAGCCAGCTTGCATGAACCTGAGGATTTCCATCTGGGAAAGGAAAGTGCCCCAGCCTCTACACGGATGTCCCGTCAGGGCCCCGCTGCAGACCCCCTCACCACCTGTGTTTCTGTCACCTCCCCCTCGTGGCACAAATTTCCTCCCTGGGCTAGTACTTCAGGGGATCGTCCCACACGTCCTGGCCAATATCTGATAGCAATAACAGCAAGGTCAGCCCAGGGCTGACCAGGCCCCTAACCCTCCCGTGAGAAGCCAAGGGCTCCAATATCAATCGCCAACTGTGCACACGCCCAAACGAAACCCACCTCAGCAATCCTGTCCGATGCTGGGCAGTTGTGGCCTGACAGCCAATTGAGAAAGTTCAGGCTCCTGGTGTCCTGCCAGTGGCTGGGTGCTCCCCGTTCAAAGACCCAGGACGAGTGCACTGGTGTGGAACGACATGCCCTATACCCTTTCGGAAGACATGGGAGACAGGGGCGGATTCGGCAGCTGAAGCATCCACCGACAACCCGACCCAGGCCCCCTTGGGTACCAACACTCACCACTCTATGAGCCCCGTTTACCAGTGATGTCAAGGTAATATTCCTTAACAATCACCATGTTGCAGAAGTACAGATTGTCACAAAACGAGAAGACCAGTTTGCAGAGGGACCGTGGTTGTCTCCGCACCTGCATCTGCCAGCACAGGGAGGAGGGAAAATGTGCAAGCATCGAGGGGCCTCTGCTTGCCTACCATGCGGGTATTAACAGCCTCCAGAACACCTCTGCAAAGTCTCACAGTACAGGCCCATGGATAACACCATCCCCCACCTCCCTGTCAAGTGCCATACCCACCCATCCTCAGCCTCCCTCACTGACCTTCAAGTCGATCGTGTACCTAAGAAAATCTTCACCCTGGGCGCTGATTATAATTGACACTTGAGTGTGGTTCATAATCTGCTTTGTGTCAAGGAGACAATCAGGCCACATTCCGGGCCAAGAAAAGCCAGGGGCAACAGCCCTAGTCTGGCCTGGAGAAGGACACTGGAACAGGTATCTGCAAGGATGCTGGGCACCCGCGCTTGCCTTTTCACGAATCACATCTTCAGGCCCTGCCATACCATCAGACCTGCTCGCGGCTCTGGGTTCCCTGTGCTGTTCTGCAGTTCAGGCGGTCTGCAACCCAAAGGCAGGGGCTAATTCTCATCTCTCCTAACCGCCTTCTCGCCCGTGTTTGCTGGGTAGTAGCATGTCACTGGTAACATTGTTAGGACTTGCAGTCCTTGTGACTACCGTATCTGGAAGAAACTGGGGTGTGTGTGTGTTTCTGTGTGTGTCTCAATGTGTGTGTATCGCTGGGTGTGTGTGTGTGTGTGTGTGTGTGTGTGTGTGGGCAGGAGATTGCCATGTCTCTGCCATTTCCAGGGATCATCCACATTTACAAGATAAATGTCTGCAGTTGCTGTACTAGTGTACTCTCTCTGGTCATCCTGACCTAGAGGCCCTGCATCTGATTCTCCTCAGATGCAGGCCTCAAGAGGAAACCCTGAGTCCTGGCTGTGAAACTTCTAGGTGTGGCTCTGACCAGACACTCCTCTGCCGTGCCTTTGGAACCTACCAATTCCCAGGACCACACTTCCGTCTTCGGCCTGGAACACCCTACCTCTGCCCTCGCCACACACCCACACACCCCCACTCCTGCACATGCTCCTGCTTCTGCTCCACCTCCTCCTCCTCTTCCCGACAGGCAAACACCTAGGAGCAGAAGGAACGATACAGCTTTGGCCCCGAAGCCAGGGATGACCTGGAGGATGGTGCTTCTCCGAGCCAAGTGACGCTTCCTCCTTAGATGGTTCACGCCCATGAAGCGAGCAGAGGCCCGACGGTTTTGCTCATTCAGGGAGCTCACTTCCAACTGCAGGGCGGTCAGTGCCTGTAGTGCATTTGGCGCCGGCCGCTCTTTCAGTCCCCCAGGTTCTTCCATGCCCTGCTCCTCCACCGTCTTCTCCTCCAGCTCCTGGGAGACCCCTGATCCCACTCCTCATCTGCCACAACCTCCACCTTCTCCATGACGTCTTCCACCAGCAGCTGGCACACCTGCCAGATACCCGCCTCGTCTCCCCCCACCAGGGCCCTCCCGCTGTCCTCCACTGCCTCCACCACTTAGAGGGTGACCTATTTGCCTGCTGTGCCAGCTGGTCGCTGCAAAGTCCAGCCGTGCACGGCATCGCGAAGGCAGGCCCCATGGACCCGGCCCCCTGAGCACCCGGGCTCCCAGCTAAGAAGGTCCGGAGTCCCGGGATGCTCCTGCCTTCCTCCAGCCGCCTCTCACGCTCCTCTGGGACATGGCTGTGACCCCGAGCTGGGGCAGATGTGAAGGGCCCGGACATACTAGCACAGCAAGTGGTGCACAATGGCGGGCCAGCTGAGGTAACCGGGTGTGGCTCGCTAGCTCTTTCCGGCGGGGTTAGAGCGGAATGGTCAGGAAGCGGGGCCTGGAGTGTGACAGGTGGCCAGAGGCTGAAGAAAGGGGTTCTGGAGAGGCAACGACAAGGTGCACGGAGATCAGCCCAACACGCGGGCCCCCTAGGCTCTGAGACAGGCTCAGGCTGCTGGGTCAAATCGAGACAAATGGCAGAGAGGGTATTGGGCGGCATCCTGAGAGAAACTCCTCTAGACCAGAGGGTGGCTTCCCCGCTTCCTGGCTTCCAGCACCCCCACGTCCGCCACTCGGCTTCAGGGAGGCCTTACTGCAGGCGCTGGCATTTAATTGGCCTCTGGAATTTCAAGCCATGTGTTCTCACTCTGCAAACTAAAGAGAACACTGCTGTGTCCCATGGGACCGCCCATCCCTAGGAGCTCTCCCAGAGTATCTAAAGGTTAGGCAGGAGTGCAAGGTGGCTGGATACCATCCTTCCTGGGACAGGATCCTGCTACTGTCTGGATGGTAGCGGAGTGTGTGCAAACCCCAACCCTTGCAACACTTGACCTCCACTCTTCAGGCGCACCAGATCCATAGGGCAGAGAACTCTCTCTTTGTCTCTGCTTCTCGCCTGTCACTGATTCTGGTGATCCTGCTGTTTGTGCACAAGGGAATGCTGCCTGTGTGTCTCTGACCCTCTAAGCGGTGTTGTGGTCCTCTGCTATTCTCCGGACACCGGCGCTCAGAAGAGACGTTTCACCTTGGAGTGAAGGTAAGCCCTTCTCCTCCTCAGTGAGTTGCACCCATGGCAGATGAGACTGTTCTGGGCCACAGGGTTGGAGAGTGCTCTCTCAAACTGGAAAGCCCACGTGGGTGGTTACTGCTGAAGCACAGAAGGGGACGGGCGACCCTCCCTCCCTCACTGGGCAGACATGAATGCTGCACAGGACTCTGGTGACACGGCCACACCTTGCGCTGAGGGAGAAACGGGTCACGGTCTGCTGGCATGACGGAACTCCCTGAAGCTTGCTGGAATGCCTACCAGTGAGAGGCTAAGGACACCAGCGTGTTGAGTTCCACGACACACAAGTGCCGGAGGCCTGCACAATGGCCCGTTTACCCTATCCAGGCTCTTTCAAAGAGGTTCTGTTCTCCAGGTGAGAAGACATCCCAGCCTACCCGGTGGCCCACAACTGTGGGGCTGGTATCAGCAAGACGACCAACCTAAGCCATCCTTCCTACAGTCCTCATAGGCGGTATCTGTGTTCTGCAAATGGTACAAAGAGAGATGTCTCAAACTCGATGATTCTGCAGGTAGCAGGTCCTTATGCTCCAGTGCCACTGTATCTCTAAAACCTTACACAAAAGGCAAAGGGTGCTCATGCTCCTTGCCAGGACTTGGGAAGAATGCCCAGCACTTAAGAAGGATGCCAAGACCCTCATAGCTGTTTGTCCAAATGGCTTTTGGCTCACCCACCGCAGCTTCTGTGCCTGGGACTACAGCCCAATCTGTGTCTCAGCTCCTCTGCACTCAACGATCATGCCCAGGTGATTTCCTCCTGCCTCTCCTTTCTGGCAGAGGTCCGGGCTGCAGGCGTCTATTTCCATGGAGAACTTGCTAACTCAGTGAGATCATAGGGCATGATTCCCTGGCTTCACTGCTTCTACTGGCAAGAGTCTATGTTCCGTTAATGTTTCTGCTGTCCTTTCTTGCGTCACCTAGCTAGGTGTCTTCCGACTGTTCACCCTCACAAGTGTACTGGTAGGCGTTTCTCTGCACGAATATGCACACTCACATCCCTGAGAGGAGACTTACACATGTTTGGAACATGGATTTTGGTAACCCCCAACATGCTTTGTCCATGTTATTTTCCTTCACTTTCTCGTTGATCCTGTCAGCTTGCACTTCTATCTCTGTGAATTGTGTTCAATTTTACCAAGATCCTGGCATTGTTCATGACAGGGACGGAACTGCAGAGTGTCTGGCAGGCCTGGACGTGCTCGGTGTGGACAGCTGAGTGACTTGTGCCTGTGTTCCATATTCTCCCATAACCTTGGGCAAGTTCACATTCCCAGTCATGTTAGCATGATTCCATTACGTGTGCTTTCCTTCACGGAACCAGAAAACAAGGGCCTTTGGGCTCAGCTGACTTGGAGAACTGCTTTCTTGGTGTGCACCTCTCTACATCATGCCTTGTCAAGTCTGTGTCCCATTGCATGCCTATATCCCTTAGGGCCCACAGCTTTCTGGTTAAGGGTCCCTGTCCTCCTTATCTCCTGAGCTTTCTGTGTGCACCTGTCTCCCTGTGTCCCCAGCGCTCCCTCCCTGTAGCTGGAGAAGGCCAATGAAATGCCCAAGGCTCCAACAGCCCCAAGAGACCGTGGCAGGCCTGGGACAGATACAATGTCGTGAAGAAGGTTCACATGCATCTACAGGTTCTCTTCCAGTACAAAGCATGGGATCTGAGACCAGAAAGGAAAGGTGGCATCCCTAGAACTAGTCCCTTCAGTTTCTTACTACCCAGGCTCATGGAGTCCCCGAACAGATGATACGCTGGGAAACTGGCCCTTTAAGCCCATGGCTCATGCCCCGCTTGGGCAGAAATTACCATTTCTATATCAAGTGCACCCAGAGGGCTTGATCCCACCCAACGCCTCAATCATTTGATAAATTCCAGGCCTTTATTTCAGGTGCTCTCATTAGGCCCAGGTGGATTCTGGAAAGACAGGCATCCCTGCTTGCCTACTTAGCCCATGCGCCAAGGAAGGCAGTCCCCAGTTGTGCCCAGGGACATGGAAAACGGTCACCTGGAAAGTAGGTTCCCTCTGAGTGACGCCTGGTGCAGATTCCCTAAGACCAAATCGGAGATTCTGCTCCAGCGAGACTGCCAGAATCCACCCTCAAGGTCAGACTGTCACTTTTGCCACTCTGGCCTTAGAGCCAGGGGCAAGACCCTAGAAGAGGGAAGGAATTCACGTCAGGGGGTTCACATGAACCATGAGGTACCTTTTGGCAGGACCACGGAAAACACGCAGGCTCTGTGCGGACCCCAGGGCCCTCCTTGTCTCCCAATATCCCAAGGTCCCTTGGGACAAGCAGCCAGCCCACCATCCTTGCGTCCTCCCACTTCCCTGCCTCAGAGGCACACACCAGCAGAGTGACACACACGTACACCCCACATGTGCTCTCCTCGCCTTTCGGCACTGCCATGGAGGTTGCAAGTGCCTCATGGCATGCCACGCTCACACCCTGTGCCTGCTAGATTGCCTGGGGTTTTGCAGGGACAGCCTACGTCAGCACAGATGACATGTAGTGTTCGATCGTGCCTGTGTGTGCTCCTTTGGGAGGGAGCATGCTGACTGATGGGCTGATTCTGAGCAGCATCGAGCCAGGATTTCTCCAGTTTATCCTTCTCACGTGTGTGGAACAAGGCTCCAGGGCAGCAGGCTCTCCTGTGCCTCCTCCTCCTTCGGGTCTCTGCCCTTGTCTACAGGACCTTATCCTCCTCACCAACCCGGGTCCTGCCATAGCCTCTTCCAACATTTCCATCAGCTGGCCCACTCTGTCACAGACTCAGGGGTCCACAGGCAGTGGTTTCAAATCCCCACCCCACCTGATTTGCCCTTGGTGAATCCTCTAACAACCCAACCCTCCACCTGGTCCAAATACACAAAATAACACGGTAGAAAATGTGAACGTGTATTTCTTTTTGGTCTAGTTGCACACATGGGAGCCAAGCTCTGATTTATCACTGGCCATCCTTTCCTCTTTCCCACCCTGGACAGGATCACTGCAGAGATAGATCGACCAATGTCCCTCATTCTGGTGACGCCTCGTGCCTCCTCTTCTCATCGCTTGGCAGTTCCTCTCCTGACACCTTCATCTGTACATCTGCACTGAGCAAGAAACACACACACACACACACACACACACACATAGACCCACATTAACACAGGTGACACAAAACCACGAGTGTATATACACACACATGCTCTGCATGGGGACTCAAACATAAACAGGGAACACAGGTCTCTCAGTAGCTGAAGACGGCTGTGCACAGCAATGCGGGAAATGGCATCAGTAGGCACCATGTCCTTCCATTGGGACCCTCTGTCCACCTCGTCCCGCAGCTCTTCCGTATTTTCCCAAGCCGGCCTGAAGCCGGTCCCAGCGTGGGCTGCGTGGTGGCGGTGAGATGGTGAGTGCTGGATGTGGAAATTAACACACAACCCCAAAGTCAGCACCTAAGTGCACAGGCAGCCCATGGGGCATGCCTTTCAAGTCATAGGCTACCCCAGGAGCAGTGGTGGGAGGGAAGGACCCTGACAGTCTCAAACTTTCGGAGCAGCAGAAGGCCGGGGATAGCACGATTGACCGAAGGATGATTCTGAAAAACAGATGTCATTCACCCTACCTCGAGCAGAATCACTGAGGATTCTGGCATTGCAACTACAGCTGCTTGGAGGGAGACTTCCTTCACTCACGGCCACACTGAGTCCCCAAGACTCCAGTCTCAGCCCCTCACCTGCCACGTGCATGAGACAAACCCAGGCTCCCCAGCCAGCTTGCATGAGCCTGAGGATTTCCATCTGGGAAAGGAGAGTGCCCCAGCCTCTACACGGATGTCCCGTCAGGGCCCGGCTGCAGACCCCCTCACCACCTGTGTTTCTGTCACCTCCCCCTCGTGGCACAAATTTCCTCCCAGGGCTAGTACTTCAGGGGATCGTCCCACACGTCCTGGCCAATGATCTGATAGCAATAACAGCAAGGTCAGCCCAGGGCTGACCAGGCCCCTAACCCTCCCGTGAGAAGCCAAGGGCTCCAATATCAATCGCCAACTGTGCACACGCCCAAACCAAACCCACCTCAGCAATCCTGTCCGATGCTGGGCAGTTGTGGCCTGACAGCCAATTGAGAAATTTCAGGCTCCTGGTGTCCTGCCTGTGGCTGGGTGCTCCCCGTTCAAAGTCCCAGGACCAGTGCACTGGTGTGAAATGACATATCCTAAACCCTTCAGGAAGACAGGGGAGACAGGGGTGGATGCGTCAGCTGAAGCATCCACCCACACCCCGACCCAGGACCCCTTGGGTACCAACACTCACCACTCTATGAGCCCCGTTTACCAGTGATGTCAAGGTAATATTCCTTAACAATCACCATGTTGTAGAAGTACAGATTGTCCCAAAACGAGAAGACCAGTTTGCAGAGGGACCGTGGATTTCTCCGCACCTGCATCTGCCAGCACAGGGAGGAGGGAAAATGTGCAAGCATCGAGGGGCCTCTGCTTGCCTACCATGCGGGTCTTAACAGCCTCCATGACGCCTCTGCAAAGTCTCACACTACAGGCCCATGGATAACACCATCCCCCACCTCCCTGTCAAGTGCCATACCCACCCATCCTCAGCCTCCCTCACTGACCTTCAAGTCGATCGTGTACCTAAGAAAATCTTCATCCTGTTCGCTGATTATGATTGACACTTGATGTGGTTCATAATCTGCTTTGTGTCAAGGAGACAATCAGGACACATTCCGGGCCAAGAAGAGCCAGGGGCAACAGCCCTAGTCTGGCCTGGAGAAGGCCACTGGAACAGGCATCTGCATGGATGCTGGGCATTCGCGCTTTCCTGTTCACGACTCACATCTACAGGCCCTGCCATACCATCAGACCTGCTCGTGGCTCTGGGTTCCCTGTGCTGCTCTGCAGCTCAGGTTGTCTGCAACCCAAAGGCAGGGGCTAATTCTCATCTCTCCTAACCACCTTCTCGCCCGTGTTTGCTGGGTAGTAGCATTTCACTGGTAACATTGTTAGGACTTGCAGTCCTTGTGACTACCGAATCTGGAAGAAACTGGGGTGTGTGTGTGTTTCTGTGTGTGTCTCAGTGTGTGTGTATCAGTGTGTGTGTGTGTGTGTGTGTGTGTGTGCATGGGCAGGAGACTGCCATGTCTCTGCAATTTCCAGGGATCATCCACATTTACAAGATAAATGTCTGCAGTTGCTGTACTAGTGTACTCTCTCTGGTCATCCTGACCTAGAGGCCCTGGGTACTGATTCTCCTCAGATGAAGGCCGCAAGGGGAAACCCTGAGTCATGGCTGTGAAACTTCTAGGTGTGTCTCTGACAAGATACTCCTCCGCTGTGCCTTTGAAACCTACCAATGCCCAGTACCCCACTTCCGTCTTCGGCCTGGAGCACCCTACCTCTGCCCTCACCACACACCCACACTCCCCCACTCCTGCACATGCTCCTGCTTCTGCTACACCTCCTCCTCCTCTTCCCGACAGGCAAACACCTAGGAGCAGAAGGAACGATACAGCTTTGGCCCAGAAGGCAGGGATGACCTGGAGGATGGCGCTTCTCCGAGCCAAGTGACGCTTCCTCCTTATATGGTTCATGCGCATGAGCAAACAGAGGCCCGACGGTTTTGCTCATTCAGGGAGCTCACTTCCAACTGCAGGGCGGTCAGTGCCTGTAGCGCATTTGGCGCCGGCTGCTCTTTCAGTCCTCCAGGTTCTTCCAGGCCCTGCTCCTCCACCGTCTTCTCCTCCAGCTCCTGGGAGACCCCTGATCCCACTCCTCATCTGCCACAACCTCCACCTCCTCCATGACGTCATCCGGCAGCAACTGGCACACCTGCCAGATACCCGCCTCGTCTCCCCCCACCAGGGCCCTCCCACTGTGCTCCACTGCCTGCACCAGTTAGAGGGTGACCTCTTCCTTGCTGTGCCAGCTGGTCGCTGCAAAGTCCAGCCGTGCACGGCATCACGAAGGCAGGCCCCATGGACCCGGCCCACTGAGCACCCGGGCTCCCAGCGAAGAAATTCTGGAGTCCCGGGATGCTCCTGCCTTCCTCCAGCCGCCTCTCACGCTCCTCTGGGACATGGCTGTGACCCCGAGCTGGGGCAGATGTGAAGGGCCCGGACATATTAGCACAGCAAGTGGTGCAAAATGGCGGGCCAGCTGAGGTAACCGGGTGTGGCTCGCTAGCTCTTTCCGGTGGGGTTAGAGCGGAATGGTCAGGAAGCGGGGCCTGGAGTGTGACAGGTGGCCAGAGGCTGAAGAAAGGGGTTCTGGAGAGGCAACGACAGGGTGCACGGAGATCAGCCCAACAGGCGGGCCCCCTAGGCTGTGAGACAGGCTCAGGCTGCTGGGTCAAATCGAGACCAATGGCAGAGAGGGTATTGGGCGGCATCCTGAGAGAAACTCCTCTAGACCAGAGGGTGGCTTCCCTGTTTCCTGGCTTCCAGAGTCCCCACGTGGCGCCATTAGGCTTCAGGGAGGGCATGGCTATTTCATCTGGCCTTTCTGCAGGCGCTGGCATTTAATAGGCCTCTGGAATTTCAATCCATGTGTACTCATTCTACAAACTAAAGAGCACACTGCTGTGTCCCATGGGACCGCCCATCCCTAGGAGCTCTCCCAGAGTATCTAAAGGTTAGGCAGGGGTGCAAAGTGGCTGGCTACCTTCCTTCCTGGGACAGGATCCGGCTACTGTCTGGATGGTAGGGGAGTGTGTGCAAACCCCAACCCTTGCAACACTTGATCTCCACGCTTCAGGTGCACCAGATCCATAGGGCAGAGAACTCTCTCTTTGTGTCTGCTTCTCGCCTGTTACTGATTCGGGTGATCCTGCTGTTTGTGCACAAGGGAATGCTGCCTGTGTGTCTCTGACCCTCTAAGTGGTGCTGTGGTCCTCTGCCATTCTCCGGACACCAGCGCTCAGAAGAGACGTTTTACCTTGGAGTGAAGGTAAGCCCTTCTCCTCCTCAGTGAGTTGCACCCATGGCAGATGAGACTGTTCTGGGCCACAGGGTCGGAGAGTGCTCTCTCAAACTGGAAAGCCCACGTGGGTGGTTACTGCTGAAGCACAGAAGGGGACGGGCGACCCTCCCTCTCTCACTCGGCAGACATGAATGCTGCACAGGACTCTGGTGACACGGCCACACCTTGCGCTGAGGGAGAAACGGGTCACGGTCTGCTGGCATGACGGAACTCCCTGAAGCTTGCTGGAATGCCTACCAGTGAGAGGCTAAGGACACCAGTCTGTTGAGTTCCACGACACACAAGTGCCGGAGGCCTGCACAATGGCCCGTTTATCCTATCCAGGCTCTTTCAAAGAGGTTCTGTTCTCCAGGTGAGAAGACATCCCAGCCTACCCGGTGGCCCAAAACTGTGGGGCTGGTATCAGCAAGACGACCAACCTAAGCCATCCTTCCTACACTCCTCATAGGCGGTATCTGTGTTCTGCAAATGGTACAAAGAGAGATGTCTCACACTCGATGATTCTGCAGGTAGCAGGTCCTTATGCTCCAGTGCCACTGTATCTCTAAAACCTTACACAAAAGGCAAAGGGTGCTCATGCTCCTTGCCAGGACTTGGGAAGAATGCCCAGCACTTAAGAAGGATGCCAAGACCCTCATAGCTGTTTGTCCAAATGGCTTTTGGCTCACCCACCGCAGCTTCTGTGCCTGGGACTACAGCCCAATCTGTGTCTCAGCTCCTCTGCACTCAACGATCATGCCCAGGTGATTTCCTCCTGCCTCTCCTTTCTGGCAGAGGTCCGGGCTGCAGGCGTCTATTTCCATGGAGAACTTGCTAACTCAGTGAGATCATAGGGCATGATTCCCTGGCTTCACTGCTTCTACTGGCAAGAGTCTATGTTCCGTTAATGTTTCTGCTGTCCTTTCTTGGGTCACCTAGCTAGGTGTATTCCGACTGTTCACCCTCACAAGTGTACTGGTAGGCGTTTCTCTGCACGAATATGCACACATGTCCACATGTGCACACTCACATCCCTGAGAGGAGACTTACACATGTGCGGAAGTACAGGCTTTCTTCTCAAGGAACATGGATTTTGGTAAGCCCCCGACATGCTTTGTCCATGTTATTTTCCTTCACTTGCTCGTTGATCCTGTCAGCTTGCACTTCTAACTCTGTGACTTGTGTTCAATTTTACCAAGATCCTGGCATTGTTCATGACAGGCACAGAACTGCAGAGTGTCTGGCAGGCCTGGACGTGCTCGGTTTGGACAGCTGAGTGACTTGTGCCTGTGTTCCATATTCTCCCATAACCTTGGGCAGGTTCACATTCCCAGTCATGTTAGCATGATTCCATTACCTGTGCTTTCCTTCACGGAACCAGAAAACAAGGGCCTTTGGGCTCAGCTGACTTGGAGAACTGCTTTCTTGGTGTGCACCTCTCTACATCATGCCTTGTCAAGTCTGTGTCCCATTGCATGCCTATATCCTTTAGGGCCCACAGCTTTCTGGTTAAGGGTCCCTGTCCTCCTTATCTCCTGAGCTTTCTGTGTGCACCTGTCTCCCTGTGTCCCCAGCGCTCCCTCCCTGTAGCTGGAGAAGGCCAATGAAATGCCCAAGGCTCCAACAGCCCCAAGAGACCGTGGCAGGCCTGGGACAGATACAATGTCGTGAAGAAGGTGCACATGCATCTACAGGTTCTCTTCCAGTACAAAGCATGGGATCTGAGACCAGAAAGGAAATGTGGCAACCCTAGAACTAGTCCCTTCAGTTTCCTACTACCCAGACTCATGGAGTCCCTGAACAGATGATACCCTGGGAAACTGGCCCTTTAAGCCCATGGCTCATGCCCCGCTTGGGCAGAAATTACCATTTCTATCTCAAGTGCACCCAGAGGGCTTGATCACACTCAACGCCTCAATCATTTGATAAATTCCAGGCCTTTATTTCAGGTGCTCTCATTAGGCCCAGGTGGATTCTGGAAAGACAGGCATCCCTGCTTGCCTATGTAGCCCATGTGCCAAGGAAGGCAGTCCCCAGTTGTGCCCAGGGACATGGAAAACGGTCACCTGGAAAGTAGGTTCCCTCTGAGTGATGCCTGGTGCAGATTCCCTAAGACCAAAACGGAGATTCTACTCCAGTGAGACTGCCAGAATCCACTATCAAGGTCAGACTGTCACCTTTGCCACTCTGGCCTTAGAGCCAGGGGCAAGACCCTAGAAGAGGGTAGGGATTCACGTCAGGGGGTTCACACGAACCATGAGGTACCTTTTGGCAGGACCACGGAAAACACGCAGGCTCTGTGCGGACCCCAGGGCCCTACTTGTCTCCCAATGTCCCAGGGTCCCTTGGGACAAGCAGCCAGCCCACCATCCTTGCGTCCTCCCACTTCCCTGACTCAGAGGCACACGCCGGCAGAGTGACACACACGTACACCCCACATGTGCTCTCCTCGCCTTTCGGCACTGCCATGGAGGTTGCAAGTGCCTCATGGCATGCCACGCTCACACCCTGTGCCTGCTAGATTGCCTGGGGTTTCGCACGGACAGCCTTCGTCAGCACAGATGACATGTAGTGTCCGATCGTGCCTGTGTGTGCTCCTTCGGGGGTAGCGTGCTGACTGATGGGCTGATTCTGAGCAGCATCGAGCCAGGATTTCTCCAGTGTATCCTTCTCACGTGTGTGGAACAAGGCTCCAGGGCAGCAGGCTCTCCTGTGCCTCCTCCTCCTTCAGGTCTCTGACCTTCTCTACAGGACCTTAACCACCTCACCACCCCGGGTCCTGCCATAGCCACTTCCAACATTTCCATCAGCTGGCCCATTCTGTCACAGACTCAGGGGTCCACAGGCAGTGGTTTCGAATCCCCACCCCACCTGATTTGCCCTGGGTGAATCCTCTAACCACCCAACCCTCCACCTGGTCCAAATACACAAAATAACACGGTAGAAAATGTGAACGTGTATTTCTTTTTGGTCTAGTTGCACACAAGGGAGCCATGCTCTGATTTGTCACTGCCCATCGTTTCCTCCTTCCCACCCTGGACAGGATCACTGCAGAGGTAGGTCGACCAATGTCCCTCATTCTGGTGACGCCTCGTGCCTCCTCTTCTCGTCGCTTGGCAGTTCCTCTCCTGACACCTTCATCTGTACATCGGCACTGAGCAAGAAACACACACACACACACACACACACACACATAGACCCACATTAACACAGGTGACACAAAACCACGAGTGTATATACACACACATGCTCTGCATGGGGACTCAAACATAAACAGGGAACACAGGTCTCTCAGTAGCTGAAGACGGCTGTGCACAGCAATGTGGGAAATTGCATCAGTAGGCACCATGTCCTTCCATTGGGGCCCTCTGTCCACCTCGTCCCTCAGCTCTTCCGTATTTTCCCAAGCCGGCCTGAAGCCGGTCCCAGCGTGGGCTGCGTGGTGGCGGTGAGATTGTGAGTGCTGGATGTGGAAATTAACACACGACCCCAAAGTCAGCACCTAAGTGCACAGGCAGCCCATGGAGCATGACTTTCAAGTCATATGCTACCCCAGGAGCAGTGGTGGGAGGGAAGGACCCAGACAGTCTCAAACTTTCGGAGCAGCAGAAGGCCGGGGATAGCGCGATTGACCGAAGGATGATTCTGAAAAACAGACGTCATTCACCCTGCCTCGAGCAGAATCACTGAGGATTCTGGCATTGCAACCACAGCTGCTTGGAGGGAGACTTCCTTCACTCACGGCCACACCGAGTCCCCAAGACTCCAGTCTCAGCCCGTCACCTGCCACGTGCATGAGACAAACCCAGGCTCCCCAGCCAGCTAGCATGAGCCTGAGGATTTCATTCTGGGAAAGGAGAGTGCCCCAGCCTCTACACGGATGTCCCGTCAGGGCCCCGCTGCAGACCCGCTCACCATTTGTGTTTCTGTCACCTCGCCCTCGTGGCACAAATTTCCTCCCTGGGGAAGTACTTCAGGGGATCGTCCCACACGTCCTGGCCAATCATCTGATGGCAATAACAGAAAGGTCAGCCCAGGGCTGACCAGGCCCGTAAAACTCCCGTGAGAAGCCAAGGGCTCCAATATCAATCGCCAACTGTGCACACGCCCAAACCAAAACCACCTCAGCAATCCTGTTCGATGCTGGGCAGTTGTGGCCTGACAGCCAATTGAGAAAGTTCAGGCTCCTGGTGTCCTGCCTGTGGCTGGGTGCTCCCCGTTCAAAGTCCCAGGACGAGTGCACTGGTGTGGAACGACATGCCCTTTACCCTTTTGGAAGGCAGGGAAGACAGGGGTGGATGCGGCATCTGAAGCATCCACCCACACCCCGACCCAGGACCCCTTACGTACCAACACTCACCACTCTATGAGCCCCGTTTACCAGTGATGTCAAGGTAATATTCCTTAACAATCACCATGTTGCAGAAGTACAGATTGTCCCAAAACGAGAAGACCAGTTTGCAGAGAGACCGTGGTTGTTTCTGCACCTGCATCTGCCAGCACAGGGAGGAGGTAAAATGTGCAAGCATCGAGGGGCCTCTGATTGCCTACCATGCGGGTCTTAACAGCCTCCATGATGCCTCTGCAAAGTCTTACAGTACAGGCCCATGGATAACACCATCCCCCACCTCCCTGTCAAGTGCCATACCCACCCATCCTCAGCCTCCCTCACTGACCTTCAAGTCGATCGGTTGCCTAAGAATATTTTCATCTTGGGCACTGATTATGATTCACACTTGAGTGTGGTTCATAATCTGCTTTGTGTCAAGGAGACAATCAGGTCACATTCCTGGCCAAGAAGAGCCAGGGGCAACAGCCCTAGTCTGGCCTGGAGAAGGACACTGGAACAGGCATCTGCAACGATGCTGGGCATCGCGCTTGCCTGTTCACGACTCACATTTCAGGCCCTGCCATACCATCAGACCTGCTCGTGGCTCTGGGTTCCCTGTGCTGTTCTGCAGCTCAGGCGGTCTGCAACCCAAAGGCAGGGGCTAATTCTCATCTCTCCTAACCGCCTTCTTGCCCGTGTTTGCTGGGTAGTAGCATGTCACTGGTAACATTGTTAGGACTTGCAGTCCTTGTGACTACCGTATCTGGAAGAAACTGGGGTGTGTGTGTGTTTCTGTGTGTGTCTCAATGTGTGTGTATCTCTGGGTGTGTGTGTGTGTGTGTGTGTGTGCGTGGGCAGGAGACTGCCGTGTGTCTGCAATTTCCAGGGATCATCCACATTTACAAGATAAATGTCTGCAGTTGCTGTACTAGTGTACTCTCTCTGGTCATCCTGACCTAGAGGCCCTGGGTACTTATTCTCCTCAGATGCAGGCCTCAAGGGGAAACCCTGAGTCATGGCTGTAGACCTTCTAGGTGTGGCTCTGACAAGATACTCCTCCGCTGTGCCTTTGGAACCTACCAATGCCCAGGACCACACTTCCATCATCAGCCTGGAGCACCCTACCTCTGCCCTCACCACACACCCACACACCCCCACTCCTTCACATGCTCCTGCTTCTGCTACACCTCCTCCTCCTCTTCCCGACAGGCAAACACCTAGGAGCAGAAGGAAGGATACAGCTTTGGCCCAGAAGACAGGGATGACCTGGAGGATGGCGCTTCTCCGAACCAAGTGACGCTTCCTCCTTAGATGGTTCACCCGCATGAAGCGAACAGAGGCCCGACGGTTTTGCTCATTCAGGGAGCTCACTTCCAACTGCAGGGCGGTCAGTGCCTGTAGCGCATTTGGCGCCGGCCGCTCTTTCAGTCCTCCAGCTTCTTCCAGGCCCTGCTCCTCCACCGTCTTCTCCTCCAGCTCCTGGGAGACCCCTGATCCCACTCCTCATCTGCCACAACCTCCACCTCCTCCATGACGTCTTCCGCCAGCAGCTGGCACACCTGCCAGATACCCGCCTCGTCTCCCCCCACCAGGGCCCTCCCGCTGTCCTCCACTGCCTCCACCACTTAGAGGGTGACCTATTTGCCTGCTGTGCCAGCTGGTCGCTGCAAAGTCCAGCCGTGCACGGCATCGCGAAGGCAGGCCCCATGGACCCGGCCCACTGAGCACCCGTGCTCCCAGCTAAGAAGGTCCGGAGTCCCGGGATGCTCCTGCCTTCCACCAGCCGCCTCTCTCGCTCCTCTGGGACATGGCTGTGACCCCGAGCGTGGGCAGATCTGAAGGGCCCGGACGTAATAGCACAGCAAGTGGTGCACAATGGCGGGCCAGCTGAGGTAACCGGGTGTGGCTCGCTAGCTCTTTCCGGCGGGGTTAGAGCGGAATGGTCAGGAAGCGGGGCCTGGAGTGTGACAGGTAGCCAGAGGCTGAAGAAAGGGGTTCTGGAAAGGCAACGACAGGGTGCACGGAGATCAGCCCAACACGTGGGCCCCCTAGGCTGTGAGACAGGCTCAGGCTGCTGGGTCAAATCGAGACCAATGGCAGAGAGGGTATTGGGCGGCATCCTGAGAGAAACTCCTCTAGACCAGAGGGTGGCTTCCCCTCTTCCTGGCTTCCAGCACCCCCACGTGGCACCACTCGGCTTCAGGGAGGGCATGGCTATTTCATCTGGCCTTACTGCAGGCGCTGGCATTTAATTGGCCTCTGGAATTTCAAGCCATGTGTTCTCACTCTGCAATCTAAAGAGCACACTGCTGTGTCCCATGGGACCGCCCATCCCTAGGAGCTCTCCCAGAGTATCTAAAGGTTAGGCAGGGGTGCAAAGTGGCTGGATACTTTCCTTCCTGGGACAGGATCCTGCTACTGTCTGGATGGTAGAGGAGTGTGTGCAAACCCCAACCCTTGCAACACTTGACCTCCACTCTTCAGGCGCACCAGATCCATAGGGCAGAGAACTCTCTCTTTGTCTCTGCTTCTCGCCTGTCACTGATTCTGGTGATCCTGCTGTTTGTGCACAAGGGAATGCTGCCTGTGTGTCTCTGACCCTCTAAGCGGAGCTGTGGTCCTCTGCCATTCTCCAGACACCAGCGCTCAGAAGAGACGTTTCACCTTGGAGTGAAGGTAAGCCCTTCTCCTCCTCAGTGAGTTGCACCCATGGCAGATGAGACTGTTCTGGGCCACAGGGTCGGAGAGTCCTCTCTCAAACTGGAAAGCCCACGTGGGTGGTTACTGCTGAAGCACAGAAGGGGATGGGCGACCCTCACTCCCTCACTGGGCAGACATGAACGCTGCACAGGACTCTGGTGACACGGCCACACCTTGCGCTGAGGGAGAAACGGGTCACGGTCTGCTGGCATGACGGAACTCCCTGAAGCTTGCTGGAATGCCTACCAGTGAGAGGCTAAGGACACCAGCGTGTTGAGTTCCACGACACACAAGTGCCGGAGGCCTGCACAATGGCCCGTTTACCCTATCCAGGCTCTTTCAAAGAGGTTCTGTTCTCCAGGTGAGAAGACATCCCAGCCTACCCGGTGGCCCAAAACTGTGGGGCTGGTATCAGCAAGACGACCAACCTAAGCCATCCTTCCTACAGTCCTCATAGGCGGTATCTGTGTTCTGCAAATGGTACAAAGAGAGATGTCTCACACTCGATGATTCTGCAGGTAGCAGGTCCTTATGCTCCAGTGCCACTGTATCTCTAAAACCTTACACAAAAGGCAAAGGGTGCTCATGCTCCTTGCCAGGACTTGGGAAGAATGCCTGGCACTTAAGAAGGATGCCAAGACCCTCATAGCTGTTTGTCCAAATGGCTTTTGGCTCACCCACCGCAGCTTCTGTGCCTGGGACTACAGCCCAATCTGTGTCTCAGCTCCTCTGCACTCAACGATCATGCCCAGGTGATTTCCTCCTGCCTCTCCTTTCTGGCAGAGGTCCGGGCTGCAGGCGTCTATTTCCATGGAGAACTTGCTAACTCAGTGAGATCATAGGGCATGATTCCCTGGCTTCACTGCTTCTACTGGCAAGAGTCTATGTTCCGTTAATGTTTCTGCTGTCCTTTCTTGCGTCACCTAGCTAGGTGTCTTCCGACTGTTCACCCTCACAAGTGTACTGGTAGGCGTTTCTCTGCACGAATATGCACACATGTCCACATGTGCACACTCACATCCCTGAGAGGAGACTTACACATGTGCAGAAGTACAGGCTTTCTTCTCCAGGAACATGGATTTTGGTAAGCCCCCGACATGCTTTGTCCATGTTATTTTCCTTCACTTGCTCGTTGATCCTGTCAGCTTGCACTTCTATCTCTGTGACTTGTGTTCAATTTTACCAAGATCCTGGCATTGTTCATGACAGGGACGGACCTGCAGAGCGTCTGGCAGGCCTGGAAGTGCTCGGTGTGGACAGCTGAGTGACTTAGGCCTGTGTTCCATATTCTCCCATAACCTTGGGCAGGTTCACATTCCCAGTCATGTTAGCTTTCCTTCACGGAACCAGAAAACAAGGGCCTTTGGGCTCAGCTGACTTGAAGAACTGCTGTCTTGGTGTGCACCTCTCTACATCATGCCTTGTCAAGTCTGTGTCCCATTGCATGCCTATATCCTTTAGGGCCCACAGCTTTCTGGTTAAGGGTCCCTGTCCTCCTTATCTCCTGAGCTTTCTGTGTGCACCTGCCTACCTGTGCCCCCAGCGCTCCCTCCCTGTAGCTGGAGAAGGCCAATGAAATGCCCAAGGCTCCAACAGCCCCAAGAGACCGCGGCAGGCCTGGGACAGATACAATGTCGTGAAGAAGGTGCACATGCATCTACAGGTTCTCTTCCAGTACAAAGCATGGGATCTGAGACCAGAAAGGAAAGGTGGCATCCCTAGAACTAGTCCCTTCAGTTTCCTACTACCCAGACTCATGGAGTCCCCGAACAGATGATACCCTGGGAAACTGGCCCTTTAAGCCCATGGCTCATGCCCCGCTTGGGCAGAAATTACCATTTCTATCTCAAGTGCACCCAGAGGGCTTGATCACACCCAACGCCTCAATCATTTGATAAATTCCAGGCCTTTACTTCAGGTGCTCTCATTAGGCCCAGGTGGATTCTGGAAAGACAGGCATCCCTGCTTGCCTATGTAGCCCATGCGCCAAGGAAGGCAGTCCCCAGTTGTGCCCAGGGACATGGAAAATGGTCACCTGGAAAGTAGGTTCCCTCTGAGTGATGCCTGGTGCAGATTCGCTAAGACCAAATCGGAGATTCTACTCCAGTGAGACTGCCAGAATCCACTATCAAGGTCAGACTGTCACCTTTGCCACTCTGGCCTTAGAGCCAGGGGCAAGACCCTAGAAGAGGGAAGGGATTCACGTCAGGGGGTTCACACGAACCATGAGGTACCTTTTGGCAGGACCACGGAAAACACGCAGGCTCTGTGCGGACCTCAGGGCCCTCGTTGTCTCCCAATGTCCCAGGGTCCCTTGGGACAAGCAGCCAGCCCACCATCCTTGCGTCCTCCCACTTCCCTGCCTCACAGGCACACGCCGGCAGAGTGACACACACGTACACCCCACATGTGCTCTCCTCGCCTTTCTGCACTGCCATGGAGGTTGCAAGTGCCTCATGGCATGCCACGCTCACACCCTGTGCCTGCTAGATTGCCTGGGGTTTCGCACGGACAGCCTTCGTCAGCACAGATGACATGTAGTGTCCGATCGTGCCTGTGTGTGCTCCTTCGGGGGTAGCGTGCTGACTGATGGGCTGATTCTGAGCAGCATCGAGCCAGGATTTCTCCAGTGTATCCTTCTCACGTGTGTGGAACAAGGCTCCAGGGCAGCAGGCTCTCCTGTGCCTCCTCCTCCTTCAGGTCTCTGACCTTCTCTACAGGACCTTAACCACCTCACCACCCCGGGTCCTGCCATAGCCACTTCCAACATTTCCATCAGCTGGCCCATTCTGTCACAGACTCAGGGGTCCACAGGCAGTGGTTTCAAATCCCCACCCCACCTGATTTGCCCTGGGTGAATCCTCTAACCACCCAACCCTCCACCTGGTCCAAATACACAAAATAACACGGTAGAAAATGTGAACGTGTATTTCTTTTTGGTCTAGTTGCACACATGGGAGCCATGCTCTGATTTGTCACTGGCCATCCTTTCCTCTTTCCCACCCTGGACAGGATCACTGCAGAGATAGGTCGACCAATGTCCCTCATTCTGGTGACGCCTCGTGCCTCCTCTTCTCGTCGCTTGGCAGTTCCTCTCCTGACACCTTCATCTGTACATCTGCACTGAGCAAGAAACACACACACACACACACACACACACATAGACCCACATTAACACAGGTGACACAAAACCACGAGTGTATATACACACACATGCTCTGCATGGGGACTCAAACATAAACAGGGAACACAGGTCTCTCAGTAGCTGAAGACGGCTGTGCACAGCAATGTGGGAAACGGCATCAGTAGGCACCATGTCCTTCCATTGGGGCCCTCTGTCCACCTCGTCCCTCAGCTCTTCCGTATTTTCCCAAGCCGGCCTGAAGCCGGTCCCAGCGTGGCCTGCGTGGTGGCGGTGAGATGGTGAGTGCTGGATGTGGAAATTAACACACGACCCCAAAGTCAGCACCTAAGTGCACAGGCAGCCCATGGAGCATGCCTTTCAAGTCATATGCTACCCCAGGAGCAGTGGTGGGAGGGAAGGACCCAGACAGTCTCAAACTTTCGGAGCAGCAGAAGGCCGGGGATAGCGCGATTGACCGAAGGATGATTCTGAAAAACAGACGTCATTCACCCTGCCTCAAGCAGAATCAGTGAGGATTCTGGCATTGCAACCACAGCTGCTTGGAGGGAGACTTCCTTCACTCACGGCCACACCGAGTCCCCAAGACTCCAGTCTCAGCCCGTCACCTGCCACGTGCATGAGACAAACCCAGGCTCCCCAGCCAGCTAGCTTGAGCCTGAGGATTTCATTCTGGGAAAGGAGAGTGCCCCAGCCTCTACACGGATGTCCCGTCAGGGCCCCGCTGCAGACCCGCTCACCATTTGTGTTTCTGTCACCTCCCCCTCGTGGCACAAATTTCCTCCCTTGGGTAGTACTTCAGGGGATCGTCCCACACGTCCTGGCCAATCATCTGATGGCAATAACAGAAAGGTCAGCCCAGGGCTGACCAGGCCCGTAAAACTCCCGTGAGAAGCCAAGGGCTCCAATATCAATTGCCAACTGTGCACACGCCCAAACCAAACCCACCTCAGCAATCCTGTTCGATGCTGGGCAGTTGTAGCCTGACAGCCAATTGAGAAAGTTCAGGCTCCTGGTGTCCTGCCTGTGGCTGGGTGCTCCCCGTTCTAAGTCCCAGGACGAGTGCACTGGTGTGGAACGACATACCCTTTACCCTTTTGGAAGGCAGGGGAGACAGGGGTGGATGCGGCATCTGAAGCATCCACCCACACCCGGACCCAGGCCCCCTTACGTACCAACACTCACCACTCTATGAGCCCCGTTTAACAGTGATGTCAAGGTAATATTCCTTAACAATCACCATGTTGCAGAAGTACAGATTGTCCCAAAACGAGAAGACCAGTTTGCAGAGGGACCGTGGTTGTCTCCGCACCTGCATCTGCCAGCACAGGGAGGAGGGAAAATGTGCAAGCATCGAGGGGCCTCTGCTTGTCTACCATGCGCGTCTAAACAGCCTCCATGACGCCTCTGCAAAGTCTTACAGTGCAGGCCCATGGATAACACCATCCCCCACCTCCCTGTCAAGTGCCATACCCACCCATCCTCAGCCTCCCTCACTGACCTTCAAGTCGATCGTTTACCTAAGAATATTTTCATCCTGTGCGCTGATTATGATTCACAATTGAGTGTGGTTCATAATCTGCTTTGTGTCAGGGAGACAATCAGGCCACATTCCGGGCCAAGAAGAGCCAAGGGCAACAGCCCTAGTCTGGCCTGGAGAAGGACACTGGAACAGGCATCTGCAACGATGCTGGGCATCGCGCTTGCCTGTTCACGACTCACATTTCAGGCCCTGCCATACCATCAGACCTGCTCGTGGCTCTGGGTTCCCTGTGCTGTTCTGCAGCTCAGGCGGTCTGCAACCCAAAGGCAGGGGCTAATTCTCATCTCTCCTAACCGCCTTCTCGCCCGTGTTTGCTGGGTAGTAGCATGTCACTGGTAACATTCTTAGGACTTGCAGTCCTTGTGACTACCGTATCTGGAAGAAACTGGGGTGTGTGTGTGTTTCTGTGTGTGTCTCAATGTGTGTGTATCTCTGGGTGTGTGTGTGTGTGTGTGTGTGTGTGTGTGTGTGTGTGCGTGGGCAGGAGACTGCCGTGTCTCTGCAATTTCCAGGGATCATCCACATTTACAAGATAAATGTCTGCAGTTGCTGTACTAGTGTACTCTCTCTGGTCATCCTGACCTAGAGGCCCTGGGTACTGATTCTCCTCAGATGCAGGCCTCAAGGGGAAACCCTGAGTCATGGCTGTGAAACTTCTAGGTGTGGCACTGACAAGATACTCCTAGGCTGTGCCTTTGGAACCTACCAATGCCCAGGACCACATTTTCGTCATCAGCCTGGAGCACCCTACCACTGCCCTCACCACACACCCACACACCCCCACTCCTGAAAATGCTCCTGCTTCTGCTCCACCTCCTCCTCCTCTTCCCGACAGGCAAACACCTAGGAGCAGAAGGAAGGATACAGCTTCGGCCCCGAAGCCAGGGATGACCTAGAGGATGGCGCTTCTCCGAGCCAAGTGACGCTTCCTCCTTAGATGGTTCACCCGCATGAAGCGAACAGAGGCCCGACGGTTTTGCTCATTCAGGGAGCTCACTTCCAACTGCAGGGCGGTCAGTGCCTGTAGCGCATTTGGCGCCGGCCGCTCTTTCAGTCCTCCAGCTTCTTCCAGGCCCTGCTCCTCCACCGTCTTCTCCTCCAGCTCCTGGGAGACCCCTGATCCCACTCCTCATCTGCCACAACCTCCACCTCCTCCATGACGTCTTCCGCCAGCAGCTGGCACACCTGCCAGATACCCGCCTCGTCTCCCCCCACCAGGGCCCTCCCGCTGTCCTCCACTGCCTCCACCACTTAGAGGGTGACCTATTTGCCTGCTGTGCCAGCTGGTCGCTGCAAAGTCCAGCCGTGCACGGCATCGCGAAGGCAGGCCCCATGGACCCGGCCCACTGAGCACCCGTGCTCCCAGCTAAGAAGGTCCGGAGTCCCGGGATGCTCCTGCCTTCCACCAGCCGCCTCTCTCGCTCCTCTGGGACATGGCTGTGACCCCGAGCGTGGGCAGATCTGAAGGGCCCGGACGTAATAGCACAGCAAGTGGTGCACAATGGCGGGCCAGCTGAGGTAACCGGGTGTGGCTCGCTAGCTCTTTCCGGCGGGGTTAGAGCGGAATGGTCAGGAAGCGGGGCCTGGAGTGTGACAGGTAGCCAGAGGCTGAAGAAAGGGGTTCTGGAGAGGCAACGACAGGGTGCACGGAGATCAGCCCAACACGTGGGCCCCCTAGGCTGTGAGACAGGCTCAGGCTGCTGGGTCAAATCGAGACCAATGGCAGAGAGGGTATTGGGCGGCATCCTGAGAGAAACTCCTCTAGACCAGAGGGTGGCTTCCCCGCTTCCTGGCTTCCAGCACCCCCACGTGGCACCACTCGGCTTCAGGGAGGGCATGGCTATTTCATCTGGCCTTACTGCAGGCGCTGGCATTTAATTGGCCTCTGGAATTTCAAGCCATGTGTTCTCACTCTGCAATCTAAAGAGCACACTGCTGTGTCCCATGGGACCGCCCATCCCTAGGAGCTCTCCCAGAGTATCTAAAGGTTAGGCAGGGGTGCAAAGTGGCTGGATACTTTCCTTCCTGGGACAGGATCCTGCTACTGTCTGGATGGTAGAGGAGTGTGTGCAAACCCCAACCCTTGCAACACTTGACCTCCACTCTTCAGGCGCACCAGATCCATAGGGCAGAGAACTCTCTCTTTGTCTCTGCTTCTCGCCTGTCACTGATTCTGGTGATCCTGCTGTTTGTGCACAAGGGAATGCTGCCTGTGTGTCTCTGACCCTCTAAGCGGAGCTGTGGTCCTCTGCCATTCTCCAGACACCAGCGCTCAGAAGAGACGTTTCACCTTGGAGTGAAGGTAAGCCCTTCTCCTCCTCAGTGAGTTGCACCCATGGCAGATGAGACTGTTCTGGGCCACAGGGTCGGAGAGTCCTCTCTCAAACTGGAAAGCCCACGTGGGTGGTTACTGCTGAAGCACAGAAGGGGATGGGCGACCCTCACTCCCTCACTGGGCAGACATGAACGCTGCACAGGACTCTGGTGACACGGCCACACCTTGCGCTGAGGGAGAAACGGGTCACGGTCTGCTGGCATGACGGAACTCCCTGAAGCTTGCTGGAATGCCTACCAGTGAGAGGCTAAGGACACCAGCGTGTTGAGTTCCACGACACACAAGTGCCGGAGGCCTGCACAATGGCCCGTTTACCCTATCCAGGCTCTTTCAAAGAGGTTCTGTTCTCCAGGTGAGAAGACATCCCAGCCTACCCGGTGGCCCAAAACTGTGGGGCTGGTATCAGCAAGACGACCAACCTAAGCCATCCTTCCTACAGTCCTCATAGGCGGTATCTGTGTTCTGCAAATGGTACAAAGAGAGATGTCTCACACTGCAGGTAGCAGGTCCTTATGCTCCAGTGCCACTGTATCTCTAAAACCTTACACAAAAGGCAAAGGGTGCTCATGCTCCTTGCCAGGACTTGGGAAGAATGCCCGGCACTTAAGAAGGATGCCAAGACCCTCATAGCTGTTTGTCCAAATGGCTTTTGGCTCACCCACCGCAGCTTCTGTGCCTGGGACTACAGCCCAATCTGTGTCTCAGCTCCTCTGCACTCAACGATCATGCCCAGGTGATTTCCTCCTGCCTCTCCTTTCTGGCAGAGGTCCGGGCTGCAGGCGTCTATTTCCATGGAGAACTTGCTAACTCAGTGAGATCATAGGGCATGATTCCCTGGCTTCACTGCTTCTACTGGCAAGAGTCTATGTTCCGTTAATGTTTCTGCTGTCCTTTCTTGCGTCACCTAGCTAGGTGTCTTCCGACTGTTCACCCTCACAAGTGTACTGGTAGGCGTTTCTCTGCACGAATATGCACACATGTCCACATGTGCACACTCACATCCCTGAGAGGAGTCTTACACATGTGCAGAAGTACAGGCTTTCTTCTCCAGGAACATGGATTTTGGTAAGCCCCCGACATGCTTTGTCCATGTTATTTTCCTTCACTTGCTCGTTGATCCTGTCAGCTTGCACTTCTATCTCTGTGACTTGTGTTCAATTTTACCAAGATCCTGGCATTGTTCATGACAGGGACGGACCTGCAGAGCGTCTGGCAGGCCTGGAAGTGCTCGGTGTGGACAGCTGAGTGACTTAGGCCTGTGTTCCATATTCTCCCATAACCTTGGGCAGGTTCACATTCCCAGTCATGTTAGCATGATTCCATTACCTGTGCTTTCCTTCACGGAACCAGAAAACAAGGGCCTTTGGGCTCAGCTGACTTGGAGAACTGCTTTCTTGGAGTGCACTTCTCTACATCATGCCTTGTCAAGTCTGTGTCCCATTGCATGCTTATATCCTTTAGGGCCCAGAGATTTCTGGTTAAGGGTCCCTGTCCTCCTTATCTCCTGAGCTTTCTGTGTGCACCTGCCTACATGTGCCCCCAGCACTCCCTCCCTGTAGCTGGAGAAGGCCAATGAAATGCCCAAGGCTCCAAAGCCTCAAGAGACCACGGCAGCCCTGGGACAGATACAATGTCGTGAAGAAGGTGCACATGCATCTACAGGTTCTCTTCCAGTACAAAGCATGGGATCTGAGACCAGAAAGGAAAGGTGGCATCCCTAGAACTAGTCCCTTCAGTTTCCTACTACCCAGACGCATGGAGTCCCCGAACAGATGATACCCTGGGAAACTGGCCCTTTAAGCCCACGGCTCATGCCCCGCTTGGGCAGAAATTACCATTTCTATCTCAAGTGCACCCAGAGGGCTTGATCACACCCAACGCCTCAATCATTTGATAAATTCCAGGCCTTTATTTCAGGTGATCTCATTAGGCCCAGGTGGATTCTGGAAAGACAGACATCCCTGCTTGCCTATGTAGCCCATGCGCCAAGGAAGGCAGTCCCCAGTTGTGCCCAGGGACATGGAAAACGGTCACCTGGAAAGTAGTTTCCCTCTGAGTGATGCCTGGTGCAGATTCCCTAAGACCAAATCGGAGATTCTACTCCAGTGAGACTGCCAGAATCCACTATTAAGGTCAGACTGTCACCTTTGCCACTCTGGCCTTAGAGCCAGGGGCAAGACCCTAGAAGAGGGAAGGGATTCACGTCAGGGGGTTCACACGAACCATGAGGTACCTTTTGACAGGACCACGGAAAACATGCAGGCTCTGTGCGGACCCCAGGGCCCTCCTTGTATCCCAATGTCCCAGGGTCCCTTGGGACAAGCAGCCAGCCCACCATCCTTGCGTCCTCCCACTTCCCTGCCTCACAGGCACACGGCAGAGTGACACACACGTACACCCCACATGTGCTCTCCTCGCCTTTCTGCACTGCCATGGAGGTTGCAAATGCCTCATGGCATGCCACGCTCACACCCTGTGCCTGCTAGATTGCCTGGGGTTTTGCAGGGACAGCCTACGTCAGCACAGATGACATGTAGTGTTCGATCGTGCCTGTGTGTGCTCCTTCGGGGGTAGCGTGCTGACTGATGGGCTGATTCTGAGCAGCATCGAGCCAGAATTTCTCCAGTTTATCCTTCTCACATGTGTGGAACAAGGCGCCAGGGAAGCAGGCTCTCCTGTGCCTCCTCCTCCTTCGGTTCTCTGCACTTCTCTACAGGACCTTAACCTCCTCACCACCCCGGGTCCTGCCATATCCACTTCCAATATTTCCATCAGCTGGCTCACTCTGTCACAGACTCAGGGGTCCACAGGCAGTGGTTTCAAATCCCCACCCCACCTGATTTGCCCTGGTTGAATCCTCTAACCACCCAACCCTCCACCTGGTCCAAATACACAAAATAACACGGTAGAAAATGTGAACGTGTATTTCTTTTTGGTTTAGTTGCACACATGGGAGCCATACTCTGATTTATCACTGGCCATCCTTTCCTCTTTCCCACCCTGGACAGGATCACTGCAGAGATAGGTCGACCAATGTCCCTCATTCTGGTGACGCCTCGTGCCTCCTCTTCTCGTCGCTTGGCAGTTCCTCTCCTGACACCTTCATCTGTACATCTGCACTGAGCAAGAAACACACACACACACACACACACATAGACCCACATTAACACAGGTGACACAAAACCACGAGTGTATATACACACACATGCTCTGCATGGGGACTCAAACATAAACAGGGAACACAGGTCTCTCAGTAGCTGAAGACGGCTATGCACAGCAATGTGGGAAATGACATCAGTAGGCACCATGTCCTTCCATTGGGGCCCTCTGTCCACCTCGTCCCTCAGCTCTTCCGTATGTTCCCAAGCCGGCCTGAAGCCGGTACCGGCATGGCCTGCGTGGTGGCGGTGAGATGGTGAGTGCTGGATGTGGAAATTAACACACGACCCCAAAGTCAGCACCTAAGTGCACAGGCAGCCCATGGAGCATGCCGTTCAAGTCATAGGCTACCCCAGGAGCAGTGGTGGGAGGGAAGGACCCAGACAGTCTCAAACTTTCGGAGCAGCAGAAGGCCAGGGATAGCGCGATTGACCGAAGGATGATTCTGAAAAACAGACGTCATTCACCCTACCTTGAGCAGAATCAGTGAGGATTCTGGCATTGCAACCACAGCTGCTTGGAGGGAGACTTCCTTCACTCACGGCCACACCGAGTCCCCAAGACTCCAGTCTCAGCCCGTCACCTGCCACGTGCATGAGACAAACCCAGGCTCCCCAGCCAGCTTGCATGAGCCTGAGGATTTCATTCTGGGAAAGGAGAGTGCCCCAGCTTCCACACGGATGTCCCGTTAGGGCCCCTCTGCAGACCCCCTCACCACCTGTGTTTCTGTCACCTCCCCCTCGTGGCACAAATTTCCTCCCTGGGGTAGTACTTCACGGGATCATCCCACACGTCCTGGCCAATGATCTGATGGCAATAACAGCAAGGTCAGCCCAGGGCTGACCAGGCCCCTAACCCTCCTGTGAGAAGCCAAGGGCTCCAATATCAATCACCAACTGTGCACACGCCCAAACCAAATCCACCTCAGCAATCCTGTCCGATGCTGGGCAGTTGTGGCCTGACAGCCAATTGAGAAAGTTCAGGCTCCTGGTGTCCTGCCTGTGGCTGGGTGCTCCCCGTTCTAAGTCCCAGGACGAGTGCACTGGTGTGGAACGACATACCCTTTACCCTTTTGGAAGGCAGGGGAGACAGGGGTGGATGCGGCATCTGAAGCATCCACCCACACCCGGACCCAGGCCCCCTTACGTACCAACACTCACCACTCTATGAGCCCCGTTTAACAGTGATGTCAAGGTAATATTCCTTAACAATCACCATGTTGCAGAAGTACAGATTGTCCCAAAACGAGAAGACCAGTTTGCAGAGGGACCGTGGTTGTCTCCGCACCTGCATCTGCCAGCACAGGGAGGAGGGAAAATGTGCAAGCATCGAGGGGCCTCTGCTTGCCTACCATGCGGGTCTTAACAGCCTCCATGACGCCTCTGCAAAGTCTCACAGTACAGGCCCATGGATAACACCATCCCCCACCTCCCTGTCAAGTGCCATACCCACCCATCCTCAGCCTCCCTCACTGACCTTCAAGTCGATCGTGTACCTAAGAAAATCTTCATCCTGGGCGCTGATTATGATTGACACTTGAGTGTGGTTCATAATCTGCTTTGTGTCAAGGAGACAATCAGGCCACATTCCTGGCCAAGAAGAGCCAGGGACAACAGCCCTAGTCTGGCCTGGAGAAAGACACTGGAACAGGCATCTGCAAGGATGCTGGGCACTCGCGCTTGCCTTTTCACGACTCACATTTCAGGCCCTGCCATACCATCAGACCTGCTCGTGGCTCTGGGTTCCCTGTGCTGTTCTGCAGCTCAGGCGGTCTGCACCCCAAAGGCAGGGGCTAATTCTCATCTCTCCTAACCGCCTTCTCGCCCGTGTTTGCTGGGTAGTAGCATGTCACTGGTAACACTCTTAGGACTTGCAGTCCTTGTGACTACCGTATCTGGAAGAAACTGGGGTGTGTGTGTGTTTCTGTGTGTGTCTCAATGTGTGTGTATCTCTCGGTGTGTGTGTGTGTGTGTGTGTGTGTGTGCGTGGGCAGGAGACTGCCATGTCTCTGCAATTTCCAGGGATCATCCACATTTACAAGATAAATGTCTGCAGTTGCTGTTCTAGTGTACTCTCTCTGGTCATCCTGACCTAGAGGCCCTGGGTACTGATTCTCCTCAGATGCAGGCCTCAAGGGGATACCCTGAGTCATGGCTGTGAAACTTCTAGGTGTGGCTCTGACAAGATACTCCTCCACTGTGCCTTTGGAACCTACCAATGCCCAGGACCACACTTCCGTCTTCGGCCTGGAGCACCCTACCTCTGCCCTCACCACACACCCACACACCCCCACTCCTGCACATGCTCCTGCTTCTGCTCCACCTCCTCCTCCTCTTCCCGACAGGCAAACACCTAGGAGCAGAAGGAAGGATACAGCTTTGGCCCAGAAGCCAAGGATGACTTGGAGGTTGGCGCTTCTCCGAGCCAAGTGACGCTTCCTCCTTAGATGGTTCACCCGCATGAAGCGAACAGAGGCCCGACGGTTTTGCTCATTTAGGGAGCTCACTTCCAACTGCAGGGCGGTCAGTGCCTGTAGTGCATTTGGCGCCGGCCGCTCTTTCAGTCCTCCAGCTTCTTCCAGGCCCTGCTCCTCCACCGTCTTCTCCTCCAGCTCCTGGGAGACCCCTGATCCCACTCCTCATCTGCCACAACCTCCACCTTCTCCATGACGTCTTCCGCCAGCAGCTGGCACACCTGCCAGATACCCGCCTCGTATCCCCCGACCAGGGCCCTCCCGCTGTCCTCCACTGCCTCCACCACATAGAGGGTGACCTCTTCGCCTGCTGTGCCAGCTGGTCGCTGCAAAGTCCAGCCGTGCACGGCATCGCGAAGGCAGGCCCCATGGACCCGGCCCACTGAGAACCCGGGCTCCCAGCTAAGAAGGTCCGGAGTCCCGGGATGCTCCTGCCTTCCTCCAGCCGCCTCTCACGCTACTCTGGGACATGGCTGTGACCCCGAGCTGGGGCAGATCTGAAGGGCCCGGACATACTAGCACAGCAAGTGGTGCACAATGGCGGGCCAGCTGAGGTAACCGGGTGTGGCTCGCTAGCTCTTTCCGGCGGAGTTAGAGCGGAATGGTCAGGAAGCGGGGCCTGGAGTGTGACAGGTGGCCAGAGGCTGAAGAAAGGGGTTCTGGAGAGGCAACGACAGGGTGCACGGAGATCAGCCCAACACGCGGGCCCCCTAGGCTGTGAGACAGGCTCAGGCTGCTGGGTCAAATCGAGACCAATGGCAGAGAGGGTATTGGGCGGCATCCTGAGAGAAACTCCTCTAGACCAGAGGGTGGCTTCCCCGCTTCCTGGCTTCCAGCGCCTCCACGTGTCGCCACTCGGCTTCAGGGAGGGCATGGCTATTTCACCTGACCTTACTGCAGGCGCTGGCATTTAATTGGCCTCTGGAATTTCAAGCCATGTGTTCTCTCTCTGCAATCTAAAGAGCACACTGCTGTGTCCCATGGGACCGCCCATCCCTAGGAGCTCTCCCAGAGTATCTAAAAGTTAGGCAGGGATGCAAAGTGGCTGGATACTTTCCTTCCTGGGACAGGATCCTGCTACTGTCTGGATGGTAGGGGAGTGTGTGCAAACCCCAACCCTTGCAACACTTGACCTCCACTCTTCAGGCGCACCAGATCCATAGGGCAGAGTACTCTCTCTTTGTCTCTGCTTCTCGCCTGTCACTGATTCTGGTGATCCTGCTGTTTGTGCACAAGGGAATGCTGCCTGTGTGTCTCTGACCCTCTAAGCGGTGCTGTGGTCCTCTGCCATTCTCCGGACACCAGCGCTCAGAAGAGACGTTTCACCTTGGAGTGAAGGTAAGCCCTTCTCCTCCTCAGTGAGTTGCACCCATGGCAGATGAGACTGTTCTGGGCCACAGGGTCGGAGAGTGCTCTCTCAAACTGGAAAGCCCACGTGGGTGGTTACTGCTGAAGCACAGAAGGGGACGGGTGACCCTCCCTCCCTCACTGGGCAGACATGAACGCTGCACAGGACTCTGGTGACACGGCCACACCTTGAGCTGAGGGAGAAACGGGTCACGGTCTGCTGGCATGACGGAACTCCCTGAAGCTTGCTGGAATGCCTACCAGTGAGAGGCTAAGGACACCAGCGTGTTGAGTTCCACGACACACAAGTGCCGGAGGCCTGCACAATGGCCCGTTTACCCTATCCAGGCTCTTTCAAAGAGGTTCTGTTCTCCAGGTGAGAAGACATCCCAGCCTACCCGGTGGCCCAAAACTGTGGGGCTGGTATCAGCAAGATGACCAACCTAAGCCATCCTTCCTATATTCCTCATAGGCGGTGTCTGTGTTCTGCAAATTGTACAAAGAGAGATGTCTCACACTCGATGATTCTGCAGGTAGCAGGTCCTTATGCTCCAGTGCCACTGTATTTCTAAAACCTTACACAAAAGGCAAAGGGTGCTCATGCTCCTTGCCAGGACTTGGGAAGAATGCCCAGCACTTAAGAAGGATGCCAAGACCCTCATAGCTGTTTGTCCAAATGGCTTTTGGCTCACCCACCGCAGCTTCTGTGCCTGGGACTACAGCCCAATCTGTGTCTCAGCTCCTCTGCACTCAACGATCATGCCCAGGTGATTTCCTCCTGCCTCTCCTTTCTGGCAGAGGTCCGGGCTGCAGGCGTCTGTTTCCATGTAGAACTTGCTAACTCAGTGAGATCATAGGGCATGATTCCCTGGCTTCACTGCTTCTACTGGCAAGAGTCTATGTTCCGTTAATGTTTCTGCTGTCCTTTCTTGTGTCACCTAGCTAGGTGTCTTCCGACTGTTCACCCTCACAAGTGTACTGGTAGGCGTTTCTCTGCACGAATATGCACACATGTCCACATGTGCACACTCACGTCCCTGAGAGGAGACTTACACATGTGCGGAAGTACAGGCTTTCTTCTCCAGGAACATGGATTTTGGTAAGCCCCCGACATGCTTTGTCCATGTTATTTTCCTTCACTTGCTCGTTAATCCTGTCAGCTTGCACTTCTATCTCTGTGACTTGTTGTCAATTTTACCAAGATCCTGGCATTGTTCATGACAGGGACGGACCTGCAGAGCGTCTGGCAGGCCTGGAAGTGCTCGGAGTGGACAGCTGAGTGACTTGTGCCTGTGTTCCATATTCTCCCATAACCTTGGGCAGGTTCACATTCCCAGTCATGTTAGCATGATTCCATTACCTGTGATTTCCTTCACAGAACCAGAAAACAAGGGCCTTTGGGCTCAGCTGACTTGGAAAACTGTTTTCTTGGTGTGCACCTCTCTACATCCTGCCTCGTCAAGTCTGTGTCCCATTGCATGCCTATATCCTTTAGGGCCCACAGCTTTCTGGTTAAGGGTCCCTGTCCTCCTTATCTCCTGAGCTTTCTGTGTGCACCTGTCTCCCTGTGTCCCCAGCGCTCCCTCCCTGTAGCTGGAAAAGGCCAACGAGATGCCCAAGGCTCCAACAGCCCCAAGAGACCGTTGCTGTCCTGGGACAGACACAATGTGGTGAAGAAGGTGCACATGCATCTACAGGTTCTCTTCCAGTACAAGGCATAGGATTTGAGACCAGAAAGGGAAGGTGGCATCCCTAGAACTAGTCCCTTCAGTTTCCCTCTACCCAGACCCACGGAATCAATGAACGGATGATGCCCTGGGAATCTGGCCCTGTTAGCCCTACGGCTCATGCTCCTGTTGGGCAGAAAGCACGATTTCTATTTCAAGGGCACCCAGATTGCTTGATCCCACCCAAGGCCTCAATCGTTTGATAAATGCCAGGCCTTTATTTCAGTTGCTCTCACTAGGCCCAGGTAGGACTCTGGAAAGACAGGCATCCCTGCTTGCCTACCTTGCCCACGTGCCAAGGAAGGCAGTCCCCAGCTGTGCCCAGGGACAAAGAAAATGATCACCTGGAAAGTAGGGTCCCTTTGAGTGTCCCCTGGTGCAGATCCCCTAAGACCAAATTGGAGAATCTGCTCCATCGATACTGCCAGAATTCACCCTCAAGATCAGACTGTCACCTTTGCCACTCTGGCCTTACAGCCAGGGGCAAGACCCCAGAGGAGGGAAGGGATTCACATCAGGGCATTCATCACGAACCATGAGGTATCTTTTGGCAGACCACGGAAAACCAGCAACTCAGGAAAACCTGAGCGTACCCCAGGGCCCTCCTTCTCTCCCACTTTCCCAGGGTCCCTTGGGACAAGCAGCCATCCCACCATCCTTGCGTCATCCCCCTTCCGTGCCTCACAGGCACACGGCGGCAGAGGGACACATACGTACACCACACACATGTGCTCTCCTCGCTTTTCTGCACTGCCATGGAGGTTGCAAGTGCCTGGTGACATGCCACGCTCATACCCTGTGCCTGCTACGATGCCTGGGGTTTCGCTCGGACAGCCTACGTCAGCACAGCTGAATTGTAGTGTTCAATCGTGCCAGTGTGTGCTCCTTCGGGAGGGAGCGTGCTGACTCACGCAATGACCCTGGGCAGCACGGGGCCAGGACTTCTCCCGTGTATCCTTCTCACATGTGTGGAACAAGGCTCCAGAGCAGCAGGCTGTCTGTGCCTCCTCCTCCTTCGGATCTCTGCCCTTCTCTACAGGACCTTAGCCTCCTCACCACCCCGGGTCCTCCCATAGCCACGTCCAACATTTCAATCGGCTGGCCCAGTCTGCCACAGACTCAGGGGTCTACAGGCAGTGGTTTCAAAGCCCCATCCCACCTGATTTGCCCTGGGCGAATCTTTTGACCACCCAAGCCTCCACCTGGTCGAAATACACAAAATAACATGGTGGAAAATATGAACGTGTTTTCCTTTTTGGTCTAGTTGCGAACATGGGAGCCATGCTCTGAATTATCACTGGCCATCCTTTCCTCTTTCCCACCATGGACAGGATCACTGCAGAGATAGTTCGACCAATGTCCCTCAGTCTGTTGACACCTCGTGACTCCTCTTCTCATCGCTTGGCAGTTCCTCTCCTGACACCTTCATCTGTGTGTCTGCCCTGAGCCAGAAACACACACACAAACACAGACACAGACACACACACACACACACACACACAAACACACACAGACCCACATTAACACAGGTGACACAAGACCACGTGTGTATATACACACACATGCTCGGCAAGGGGACACAAGCACAAACAGAGAACACAGCTCTCTCAGTAGTTGAAGACTCCCATGCCCAGCAATGTGGGAAATGACATCAGTATGCACCATGTCCTTCCCTTGGGGCCCGCTGTCCACCTCGTCCCGCAGCTCTTCTGTATTTTACCAAGCCGGCCTGAAGTCGGTCCCAGCCTGGGCTGCGTGGTGGCGGTGAGATGGCGAGTGGTGGATGTGGAAATTCACACATGACCCCAAAGTCACCACCTAAGTGCACTGGCAGCCCAGGGAGGATGCCGTTTCAGAAATAGCCTATCCCAAGAGCAGTGGCGGGAGGCAAGGACCCAGATAATCTCAAACTTTCTGAGCAGCAGAAAGCGGGGGATAGTGCGACTGACCGAAGGATGATTCTGAAAAACAGACGTCATTCACCCTGCCTCGAGAAGAATCACTGAGGATTCTGGCATTGCAACCACAGCTGCTTGGAGGGAGTGTTCCTTCACTCACGGCCACACCGAGTCCCCAAGACTCCAGTCTCAGCATGTAACCTGCTACGTGCATGACCCAAACACAGGCTCCCCAGCCAGCTTTCATGAGCCTGAGGATTTGCATCTGGGAAAGGACAGTGCCCCAGCCTTTACACTGATGTCACCTCATGGCCCCGCTGCAGACGCCCTCACCACCTGTGTTTCTGTCAGCTCTCCCTCGTGGCACAAATTTCCTCCCTGGGGTAGTACTTCAGGGGATCGTCCAACACGTCCTGGTCAATGATCTGATGGCAATAACAGCAAGGTCAGCCCACGGCTCACAAGGCCCCTAATCCTCCCGTGAAAAGCCAAGAGCTCCAACATCAATCACCACCTGTGTGCAGGTCCAAACCAAACTCACCTCGGTAATACTGTTTGATTTTGGGCAGTGGTGGCCTGACAGCCAATTGAGAAATTTCAGGCTCTTGGTATCCTGCCTGCGGCTGGGTGCTCGCCTTCAAAGTCCCAGAACCAGTGGACTGGTGTGGAACGACGTGCCCTATACCCTGTAGAAAGACAGGGGAGACAGGGGCGGATGCGGCAGCTGAAGCATCCACCCACACCCCCACCTCGGCCCCCTTGCGTACCCACACTCAACACCCTGGGAGCCACGTTTACCAGTGATGTCAAGGTAATATTCCTGAACAATCACCGTGCTCCAGAAGTACGGCTTGTCCCGAAAGGAGAAGATCAGCTTACAGCGGGACTGTAGATGATTCTGATCCTGCACCTGCTAGCACAGGGAGGAGGGAAAAGGTGCAAGCATCAAGGGGCCTCTGCTTGCCTCCCAGGCGGGCCTTAACAGCCTCCATGATGCCTCTGCAAAATCTCACAGTACAGGCCCATGGATAACACCATCCCCCACCTCCCTGTCAAGTGTAATACCCGCCCATCCTCAGCCTCCCTCACTGACCTTGAAATCGATCATATACCTAAGAAAATCTTCATCCTGAGTGCTGATTATGATTGACACTTGAGGTTGGTTCAAAATCTGCTTTGGGTCAAGGAGACATTATCGCCACAGGCCGGACCAAGAAGAGGCAGGGGCAACAGCCCTAGTCTGGCCTAGAGAAGGACACTGGAAGAAGCATCTGCAAGGATGCTGGGCACTCACGCTTGCCCGGTCACGACTCACGTCTTCAGGCCCTGCCATTCCATCAGAACTGCTCGTGGCTCTGGGTTCCCTGTGATGTTTTGCAGCTCAGGTGGTCTGCAACCCAACAGCAGGGGCGATTTCTCACCTCTCTTGCCCGCCTCCTGGCCCGTGTTTGCTGGGTAGTGGCATGTCACTGGTAACATGGTTAGGACTTGCAGTCCTTGTAATTACCGAATCTGAAAGAAACTGGGGTGCGTGTGTGTTTCTATGTGTGTCTGAATGTGTGTGTATCTCTGGATGTGTGTGGTGTGTGTGTGTGTGTGTTTGTGTGTGTGTGTGTGTATGTGTGTGTGTGTGCGAACGAGATTCCCATGTATCAGCTATTTCCGGGGATGATCCAGATTTACGACAATAAATGTCTGCAGTTGCTGCTCTAGTGTACTCTCTCTGGTCATCCTGACCTAGAGGCCCTGGGTACTGATCCTCCTCAGACGCAGGCCTGAAGGGGAAACCCCGAGTCATGGCTGTGACACTTAAAGGTGTGGCTCTGACCAGATACTCCTCGGCTGTGCCGTTGCAACCTGCCAATTCCCAGGAGCACACTTCCGTCAGTGGCCTGCAGCACCCTTCCTGTGCCCTCGCCACACACCCGACCCCCCACTCCTGCACATGCTCCTGCTTCTGCTTCACTTCCTCCTCCTCTTCCTGACAGGCAAACAGCTAGTTGCAGCAGGAAGGATACAGATTTGGCCCAGAAGCCAGGGATGCCCTGGAGGATGGTGCTTCTCCAAGCCAAGTGACGCTTCCTCCTCAGATGGTTCATGCGCATGAAGCGAATGGAGGCCCGGCGGTTTTCCTCATGCAGGGAGCTCACTTCCAACTGCAGGGTGGTCAGTGCCTGTAGCGCTTTAGGCGCCAGCCACTCACTCGGGCCTCCAAGTCTTTCCAAGCCCTGATTTTCCACCGTCTTCTCCTTCAGCTCCTGGCAGGATCCCCTGATCCCGCTCCTCATCTGCCAGAACCTCCTCCTCCTCCATAACGTCTTCCACCAGCAGCTGGCACACTCACCTGATCCCCGCCTCGTCTCTGTCCTCTAGGGTCCGCCCGTTGTCCTCCACTGCCTCCAGCATATAGAGGGTGACCTCGTCGCCTCCTGTGCCACCTCGTTGCTGCAAAGTCCCAGCCATGCATGGCATCGCGATGGCAGGCCGCCTGGCCACTGCCCCCTGAGCACCCGGGCTCCCAGTTAAGAAGGTCTGGAGTCCCGGGACGCTCCCACCTTCCTCTGGCCGCCTCTCATGCTTCTCTGGGACATGGCTGTGACCCCGAGCTGGGGCAGATGCGAAGGGACCGGACATAATAGCATAGCAAGTGGTGAGGAATGGCGGCCCGGCTGAGGTAACCGGGTGTGGCTGGCTAGCACTTTGGGGCGGGTGCCAGTGGAATGATCAGGAGGTGGGGCCTGGTGTGTGAGGGGTGGCCTGAGGTTGAAGAAAGGGTTTCCGGAGAGGCCACGACAGGGTGCTCGGAGATCATCCCAACACGCGGGCCTCCTAGGCTGTGAGACAGGCTCAGGCTGCTGGGTCAAATCGAGACCAATGGTAGAGAGGGTAGTGGGCGGCACCCTGAGGGAAACGCCCCTAAACCAGAGGGCTGCTTCCTCGCTTCCTGGGCTCCAGCTCCCCGACGTGGCCACACTAGGCTTCAGGGAGGGCAGGGTTATTGCATCTATCGTTCCTACAGGTACTGGCATTGAATTGGCCTCTGGAATTTCAAGCCATGTGTACTCGCTCTGCAATCCAAAGAGCACACTGCTGTGTCCCATGGGACCACCCACCCCTGGGAGCTCTCCCTGAGTATCTAAAGGTTAGGCGGGGTGCAAAGTGGCTGGATACTTTCCTTCCTGGAACAGGAGCCCGCTGCTGTCTGGATGGTAGGGGAGTGTGCACAAACCCCAAAGTTTGAAACACTTGACCTCCACTCTTCAGGGGCACCAGAGCCATAGGGCAGACATCCCTCTCTTTGTCTCTGCTTCTCGCCTATCACTGTTTCTGGCGATCCTGCTGTGTGTACACCAGGGAATACTGCCTGTGTGTCTCCGACTCTCTAAGTGGTGCTCTGGTCCTCTGCAATTCTCCGGACACCAGCACTCAGAAGAGATGCTTAACCTTGGAGTGAAGTCAAGCCCTTCTCCTCCTCAGTGAGTCACATTCATGGCAGATGAGACTGTTCTGGGCCACAGTGTGGGAGAGTGCTCTCTCAAACTGGAAAGCACACGCTGGGTGGTCACTGCTGAATCACAGAAGGGGACAGGCCACCCTCCTTCCCCGGGTACGCAGACATGAACGCTGCACAGGACTCTGGCAACACGGCCACACTTTACGCAGAGGGAGAAATGGGTCACGGTCTGCTGGCATGACGGAACTCCCGGAACCTTGGTGGAATGCCTACCAGTGAGAGGCTAAGGACACCACCGCGTTGAGTTGCATGACACACCAGTGCCAGAGGCCTGCACGATGGCCCGTTTACCCTATCCAGGCACTTTGAAAGAGTTTCTGTTCTCCAGGTGAGAAGACATCCCAGCCTACCAAGTGGCCCAAACCTGTCTGGCTGGTACCAGCAAGACGACCAACCTAAGCCATATTTTCTATAGTCCTCATAGGCGGTATCTGTGTACTGCAAAGGGTACAAAGAGAGATGTCTCATACTCAATGATTTTGCAGGTAGCAGGTGCTTCTGCTCCAGTGCTGCTGTATCTCTGAAACCTTACACAAAAGGCAAGGGGTGCTCATGTTCCTGGCCAGGAAATGCAAAGAATGCCCAGCACTTAAGAAGGATGCCAAGGCCCTCGTAGCTCTTTGTCCAACGGGCTATTGGCTCACCCACCACAGCTTCTGTGCCTGGGACTACAGCCCAATCTGTGTCTCGGCTCCTCTGCATTCACCGATCATGCCCAGGGATGTCCTCCTGCCCCCCCTTTCTGCCAGAGGTCCGGCCTGCAGGCGTCTATTTCCATGTAGAACTTGGTAACTCAGTGAGATCATAGGGCATGATTCCCTGACTTCACTGCTTCTGCTGGCCAGAGTCTATGTTTGCTTCATGTTTGGCTGCCCTTTCTTGCGTCACCTAGCTAGGTGTCTTCCGACTGCTCACCCTCACAAGTGTACTGGTAGGTGCTTCTGTGCACGAATATGCACACATGTCCACATGTCCACACTCACAGCCCTGAGAGGAGACTTTCATATGTTCGGACGTACAGGCTTTCTTGTCCAGGAACATGGATTTTGGTAAGCGCCCGACATTCTTTGTCCATGTTATTTTCCTTTACTTGCTCGTTGATCCTGTCAGCTTGCACTGCTATTTCTGTGACATCTGCACAAGTTTAACAAAATCTTCGCATTGTTCATGACAGGGCCGGACATGCAGAGCATCTGGCAGGCCTGGAAGTGCTCGGTGTGGACAACTGAGTGACTTGCGCCTGCGTTCCACATTCTCCGCTAACCTTGGGCAGGTTCACGGTACCAGGCATGTTGGCATGATTCCATTACCTGTGCTTTCCTTCAGGGAACCAGAAAAGAAGGGCCTTTGGGCTCAGCTGACTTGGAGAACTGCTTTCTCGATGTGCTCGTCTCTACATCATGCCTTGTCAAGTCTGTGCCCCATTGTATGCCTATACCCCTTCGGGCCCATAGCATTCTGGCTGAGGGCGCCTGTCCTCCGTATCTTGGAGTTTTCTGTGTGCACCGGCCTACTGTGTCCCCAGCATTCCCTCCCTGTAGCTGGAAAAGGCCAACGAGATGCCCAAGGCTCCAACAGCCCCAAGAGACCGTGGCAGGCCTGGAACTGATACAATGTCATGAAGAAGTTGCACATGCATCTACAGGGTCTCTTCCAGTAGAAGGCATGGACTCTGAGGCCAAAAAGGGAAGCTGGCATGCCCAGAACTAGGCCGTTCAATTTACTACTCCTCAGATACACGGAGTCCCTGAACAGATGATGCCCTGGGAAAGTGGCCCTTTTAGGCCCACAGCTCATGTCCTTCTTGGGCAGAAAGCACCATTTTTATCTCAAGTGCACCCAGAGGGATTGATCCCACCCAAGGCCTCAATCATTTGATAAATGCCAAGCATTTATTCCACTTGCCCTCACTAGGCCCAGGTAGGACACTGGAAAGACAGGCATTTTGGTTTGCATACCTAGCCCATGTGCCAAGGAAGGCAGTCCCCAGCTGTGTCCAGGGATATCGAAAATGGTCACCTGGAAAGTAGGGTCCCTCTGAGTGTCACCTGGTGCAGATCCCCTAAGACCAAATTGGAGATTCTGCTCCAGCGAGACTGCCAGAATCCACTATCAAGGTCAGACTGTCACCTTTGCCACTCTGGCCTTACAGCCTGAGGCAAGACCTCAGAGGAGGGAAGGGATTCACGTCAGGGGGCTCAGCACGAATCATGAGGAATCTCTTGTCAAGTCCACTGAAAACCAGCAGGCTCTGAGCGGACCCCAGGGCCTCCTTGTCTCCCACTGTCCCAAGGCCCCTTGGGACAAGCAGCCAGCCCACCATCCTTACATCTTCCCACTTCCCTGCCTCAAAGGCACACGCCGACAGAGGGACACAAACGTACACCCCACACATGTGCTCTCCTTGCCATTCTGCACTGCCATGGAGGTTGCAAGTGCCTGGTGGCATGCCACCCTCACACCCCGTACCAGCAAGGATGCCAGAGGTTTCACACAGACAGCCTACGTTACCACAGCTGACATTTACTGTTCGATCGTGCCAGTGTGTGCTCCTTTGGGAAGGAGCGTGCTGCCTAATGGGCTAATCCTGGACATCACGGGCCCAGGACTTCTCCCGTGTATCCTTCTCACGTGTGTGGAGCAAGGCTCCAGGGCAGCACGCTCTCTGTGCTTCCTCCTCCTTCTGGTCTCTGCCCTTTTCTACAGGACCTTAGCTTCCTCACCACCCTAGGTCCTGTCATAGCCTCGTCCAACACTTTCATCAGCTGGCCCATTCTGCCACAGACTCAGGGGACCACAGGCAGTGGTTTCAAATCCCCACCCCACCTGATTTGCCCTGGGCGAATCCTCTGACCACCCAACCCTCCACCTGGTCCAAATACACAAAATAACACGGAAGAAAATGTGAACGTGTTTTCTTTTTTGGTCTAGTGGCACACAAGGGGGCCATGCTCTGAATTATCAATGGCCCTCCTTTCCTTTTTTCCACCCTGGACAGAATCACTGCAGAGATACTTCGAACAACAACCCTCAGTCTGGGGACGTCTCATGACTCTTCTTCTCGTCGCTTGGCAGTTCCTCTCCTGACACCTTCCTCTGTGCGTCTGCCCTGAGCCAGAAACACACACAGACACACACACACACAGACCCACATTAACACAGGTGACACAAGTCCACGTGTGTATGTACACACACATGCTAGGCGTGGGGACACAAACACAAACAGGGAACACAGCTCTCTCAGTAGCTGAAAACGCCTATGCCCAACAATGTGGGAAATGGCATCAGTAGGGACCATGTCCTTCCATTGGGGTCCCCTGTCCACCTCGTCCCACAGCTCTCCATATTTTCCCAAGCCGGCCTGAAGGCGGTCCCAGCACAGCCTGCGTGGTGGCAGTGAGACGGTGAGTCTGGTGGATGTGGAAATTCACAGACGACCCCAAAGTCAGCACCTAAGTGCACTGGGATCCCAGAGAGGACACCCTCCAGTCATACGCTATCCCAGGAGGAGTGACGGGAGGCAAGGACCCAGAAAATCTCAAACGTTCTGAGCAGGAGAGGGCCGGGGATAGCACGATTGACCAAAGGATGATTCTGAGAAACAGACGTATTTCACCCTGCCTCGAGCAGAATCACCGAGGATTCTGGCATTGCAACCACAGCTGCTTGGAGGGAGACTTCCTTCACTCACGGCCACACGGAGTCCCCAAGCCTCCAATCTCAGCACGTCACCTGCTACGTGGATGACCCAATCCCAGGCTTCGCAGCCAGCTCGCATGAGCCTCAGGATCCTCATCTGGGAACGGACAGCGCCCCAGCCTCTACACGGATGGCCCCTCAGGGCGCCCTGGCAGATCCCCTCACCACTTCTGTTTCTGTCAGCTACCTCTCATGGCACAAATGTCCTCCCTGGGGTAGTACTTCAGGGGATCGTCCCACACGTAATGGCCAATAATCTGATGGCAGTAAGAGCAAGGTCAGCCCGGGGCTGACCAGGCCCCTAACCCTCCCATGAGAAGCCAAGTGCTCTAACAACAATCGCCAACTGTGCGCAGGCCCAAACCAAACGCACCTCAGCAATCCTGTTCGATTCTGGGCAGTTGTGAGCTGACAGCCAATTGAGAAAGTTCAGACTCCTTGTGTCCAGCCTGCGGCTGGCTGCTCCCCGTTCAAAGTCCCAGAATCAGTGGACTGGTGTGGAACGACGTGCCATATATCCTGTAGAAAGACAGGGGAGGCAGGGGCAGATGCGGGAGCTGAAACATCCACCCACACCCCCAACCCCGGCCCCCTTGCGTACACACGCTCACCACCCTGGGAGCCATGTTTACCAGTGATGTCAAGGTAATATTCCTTAACAATCACCATGTTCCAGAAGTACAGGCTGTCCCAAAAGGAGAAGATGAGCTTGCAACGGGACCGTGGATGGCTCCGCACTTGCACCTGCCAGCACAGGGAGGAGGGAAAAGGTGCAAGCATTGAGGGGCCTCTGCTTGCCCCCCAGGCGGGCCTTAACAGCCTCCATGACGCCTCTGTAAAGTCTCACAGTACAGGCCCATGAATAACACCATCACCCACCTCCCTGTCAAGTGCCATATCCACCCATCCTCAGCCTCCTTCACTGACCTTGAAGTCGATCATGTACGTAAGAAAATCTTCATCCTGAGTGCTGATTATGATTGACACTTGAGGGTGGTTCATAATCTGCTATGGGTCAAGGAGACATTCAAGCCACAAGCCGGGCAAAAAGAGCCAGTGGCAACAGCCCTAGTCTGGCCTGGAGAATGACATTGGAACAGATATCTGCAAGGATGCTGGCCCTCTTGGTTGCCCGGCCACGACTCACAACTTTAGGCCCTGCCTTACCATCAGACCTGCTCATGGCTCTGGGTTCCCTGTGCTGTTGTGCAGCTCACGTGGTCTGCAACCCAAAAGCAGGGACGTTTTCACACCTCTCCTACCCGCCTACTGGCCCATGTTTGCTGGGTAGTGGCATGTCACTGGTAACATGGTTAGGACTTGCAGTCCTTGTGACTACTGGATCTGAAGGAAACTGGGGTGTGTGTGTGTTCCTATGTGTGTCTGAATGTGTGTGTATCTGTGTGTGTGTGTGTGTGTGTGTGTGTGTGTGTGTGTGTGTGAGACTCCCATGTCTCAGCTATTTCCGGGGATCATCCACATTTACAACAATAAATGTCTGCAGTTGCTGCTCTAGTGTACTCTCTCTGGTCATCCTGAACTAGAGGCCCTGGGTACTGATCCTCCTCAGACGCAGGCCTGAAGGGGAAACCACGAGTCATGGCTATGACACTTCCATGTGTGGCTCTGACCAGATACTCCTTGGCTGTGCCGTTGGAACCTGCCAATGCCCAGGAGCACACTTCCATCAGCGGCCTGCAGCACACTTCCTGTGCTCTCGCCACATACCCGCACCCCCCCACTCCTGCATATTCTCCTGTTTCTGCTCCACTTCCTCCTCTTCTTCCTGATAGGCAAACAGCTAGTTGCAGCAGGAAGGATACAGCTTTGGCCCAGAAGCCAGGGATGCCCTGGAGGATGGCGCTTCTCCGAGACAAGTGAGGCTTCCTCCTCAGATGGTTCATGCGCATGAAGCGAACGGAGGCCCGGCGGTATTCCTCATGCAGGGAGCTCACTTCCAACTGCAGGTCGGTCAGTGCCTGTAGCATATTTGGCGCCGGCCGCTCACTAGGGCCTCCAGGTCTTTCCTGCTGTGTGTGCACCAAGAAATGCTCTGTGTGTGTCTCCGACTCTCTAAGTGCTGCTGTGGTCCTCTGCCATTCTCCGGACACCAGCGCTCAGAAAAGACACCTAACGTTGGAGTGAAGTCAAGCCCTTCTCCTCCTCAATGAGTCGCACCCATGGCAGATGAGACTGTTCTGGGTCCCAGGGTCGGAGAGTGCTCTCTCAAACTGTAAAGCACACAGTGGTTGGTCACTGCTGAAGCACAGATGGGGACAGGCGACCCTCCTTCTGTCTTTGGGCAGACATGAACACTGCACAGGATTCTGGCGGCAAGAACACACCTTGCACAGAGGGAGAAACGGGTCACCGTCTGCTGCCATGATGGAACTCCCTGAACCTTGCTGGAATGCCTACCAGTGAGAGGCTAAGGACACCACTGCGTTGAGTTCCATGACACATCAGTGCCGGAGATCTGCACGATGGCCGGTTTACCCTATGCAGGCCCTTTCAAAGAGGTTCTGTTCTCCAGGTGAGAACACATCCCAGCCTACCACGTTGCCCAAACCTGGGTGGCTGGTAGCAGCAAGACGACCAACCTAAGCCATCCTTCCTATAGTTCTCATATGCGGTATCTGTATTCTGCAAAGGGTACAAAGCGATATGTTTCACACTCGATAATTCTGCAGGTAGCAGGTGCTTCTGCTCCAGTGCTGCTGTATCTCTGAAACCTTACACAAAAGGCAAGGGGTGCTCATGCTCCTGGCCAGGACATGGAAATAATGCCAAGCACTTAAGAAGGATACCAAGCCCCTTCTAGCTATTTGTCCAAAGGGCTGTTGGCTCACCCACCACAGCTTCTGTGCATTGGACTGCAGCCCTATCTGTGTCTCGGCTCCTCTGCACTCACCAATCATGCACAGATGATTTCTTCCTGCCTTTCCTTTCTGCCAGAGGTCCGAGCTGCAGTCGTCTAATTCCATGTAGAACTTGCTAACTCAGTGCGATCATAGGGCATGATTCCCAGGCTTCCCTGCTTCTGCTGGCCAGAGTCTATGTTCGCTTCATGTTTCAGCTGTCCTTTCTTGTGTCACTAGGCTAGGTGTCTTCCAACTGCTCACCGTCACAAGTGTACTGGTAGGCGCTTCTGTGCACAAATATGCACACATGTCCACATGTCCACACTCACATCCCTGAGAGGAGACTTACACATGTGCGGATGTACAGGCTTTCTTGTCCAGGAACATGGATTTTGGTAAGCACCAAAATTCTTTGTCCATGTTATTTTCCTTCAATTGCTCCTTGATCCTGTCAGCTTGCACTTCTATCTCTGTGACGTGTGCTCAAGGTTGACAAAATCTTGGCATTGCTCATGACAGGGACGGACTTGCAGAGCGTCTGGCATGTTTGGAAGTGCTCGGTATGGACAGCTGAGTGAGTTGTGCCTGTGTTCCACATTCTCCCATAACCTCGGGTAGGTTCACAATACCAGTCATGTTGGCATGATTCCATGACCTGTGTTTTCCTTCAGGGAACCAGAAAACAAGGGTCTTTGGGCTCAGCTGACTTGGAGAACTGCTTTCTCAGTGTGCATGTCTCTACATCATGCCTTGTCAAGTCTGTGCCCCATTGCATGCCTATACCTCTTGGGGCCCAGAGCATTCTGGCTGAGGGCCCCTCTCCTCCCTGTCTTGGAGCTTTCTCTGCTCACCGGCCTACTGTGCCCCACGCGCTCCCTCAGAGTGGCTGGAAAAGTCCAATGAGATGCCCAAGGCTCCAACAGCCCCAAGAGACTGTGGAAAGCCGGGAATGATACAGTGTCATGAAGAAGGTGCACATGTATCTAGAGAGTCTCTACCAGTAGAAGGCATGGGATCTGAGGCCAGAAAGGGAAGGTGGCATCCCTAGAACTAGTCCCTTCAGTTTACTATTACCCAGACCCACGCAGTCAATGAACAGATGATGCCCTGGGAAACTGGCCCTTTTAGGCCCACAGCTCATGCCCTTCTTGGGCAGAAAGCACGATTTCAATCTCAAGTGCCCCCAGAGGGCTTGATCTCACCCAAGGCCTCTATCATTTGATGAATGCCAAGCCTTTATTTCAGTTGCTCTCACTAAGCCCAGGTAGGACTCTGGAAAGACAGCCATACCTGCTTGCCGACCTAGCCCACGTGCCAAGGAAGGCAGTCCCAAGCTGTGTTCCGGGACATCACAAACGGTCACCTGGAAAGTAGGGTCACTCTGAGTGTCGCCTGGTGCAGATCCCCTAAGACGAAATTGGAGATTCTGCTCTAGCGAAACTGCCAAAATCCACCCTCAAGATCAGACTATCAGCTTTGCCACTCTGGCCTTACAGCCAGGGGCAAGACCCCAGAGGAGGGAAGGGATTCACGTCAGGGGGCTCAGCATGAACCATGAGGTATCTTTTGGCAGGTCCACTGAAAACCAGCAGGCTCTGAGCGGACCCCAGGGCCCTCCTTGTCTCCCACTGTCCCCAGGTTCCTTGAGTCAAGCAGCCAGCCCACCATTCTTGTGTCCTCCCACTAGCCTGCCTCACAGGCACACGCCAGCAGAGGGACACACACGTACACCCCAAACATGTGCTCTCCTCGCCTTTCTGCACTGCCAGGCAGTTTGCAAGTGCCTAGTGGCATGCCACGCTCACAACCTGTGCCAGCGATGATGCCCGGGATTTTACACGGACAGCCTATCTCAGCACAGCTGACATTTACTGTTCGATAGTGCCAGTGTGTGCTCCTTCGGCAGGAGCGTGCTGCCTGACAGTCTGATCCTGGGCATCACGGGCCCAGGATTCTCCCGTGTATCCTTCTCACGTGTGTGGAACAAGGCTCCAGGACAGCAGGCTCTCTGTGCCTCCTCCTCCTTCGGGTCTCTGCCCTTCTCTACAGGACCTTAGCCTCCTCACTACCACAGGTCCTGCCATAGCCACGTCCAAAATTTCCATCAGCTGGCCCACTCTGCCAAAGACTCAGGGGTCCACAGGCAATGGTTTCAAAGACCAACCCCACCTGATTTCCCCTGGGCGAATCCTCTGACCACCCAAACCTCCACCTGGTCCAAATATACAACATAACATGGTAGAAAATGTGAACGTGTTTTCCTTTTCGGTCTAGTTGCACACAAGGGGGCCATGCTCTGACTTATCAATGGCCCTCCTTTCCTCTTTCCCACCCTAGACAGGATCACTACCGAGATACTTCGAGCAACAACCCTCAGTCTGGGCACGCCTCATGACTCTTCTTCTCATCGCTTGGCAATTCCTCTCCTGACACCTTCATCTGTGCGTCGGCCCTGAGCCAGAAACACACACACACACACACACAGAGACCCACATTAACACAGGTGACACAAGGCCACGTGTGTATATACACACAAGTGCTCAGCATGGGGACACAAACACAAAGAGGGAACACAGCTCTCTCAGTAGCTGAAGACGCCCGTGCCCAGCAATGTGGGAAATGGCATAAATAGTCACCATGTCCTTGCCTTGGGGCCCCCTGTCCACCTCGTCCCGCAGCTCTTCCGTATTTTCCCAAGCCAGCCTGAAGGAGGTCCCAGCACGGCCTGCGTGGTGGCTATGAGACAGCGAGTGGTGGATGTGGAAATTCACAGATGACCCCAAATCAACACCTAAGTGCACTAGGATCCGAGAGAGGACACCCTCCAGTCATAGGTGATCCCAGAAGCAGTGGTGGGAGGCAAGGACCCAGAAAATCTCGAAATTTCTGAGCAGCAGAAGGCTGGGGATAGCACGATTGACCAAAGGATGATTCTGACAAACAGACGTCATTCACCCTGTCTCGAGCAGAATCACCGAGGATTCTGGCATTGCAACCACAGCTGCTTGGAGGGAGACTTCCTTCACTCACTGCTACACCGAGTCCCCAAGCCTCCAGTCTCAGCACGTCACCTGCTGCATGCTTGACCCAATCCCAAGTTTCGCAGCCAGCTCGCATGAGCCTCAGGATCCCCATCTGGGAAAGGACAGCCCCCCAGGCTCTACAAGGATGTCCACTCAGGGGCCCCCTGCAGACCTCTTCACCACCTGTGTTCCTGTCAGCTACCTCTCATGGCACAAATTTCCTCCCTGGGGTAGTACTTCAGGGGATCGTCCCAAACGTTCTGGCCAATGATCTGATGGCAATAAGAGCAAGGTCTTCTCGGGGTTGACGAGGCCCCTAACACTCCCATGAGAAGCCAACAGCTCCAACATCAATCGCAAACTGTGGGCAGGCCCAAAACCAATGCACCTCAGCAATCCTGTTCGATTCTGGGCAGTTGTGGCCTGACAGCCAATTGAGAAAATTTAGGCTCCTGGTGTCCAGCCTGTGGCTGGGTGCTCCCCGTTCAAAGTCCCAGAACCAGTGGACCGGTGTGGAACGACGTGCCCTATATCTTGTAGAAAGACAGGGGAGACAGGGACGGATGCGGCAGCTGAAACATCCACCCACACCCCCAAATCCGGCCCCCTTGAGTACCCACACACACCACCCTGGGAGCCACGTTTACCAGTGATGTCAAGGTAATATTCCTTAACAATCACTGTGTTCCAGAAGTACGGGTTGTCCCGAAAGGAGAAGATCAGCTTGCAACGTGACCGTGGATAGCGCCGCACTTGCACCTGCCAACACTGGGAGAAAGGGAAAGGTGCAAGCATCGAGGGGCCTCTGCTTGCCTCCCAGGCGGGCCTTAACAGCCTCCATGACACCTCTGTAAAGTCTCACAGTACAGGCCAATGGATAACACCATCCCCCACCTCCCTGTCAAGAGCCATACCCACCCATCCTCAGCCTCCCTCACTGACCTTGAAGTCGTTCATGTACCTAAGAAAATCTTCATCCTGAGTGTTGAATATGATTGACATTTGACGGTGGTTCATAATCTGCTTTGGGTCAAGGAGACATTCAGGCCACATACCGGGCCAAGAAGAGCCTGGAGCAACAGCCCTAGTCTGGCCTGGAGAAGAACAATCCAACAAGCATCTGCAAGGATGCTGGGCACACGCCTTTGGCCGGCAACGACTCACATCTACAGGCCCTGCCATACCATCAGATCTTCTCATGGCTCTGGGTTTCCTGTGCTGTTTTGCAGCTCAGGTGGTCTGCAACCCAAAAGCAGGGGCGATTTCTCACCTCTCCTGCTCGCCTCCTGGCCCATGTTTGCTGGGTAGTGGCATGTCACTGGTAACATGGTTAGGACTTGCAGTCCTTGTGACTACCGAATCTGAAGGAAATTGGTGTGTGTGTGTGTTTCTATATGTGTCTGAATGTGTGTGTATCTCTGTGTGTGTGTGTGTGTGTGTGTGTGTGTGTAGTGTGAGACACCCATGTCTCAGCTATTTCCGGGGATCATCCACATTTACAACAATAAATGTCTGCAGTTGCTGCTCTAGTGTACTCTCTCTGGTCATCCTGACCTAGAGGCCCTGGGTACTGATTCTCCTCAGATGCAGGCCTGAAGGGGAAACCCCGAGTCATGGCTGTGACACTTAGAGGTGTGGCTCTGACCAGATACTACTCGGCTGTGCCTTTGGAACCAGCCAATGCCCAGGACCACACTTCTGTCAGCAGCCTGCAGCACCCTTCCTGTGCCCTCGCCACACACCCGCACCGCCCACTCCTGCACATGCTCCTGTTTCTGCTCCACTTCCTCCTACTCTTCCTGACAGGCAAACAGCTAGTTGCAGCAGGAAGGATACAGCTTTGGCCCAGAAGTCAGGGATGCCCTGGAAGATGGCACCTTTCCGAGACAAGTGACGCTTCCTCCTCGGATGGTTCATGTGCATGAAGCAAACGGAGGCCCGGCAGTTTTCCTCATGCAGGGAGCTCACTTCCATCTTCGGGGCGGTCAGTGCCTGTAGCACATTTGGTGCCGGCCGCTCACTCGGACCTCCAGGTCTTTCCAGGCCCTGCTCCTCCAGCGTCTTCTCCTTCAGATCCGGGGAGGATCCCTGATCCCGCTCCTCATCTGCCACAACCTCCACCTCCTCCATAACGTCTTCCGCCAACAGGTGGCACACTCGCCCAATCCCCGCCTCTTCTCCATCCATCAGGGACCCCCCACTTTCCATCACCATTTCGTCTACGAAGAGGGTTACCACTTTACCTGCTGTGCCACCTGGTGGCTGCAAAGTCCCTGCCGTGGACGGCATCGCAAGAGCAGGTCCCTGGCCACTACCCCCTGAGCCCCCGGGCTCCCAGCTAAGAAGATCAGGAGTCCCGGGATGCTCCGACCTTCCTCTGGCCGCCTCTCACGCTCCTCTGGGACATGGCTGTGACCCCGAGCTGGGGCAGATGCAAAGGGACCGGACATAATATCACAGCAAGTGGTGCGCAATGGCGGCCCAGCTGAGGTAACCGGATGTGTCTTGCTACCACTTTGGGGTGGGGTGAGATCGGAATGGGCAGGATTTCAGGCTTGGTGTGTGCGGGTGTCCTAGGCTGAAGAAAGGGGTTCCAGAAAGGCCAGGAGAGGGTGCCCGGAGACCAGCCCAACACGCGAGACACCTAGGCTGTGAGACAGGCTCAGGTTGCTGGGTCAAATCGAGACCAATGGCAGGGAAGGTAGTGGATGGCAACCTGTGGGAAACGCCCCTAGACCAGAGGGTGGATTCCTCTCTTGCTTGGCTCCAGGGTACAGACGTGGCCACACTCGGCTTCAGGAAGGGCAGGGCTATTGCATCTGACGTTCCTGAAGGCGCTGGCATTGAATTGGCCTCTGTAATTTCAAGCCATGTGTACTCGCTCTGCAATCCAAAGAGCACACTGCTGTGTCCCATGGGACGGCCCATCCCTGGGAGCTCTCCCTGAGTGTCTAAATGTTAGGCAGGGGCCAAAGTGGCTGGATACTTTCCTCCCAGGGATAGGAGCCTGCTGCTGTCTGGATGGTAGGGGAGTGTGTACAAACCCCAACGTTTGCAACAATTGACCTCCACTCTTCAGGGGCACAAGAGCAATATCACTGAGATCTCTGTTTGTCTCTGCTTCACGCCTATCACTGTTTCTAGCGATCCTGCTGTGTGTGCACCAAGGAATGCTGTCTCTTTGTCTCCGACTCAATAAGTGGTGCTGTGGTCCTCTGCCATTCTCTGGACACCAGTGCTCAGAAGAGACGCTTAACCTTGGAGTGAAGTCAAGCCCTTCTCCTCCTCAATGATTTGCACCCACGGCAGATGAGACGGTTCTGGGCCACAGGGTCGGAGAGTGCTCACGCAAACTGGAAAGCACACGGTGAGTGGTCACTGGTGAAGCACAGAAGGGACAGGCGACCCTCCTTCCCTCTCTGGGCAGACATGAACGCTGCACAGGACTCTGGTGGCACGGCCACACCTTGCGCAGAGGGAGAAACGTGTCACAGTCTATTGGCATGACGGAATTCCCTGAAGCTTGCTGGAATGCCTACCAGTGAGAGGCTAAGGACACCACCACGCTGAGTTCCATGACACAACAGTGCCGGAGGCCTGCACGATGGCCCGTTTACCCTATGCAGGCCCTTTCAAAGAGGTTCTGTTCTCCAGGTGAGAACACATCCCAGCCTACCAAGTGGCCCAAAGCTGTGAGGCTGCTACCAACAAAACGACCCAGCTAAGCCATCTTACCTATAGTCCTCATATGCGGTATTTGTGTTCTGCAAAGTGTACAAAGAGAGATGTCTCACACTCGATGATTCTGCACGTAGCAGGCACTTATGCTCCAGTGTTGATGTATCTCTGAAACCTTACACAAAAGGCAAGGGGTGCTCATGCTCCTGGCCAGGAAATGGAAAGAATGCCCAGCACTTAGGATGGATGCCTAGGCCCTCGTAGCTGTTTGTCCAAAGGGCTGTTGGCTCAACCACCGCAGCTTCTGTGCCTGGGACTGCAGATAAATCTGTGTCTCGGCTCTGCTGCACTCACCGAACATGCCCAGCTGATTTCTTCCTGCCTCTCCTTTCTGCCAGAGGTCTGGGATGCAGGCGTATATTTCCATGTAGAACTTGCTAACTCAGTGAGATCATAGGGCATGATTCACTGGCTTCACTGCTTCTGCTCGCCAGATTATATGATCCCTTCATGTTTCGGTTGTCCTTTCTTGCGTCACCTAGCTAGGTGTCATCCGACTGCTCACACTTACAAGTGTACTTGTAGGCACTTCTGTGCACGAATATGCACACATGTCCACATGTCCACAGTCACATCCCTGAGAGGAGACTTACACATGTGTGGAGGTTCAGGCTTTCTTGTCCAGGAACATGGATTTTGTTAAGCACCCGACATCCTTTGTCCATGTTATTTTCCTTCACTTGCTCGTTGATCCTGTCAGATTGCACTTCTATCTTTGTGACGTGTACTCAATGTTTACAAAATCTTGGCATTGTTCATGTCAGGGACAGACCTGCAGAGAGTCTGGCAGGCCTGGAAGTGCTCGATATGGACAGCTGAGTGAGTTGTGCCTGTGTCCCACATTCTCCCATAACGTCGGGCAGGTTCACAATACCAGTCATGTTGGCATGATTCCATTACTTGTGCTTTGCTTCAGGGAACTAGAAAACAAGGGCCTTTGGGCTCAGCTGACTTGGAGAACTGCATTTTCAGTGTGCCCGTCTCTACATCATGCCTTGTCAAGTCTGTGCCCAATTGCATGCCTATACCCCTTAAGGCCCACAGTATTCTGGCTGTGGGCCCCTCTCCTCCCTATCATGGAACTTTCTGTGTGCACCTGCCTACTGTGCCCCCAGTGCTCCCTCCCTGAAGCTGGAAAAGTCCAACAAAATAACCAAGGCTCCAACAGCCCCAAGAGATTGTAGCAAGCCGGGAATGACACAATGTCAGGAAGAAGTTGAACATGCATCTACAGGGCCTCTTCCAGTAGAAGGCATGGGATCTGAGGCCAGAAAGGGATGGTGGCATACCTAGAACTAGTCCCTTCATTTTACTATTACCCAGACCCACAGAGTCCCTGAACAGATGATGCCCTGGCAAACTGGCCCTTTTAGGCCAAGAGCTCATGTCCTTCTTGGGCAGAAAGCACCATTTCTATCTCAAGAGCACCCAGAGGGCTTGATCTCACCCAAGCCCTCAATAATTTGATAAATGCCATGCATTTATTTCAGTTGCTCTCACTAGGCCCAGGTAGGACTCTGGAAAGACAGGCATCCATGCTTGCCGACCTAGCCCATGTGCCAAGGAAGGCAGTCCCAAGCTGTGCCCAGTGACAATGAACACGGACATCTGGAAAGTAGGATCCCTCTTAGTCTCGCATGGTGCAGATCCCCTAAGACCAAATAGGAGATTCTGCTCCAGCGAGACTGCCAGAATCCACCCTCAAGATCAGATTGTCACCTTGCCACTCTGGCATTAGAGCAAAGGGCAAGACCCCAGAGGAGGGATGGGATTCACGTCAGGGGGTTCAGCACGAAACTTGAGGTGTCTTTTGGCAAGACCACTGAAAACCAGTAGGCTTTGAGAGCACCCCAGGGCCATCCTTGTCTCCCACTGTCCCAAGGTCCCTTGGGACAAGCAGCAGCCCACCATCTTGGCGTCCTCCCACTTTCCTGCCTCACAGGCACACGCCGGCAGAGGGACACACTCATAAACCCCACACTTGAGCCCTCTTCGATCTTCTGCACTGCCAGGGAGGATACAAGTGCCTGGTGGCATGCCACGCTCACACCCTGTGCCTGCTAGGTTGCCTGGGGTTTCACACGGACAGCCTACCTAGGCACAGCTGACATGTAGTGTTCGATCATGCCAATGTGTGCTCCTTCAGGAGGGAGCCTGCTGCCTGACGGGCTGATCCAGGGCATCACGGGCCCAGAACTTCTCCCGTGTATCCTTCTCACGTGTGTGGAACAAGGCTCAAGGGCAGCAGGCTCTCTGTGACTCCTCCTTCTCCAGGTCTCTGACCTTCTCTACAGGATCTTAGCCTCCTCACCACCACAGGTCCTGCCATAGCCACGTCCAACATTTCCATCAGCTGGCCCACTCTGCCACAGACTCAGGGGTACACAGGCAGTGGTTTCAAAGCCCAGCCGCACCTGATTTGCCCTGGACGAATCCTCTGACAACCCAAACCTCGACCTGGTCCAAATACACAATATAACACGGTAGAAAATGTGAACATGTTTTCTTTTTCGGTCTAGTTGCACACAAGGTGTCCATGCTCTGAATTATCAATGGCCCTCCGTTCCTCTTTCCCACCATGGACAGGATCACTGCAGAGATACTTTGAACAACAACCCTCATTCTGGGGACGCCTCATGACTTTTCTTCTCGTCGCTTGGCAGTTCATCTCCTGACACCTTCATCTGTGCGTCTGCCCTGAGCCAGGAACACACACACACACACACACAGACCCACATTCACACAGGTGACACAAGACCACATGTGTATATGCACACACACACTCGAAATGAGGATCCAAACACAAACAGGGAACACAGCTCTCTCAGTAGCTGAAGATGCCCGTTCCCAGCAATGAGGAAAATGGCATCAGTAGGCACCATGTCCTTGCATTGGGGCCCGCTGACACCTCGTCCCTCAGCTCTTCCGTATGTTCCGAAGCCGGCCTGAAACCGGTCCCAGCATGTCCTGTGTGGTGGCGGTGAGACGGCAAGTGGTGGATGTGGAAATTCACAGACGACCCCAAAGTCAGCACCTAAGTGCACTGGGATCCCAGAGAGGACACCCTCTAGTCATAGGCTATCCCAGGAGCAGTGGCGGGAGGCAAGGACCCAGAAAATCTCAAACTTTCTGAGCAGCAGAAGGTCGGGGATAGCGCGATTGACCAAAGGATGATTCTGACAAACAGACGTCATTCACCCTGCCTCGAGCAGAATCACCGAGGATTCTGGCATTGCAACCACAGCTGCTTGGAGGGAGACTTCCTTCACTCACGGCCACACCAAGTCCCCACGCCTCCAGTCTCAGCACGTCACCTGCTACGTGCATGACCCAATCCCAGGCTCCGCAGCCAGCGCACATGAGCCTCAGGATCCCATTGTGGGAAAGGACAGGGCCCCTGCCTCTAAACGGATGTCCCCTCAGGGCCCCCCTGCAGACCCGCTCACCACCTTTGTTACTGTCAGCTACCTCTCATGGCACAAATTTCCTCCCTGGGGTAGTACTTCAGGGGATCGTCCCACGTGTCCTGGCCAATGATCTGATGGCAATAAGAGCAAGGTCAACCCGGGGCTGACCAGGCCCCTAAGCCTCCCGTGAGAAACCAAGAGCTCCAACATCAATCGCCAACTGTGCACAGGCCCAAACCAAACGCACCTCAGCAATCCTGTTCGATTCTGGGCAGTTGTGGCCTGACTGCCAATTGAGAAATTTCATGCTCCTGGTGTCCAGCCTGCGGCTGGGTGCTCCCCATTCAAAGTCCCAGAACCAGTGGACTGGTGTGGAATGACGTGCCCTATACCCTGTAGAAAGACAGGGAGAAAGGGGCAGATGCGGCAGGAGAAACGTCCAACCACACCCCACATCCCGGCTCCCTTGCATACCCACACTCACCACCGTGGCAACCACGTTTAGCAGTGATGTCAGGGTAATATTCCTTATCAAGCACCGTGTGCCAGAAGTACGGGTTGTCCCGAAAGGAGACAATCAGCTTGCAGCGGGACCTTGGATGGCTCCGCACTTGCACCTGCCAGCACAGGGAGGAAGGAAAAGGTGCAAGCATCGAGGGGCCTCTGCTTGCCTCCCAGGCGGGCCTTAACAGCCTCCATGATGCCTCTGTAAAGTCTCACAGTACAGGACCATGAATAACACCATCCCCCACCTCCCTGTCAAGTGCCATACCGACCCATCCTCAGTCTCCCTCTCTGACCTTGAAGTCGATCATGTACTTTAGAAAATCTTCATCATGGGCGCTGATTATGATTGACACTTGAGGGTTGTTCATAATCTGCCTTGGGTCAAGGAGACATTCAGGCCACATACCGGGCCAAGAAGAGCCTGGGGCAACAGCTCTAGTCTGGCCTGGAGAAGGACACTGGAACAAGCATCTGCAAGGATGCTTGGCACTCACGCTTGCCCGGGCACGACTCTCTCCTTCAGACCAAGCCTTACCATCAGACCTGCTCATGGCTCTGGGTTTCCTGTGCTGTTTTGCAGCTCAGGTGGTCTGCAACCCAAAAGCAGGGGCGATTACTCACCTCTGCTGCGCGCCTCCTGGCCCGTGTTTGCTGGGTAGTGGCATGTCACTGGTAACATGGTTAGGACTTGCAGTCCTTGTGACTATTGAATCTGAAGGAAACTGGGGTGTGTGTATGTTTATATGTGTGTTTGAAGGTGTGTGTGTGTGTGTGTGTGTGTTTGTGTGCGAGAGAATCCCATGTTTGAGCTATTTCCGGGGTCATCCACATTTTCAACAATAAATGTCTGCAGTTGCTGCTCTAGTGTACTATCTCAGGTCATCCTGACCTAGAGGCCCTGGGTACTGATTCTATTCAGACGGAGGCCTGAAGGGGAAACCACGAGTCATGGCTTTGACACTTCCAGGTGTGGCTCTGCCCAGATACTCCTCGGCTGTGCCTTTGGAACCTGCCAATGCCCAGGAACACACTTCCGTCAATGGCCTGCAGGACCCTACCTCTACCCTCGCCACACACCTTCACCCCCCACTCCTGCACATGCTGCTGCTTTTACTCCACTTCCTCCTCGTCTTCCTGACAGGCAAACAGCTAGTTGCCGCAGGAAGGATACAGCTTTGGCCCAGAAGCCGGGGATGCCCTGCAGTATGGCGCTTCTTCGAGCCAAGTGACGCATCCTTCTCACATGGTTCATGCGCATGAAGCGAACGGAGGCCCGGCAGTTTTCGTCACGCAGGGATCTCACTTCCAACTGCAGGGCGGTCAGTGCCTGTAGCACATTTGGCACCGGCCGCTCACTCAGGCCTCCAGATCTTTCCAGGCCCTGCTTCTCCAGTGTCTTCTCCTTCAGATCCTGGGAGGATCCCTGATCCCGCTCCTAATCTGCCACAACCTCCACCTCCTCCATAACGTCTTCCGCCAGCATCTGGCACACTCGCCCAATTCCCGCCTCTTCTCCGTCCACCAGTCCCCCTCCGACCCTGCTGTCCTCCACCGCCTACACCACATAAAGGGTGACCTCTTCAACTGCTGTGCTACCTGGTGGCTCCAAAGTCCCATCTGTGCATGGCATCGCGATGGCAGGCCACCTGGCCACTGTCCCCTGAGCACCCGGGCTCCCAGCTAAGAAGGTCCGGAGTCCCGGGACGCTCCCACCTTCCTCTGGCCCCCTCTCAGGCTCCTCTGGGACATGGCTGTGACCCCGAGCTGGGACAGATGCAAAGGGACCGGACATAATATCACAGCAAGTGGTGCGCAATGGCAGCCCAGGTGTAACCGGATGTGGCTCGCTACCACTTTGGGGTGGGGTGAGATCGGAATGGGCAGCACTTTGGGCCTGGTGTGTGCGGGTGTCCTGAGGTTGAAGAAAGGGCTTCCAGAAAGGCCAGGAGAGGGTGCCCGGAGATCAGCCCAACACGCGAGACCCCTAGGCTGTGAGACAGGCTCAGGTTGCTGGGTCAAATCGAGACCAATGGCAGAGAGGGTAGTGGGCGGCACCCTGAGGGAAACGCCCCTAGACCAGAGGGTGGCTTCCTCTCTTCTTTGGCTCCAGGGCAGAGACGTGGCCACACTCGGCTTCAGGGAGGGCAGGGCTATTGCTTCTGGCGTTCCTGAAGGTGCTGGCATTGAATTGGCCTCTGGAATTTCAAGCCATGTGTTCTCGCTCTGCAATCCAAAGAGCACATTGCTGTGTCCCATGGGACCGCCCATCCCTGCGAGCTCTCCATGAGTATCTAAATGTTAGGCAGGGGCCAAAGTGGCTGGATACTTTCCTCCCTGGGATAGGAGCCTGCTGCTGTCTGGATGGTAGGGGAGTGTGTACAAACCCCAACGTTTGCAACAGTTGACCTCCACTCTTTAGAGGTACCAGAGCCATAGGGCAGTGATGTCTCTCTTTGTGTCTGCTTTTCGCCTATTATTGTTTCTGGTGATCCTGCTGTGTGTGCACCAAGGAATGCTGTCTGTGTGTCTCCGACTCTCTAAGTGGTGCTGTGGTCCTCTGCCATTCTCCGGACACCAGCGCTCATAAGAGACGCTTAACCTTGCAGTGAAGTCAAGCCCTTCTCCTCAATGAGTCGCAGCCACAGCAGATGAAACTGTTCTGGGCCACAGGGTCGGAGAGTGCTCCCTCAAACCGGAACATACACGGTTGTTGCTCACTGATGAAGCACAGAAGGGGATAGGCGACCCTTCTTCCCTCTCTGGGCAGACATGAATGCTGCACAGGGCTCTGGTGGCACGGCCACACATTGCGCAGAGGGAGAAACGTGTCACGGTCTGCTGGCATGACGGAACTCCCTGAAGCTTCCTGGAATGCCTACCATTGAGAGGCTAAGGACACCACCACGCTGAGTCCCACGACACACTAGTACCGGGGGCCTGCACGATGGCCCGTTTACACTATGCAGGCCCTTTCAAAGAGGTTATGTTCTCCAGGTGAGAACACATCCCAGCCTACCAAGTGGCCCAAACCTGTGTGGCTGGTAGCAGCAAGACGACCAAGCTAAGCCATCTTAACTATAATCCTCATATGTGGTATCTGTCTTCTGCAAAGTCTACAAAAAGAGATGTCTCACACTCGATGATTCTGCAGGTAGCAGGTGCTTATGCTCCAGGGCCGCTGTATCTGTGAAACCTTACACAAAAGGCAAGAGGTGCTCCTGCTCCTGGCCAGGAGATGGAAAGAATACCCAGAACTTAAGAAGAATGCCAAGACCCTCATAGCTGTTTGTCCAAAGGGCTGTTGGCTCAACAACCGCAGGTTCTATGCCTGGGACTGCAGCCCAACCTGTCTCTCGGCTCCTCTGCACTCACTGATCACGCCCAGGTGATTTCTTCCTAACTCTCCTTTCTGCCAGAGGTCCGGGATGCAGGCGTCTATTTCCATGTAGAACTTGCTAACTCAGTGCGATCATAGGGCATGATTCCCTGGCTTCACTGCTTTTGCTGGTCACAGTCTATGTTCCCTTAATTTTTCGGCTGTCCTTTCTTGCGTCACCTAGCTCGGTGTCTTCCGACTGCTCACCCTCACAAGTGTACTGGTAGGCGCTTCTGCGCACAAATATGCACACATGTCCACATGTCCACACTCACATCCCTGAGAGGAGACTTACATGTGTGGACGTATAGGCTTTCTTGTCCAGAAACATGTATTTTGGCAAGCACCCGACATTGATTGTCCATGTTATTTTCCTTCACTTGCTCGTTGATCCTGTCAGCTTGCACTTCTATCTCTGTGTCGTGTGCTCAAGGTTAACAAAATCTTGGCATTGTTCATGACAGGGATGGACCTGCAGAGAGTCTGGCAGGCCTGGAAGTGCTCAGTATGGACAGTTGAATGAGTTGTGCCTGTGTTCCACATTCTCCCATAACCTCGGGCAGGTTCACAATACCAGTCATGTTGGCATGATTCCATTACTTGTGCTTTGCTTCAGGGAACCAGAAAACAAGGGCCTTTGGGCTCAGCTGACTTGGAGAACTGCTTTCTCGGTGTGCATGTCTCTACATCATGCCTTGTCAAGTCTGAGCCCCCTTGCATGCGTATACCTCTTGGGGCCCAGAACATTCTGGCTGAGTGCCCCTCTCCTCCCTGTCTTGGAGCTTTCTGTGCTCACCGGCCTACTGTGCCTCAAGCGCACCCTCCCAGTGGCTGGAAAAGTCCAATGAGATGTCCAAGGCTCCAACAGCCCCAAGAGAATGTGGCAAGCCGGGAATGATACAATGTCATGAAGAAGGTGCACATGCATCTACAGGGTTTCTACCAGTAGAAAGCATGGGATCTGAGACCAGAAAGGGAAGGTGGCATCCCTAGAACTAGTCCCTTCTGTTTACTATTATCCAGACCCACGGAGTCCCTGAACAGATGATGCCCTGGGAAACTGGCCCTTTTAGGCCCACAGCTCATGCCCTTCTTGGGCAGAAAGCACGATTTCAATCTCAAGTGCACCCAGAGGGCTTGATCTCACTCAAGTCCTCTATCATTTGACAAATGCCAAGCCTTTATTTCAGTTGCTCTCACTAAGCCCAGGTAGGACTCTGGAAAGACAGCCATTCCTGCTTGCCTACCTAGCCAACGTGCGAAGGAAGGCAGTCCCCAGCTGTGTCCAGGGACATCACAAATGGTCAACTGGAAAGTAGGGTCCCTCTGAGTGTCGCCTGGTGCAGATCCCCTAAGACCAAATTGGAGATTCTGCTCCAGCGAGACTGCCAGAATCCACCCTCAAGATCAGACTGTCAGCTTTGCAACTCTGACCTTACAGCAAGTTGCAAGACCCCAGAGGAGGGAAGGGATTCACGTCAGGGGGCTCAGCATGAACCATGAGGTATCTTTTGGCAGGTCCACTGAAAATCAGCAGGCTCTGAGCGGACCCCAGGGCCCTCCTTTTCTCCCACTGTCCTCAGGTTCCTTGGGTCAAGCAGCCAGCCCACCATTCTTGCGTCCTCCCACTTACCTGACTCACAGGCACACACCAGCAGAGGGACACACACGTACACCCCACACATGTGCTCTCCTCGCCTTTCTGCACTGCCAGGGAGGTTGCAAGTGCCTGGTGGGATGCCACACTCACAACCTGTGCCAGCTAGGATGCCCGGGATTTTACACGGACAGCCTACCTCAGCACAGCTGACATTTACTGTTCGATAGTGCCAGTGTGTGCTCCTTCGGGAGGGACCGTGCTGCCTGACAGGCTGATTCTGGGCATCACGGGCCCAGGATTCTCCCGTGTATCCTTCTCACATGTGTGGAACAAGGCTCCAGGGCAGCAGGCTCTCTGTGCCTCCTCCTCCTTCAGGTCTCTGACCTTCTCTACAGGACCTTAGCCTCCTCACTACCCCAGCTCCTACCATAGCAACATCCAACATTTCCATCGGCTGGCCCACTCTGCCAAAGACTCAGCGGTCCACAGGCAATGGTTTCAAAGACCACCCCACCTGATTTGCCCTGGGCGAATCTTCTGACCACCCAACACTCCACCTGGTCCAAATATACAAAATAACATGATAGAAAATGTGAACGTGTTTTCTTTTTTGGTCTAGTTGCACACAAGGGGGCCATGCTCTGAATTGTCAATGGCCCTGCTTTCATCTTTTCCACCCTGGACAGGATCACTGCAGAGATACTTCGAACAACAACCCTCAGTCTGGGGACGCCTCATCAATCTTCTTCTCATCGCTTGGCTATTTCTCTCCAGACACCTTCATCTGTGCGTCTGGCCTGAGCCAGAAACACACAAACACACACACACACACACACACAGACCCACATTAACACAGGTGACACAAGACCACGTGTGTATGTACACAAAAGTGCTCAGCATGGGGACACAAACACAAAGAGGGAACACAGCTCTCTCAGAAGCTGAAGACGCCCGTGCCCAGCAATGTGGGAAATGGCATAAATAGACACCTTGTCCTTACCTTGGGGTCCCCTGTCCACCTCGTCCCGCAGCTCTTCCGTATTTTCCCAAGCCGGCCTGAAGGAGGTCCCAGCACAGCCTACGTGGAGGCGATGAGACAGCGAGTGGTGAATGTGGAAATTCAGAATCGAACCCTAATCAGCACCTAAGTGCACTGGGATCCAAGAGAGGACACCCTCCAGTCATAGGCTATCCCAGGAGCAGTGGTGGGAGGCAAGGGCCCAGAAAATCTCGAACTTTCTGAGCAGCTGAAGGCTGCAGATAGCGCGATTGACCAAAGGATGATTCTGACAAACAGACGTCATTCACCCTGCCTCGAGCAGAATCACCGAGAATTCTGGCATTGCAACCACAGCTGCTTGGAGGGAGACCTCCTTCACTCACTGCTACACCAAGTCCCCATGCCTCCAGTCTCAGCACGTCACCTGCTGCGTGAATGACCCAATCCCAAGTTTCGCAGCCAGCTCGCATGAGTCTCAGGATCCCCATCTGGGAAAGGACAGCACCCCAGGCTCTACACAGATGTCCACTCAGGGGCCCCCTGCAGACCTCTTCACCACCTGTGTTTCTGTCAGCCAACTCTCATGGCACAAATTTCCTCCCTGGGGTAGTACTTCAGGGGACCGTACCACACGTTCTGGCCAATGATCTGATGGCAATAAGAGCAAGGTCTGCCCGGGGTTGACCAGGCCTCTAACACTCCTGTGAGAAGACAACAGCTCCAACATCAATCGCAAACTGTGCGCAGGCCCAAACCAAACGCACCTCAGCAATCCTGTTCAATACTGGGCAGTTGTGGCCTGACAGCCAATTGAGAAAATTTAGGCTCCTGGTGTCCAGCCTGCGGCTGGGTGCTCCCCGTTCAAAGTCCCAGAGCCCGTGGACTGGTGTGGAATCACGTGCCCTATATCCTGTAGAAAGACAGGGGAGAAACGGACGGATGGGGAAGCTGAAACATCCACCGACACGCCCAACCCTGGCCCCCTTGAGTACCCACACATACCACCCTGGGAGCCACGTTTACCAGTGATGTCAAGGTAATATTAATTAACAATCACCGTGTTCCAGAAGTACGGGTTGTTCCGAAAGGAGAAGATCAGCTTGCAGTGGGACTGTGGATGGCGCCGCACTTGCACCTGCCAGCACTGGGAGAAAGGGAAAGGTGCAAGCATCGAGGGGCCTCTGCTTGCCTCCCAGGCGGGCCTTAACAGCCTCCATGACGCCTCTGTAAAGTCTCACAGTACAGGCCCTTGGAAAACACCATCCCCCACCTCCATGTCAAGTGTAATACCCACCCATCCTCAGCCTCCCTCACTGACCTTGAAGTCGTTCATGTACCTAAGAAAATCTTCATCCTGAGTGCTGATTATGATTGACACTTGAGGGTTGTTCATAATCTGCTTTGGGTCAAGGAGACATTCAGGCCACAAACCGGGCGAAGAAGAGCCTGGGGCAACAGCCCTAGTCTGGCCCAGAGAAGGACACTGGAACAAGCATCTGCAAGGATGCTGGGCACACGCCTTTGGCCGACAACGACTCACATCTTCAGGTCCTGCCATACCATCAGAGCTGCTCATGGCTCTGGGTTCCCTGTGATGTTTTGCAGCTCAGGTGGTCTACAACCCAAAAGCAGGGGCGATTTCTCACCTCTCCCGCGTGCCTCCTGGCCCGTGTTTGCTGGGTAGTGGCATGTCACTGGTAACATGGTTAGGACTTGCAGTCCTTGTGACTACCGAATCTGAAGGAAATTGGGGTGTGTGTGTGTTTCTATGTGTGTCTGAATGTGTGTGTATCTCTGGGTGTGTGTGTGTGTGTGTGTGTGTATAGTGTGAGACACCCATGTCTCAGCTATTTCTGGGGATCATCCACATTTACAACAATAAATGTCTGCAGTTGCTGCTCTAGTGTACTCTCTCTGGTCATCCTGACCTAGAGGCCCTGGGTACTGATTCTCCTCAGATGCAGGCCTGAAGGGGAAACCCCGAGTCATGGCTGTGACACTTAGAGGTGTGGCTCTGACCAGATACTACTCGGCTGTGCCTTTGGAACCAGCCAATGCCCAGGACCACACTTCTGTCAGCAGCCTGCAGCACCCTTCCTGTGCCCTCGCCACACACCCGCACCGCCCACTCCTGCACATGCTCCTGCTTCTGCTCCACCTCCTCCTCCTCTTCCTGACAGGCAAACAGCTAGTTGCAGCAGGAAGGATACAGATGTGGCCCAGAAGCCAGGTATGCCCTGGAAGATGGCACTTTTCCGAGACAAGTGACGCTTCCTCCTCAGATGGTTCATGTGCATGAAGCAAACAGAGGCCCGGCGGTTTTCCTCATGCAGGGAGCTCACTTCCATCTTCGGGGCGGTCAGTGCCTGTAGCACATTTGGCGCCGGCCGCTCACTCGGACCTCCAGGGCTTTCCAGGCCCTGCTCCTCCAGCGTCTTCTCCTTCAGATCCGGGGAGGATCCCTGATCCTGCTCCTCATCTGTCACAACCTCCACCTCCTCCAAACGTCTTCCGCCAGCAGCTGGCACACTCGCCCAATCCCCCCTCGTCTCTCTCCATCAGGGACCCCCCGAGTCCATCACCATTTCGTCTATGTAGAGGGTGACCATTTCGCCTGCTGTGCCACCTGGTGGCTGCAAAGTCCCAGCCGTGGACGGCATCGCGACGGCAGGCCCCCTGGCCACTGCCCCCTGAGCACCCGGGCTCCCAGCTAAGAAGATCAGGAGTCCCGGGATGCTCCGACCTTCCTCTGGCCGCCTCTCACGCTCCTCTGGGACATGGCTGTGACCCCGAGCTGGGGCAGATGCAAAGGGACCGGACATAATATCACAGCAAGTGGTGCGAAATGGCGGCCCAGGTGTAACCGGATGTGGCTCGCTACCACTTTGGGGTGGGGTGAGATCGGAATGGGCAGCACTTTGGGCCTGGTGTGTGCGGGTGTCCTGAGGTTGAAGAAAGGGCTTCCAGAAAGGCCAGGAGAGGGTGCCCGGAGATCAGCCCAACACGCGAGACCCCTAGGCTGTGAGACAGGCTCAGGTTGCTGGGTCAAATCGAGACCAATGGCAGAGAGGGTAGTGGGCGGCACCCTGAGGGAAACGCCCCTAGACCAGAGGGTGGCTTCCTCTCTTCTTTGGCTCCAGGGCAGAGACGTGGCCACACTCGGCTTCAGGGAGGGCAGGGCTATTGCATCTGGCGTTCCTGAAGGTGCTGGCATTGAATTGGCCTCTGGAATTTCTAGCCATGTGTACTTGCTCTGTAATCCAAAGAGCACACTGCTGTGTCGCATGGGACGGCCCAACCCTGGGAGCTCTCCCTGAGTGTCTAAATGTTAGGCAGGGGCACAAAGTGGCTGGATACTTTCCTCCCAGGGATAGGAGCCTGCTGCTGTCTGGATGGTCGGGGGGTGTGTACAAACCCCAACGTTTGCAACAATTGACCTCCACTCTTCAGGGGCACAAGAGCAATACGGCAGAGATCTCTGTTTGTCTCTGCTTCACACCTATCACTGTTTCTGGCGATCCTGCTGTGTGTGCACCAAGGAATGCTGTCTCTTTGTCTCCGACTCAATAAGTGGTACTGTGGTCCTCTGCTATTCTCTGGACACCAGCGATCAGAAGAGACGCTTAACCTTGGAGTGAAGTCAAGCCCTTCTCCTCAATGAGTCGCACCCACGGCAGATGAGACGGTTCTGGGCCACAGGGTCGGAGAGTGCTCTCTCAAACTGGAAAGCACACGGTGGGTGGTCACTGCTGAAGCACAGAAGGGACAGGCGACCCTCTTTCCCTCTCTGGGCAGACATGAATGCTGCACAGGACTCTGGTGACACGGCCACACCTTGAGCTGAGGGAGAAACGGGTCACGGTCTGCTGGCATGACGGAACTCCCTGAAGCTTGCTGGAATGCCTACCAGTGAGAGGCTAAGGACACCACCACGCTGAGTTCCATGACACACCAGTGCCAGAGGCCTGCACGATGGCCCGTTTACCCTATGCAGGCCCTTTCAAAGAGGTTCTGTTCTCCAGGTGAGAACACATCCCAGCCTACCAAGTGGCCCAAAGCTGTGAGGATGCTACCAACAGAACGACCCAGCTAAGCCATCTTACCTATAGTCCTCATATGCGGTATCTGTGTTCTGCAAATTGTACAAAGAGAGATGTCTCACACTCGATGATTCTGCACGTAGCAGGTGCTTATGCTCCAGTGTCGATGTATCTCCAAAACCTTACACAAAAGGCAAGGGGTGCTCATGCTCCTGGCCAGGACATGGAAAGAATGCCCAGCACTTAAGATGGATGCCAAGGCCCTCGTAGCTGTTTGTGCAAACGGCTGTAGGCTCAACCACCGCAGCCTCTGTGCTGGGATTGCAGCCCAATCTGTGTCTCGGCTCCGCTGCCCTCACCGACCATGCCCAGGTGATTTCTTCCTGCCTCTCCATTCTGCCAGAGGTCTGGGATGCAGGCTTCTATTTCCATGTAGAACTTGCTAACTCAGTGAGATCATAGGGCATGATTCCCTGGCTTCACTGCTTCTGCTGGCCAGAGTTTATGTTCCCTTCATGTTTCAGATGTCCTTTCTTGCGTCACCTAGCTCGGTGTCTTCCGACTGCTCACCCTTACAAGTGTTCTTGTAGGCGCTTCTGTGCACGAATATGCACACATGTCCACACTCACATCCCTGAGAGGAGACTTACACATGTGTGGAGGTACAGGCTTTCTTGTCCAGAAATATGGATTTTGTAAGCACCCGACATGCTTTGTCCATGTTATTTTCCTTCACTTGCTGGTTGATCCTGTCAGCTTGCACTTCTATCTTATTTATGTGTGCTCAATGTTGACAAAATCTTGGCATTGTTCATGACAGGGACAGACCTGGAGAGAGTCTGGCAGGCCTGGAAGTGCTCGGTATGGACAGCTGAGTGAGTTGTGCCTGTGTTCCACATTCTCCCATAACATCGTGCAGGTTCACAATACCAGTCATGTTGGCATGATTCCATTACTTGTGCTTTGCTTCAGGGAACCAAAAAACAAGGGCCTTTGGGCTCAGCTGACTTGGAGAACTGCATTCTCCGTGTGCACGTCTCTACATCATGCCTTGTCAAGTCTGTGCCCCATTGCATGCCTAAACCCATTAAGGCCCACAGCATTCTGGCTGTGGGCCCCTCTCCTCCTTTTCTTGGAACTTTCTGTGTGCACCTGACTACTGTGCCCCCAGCGCTCCCTCCCTGTAGCTGGAAAAGTCCAACAAGATGCCCAAGGCTCCAACAGCCCCAAGAGACAGTGGCAAGCCGGGAATGATACAATGTCATGAAGAAGTTGCACATGCATCTACAGGGTCTCTTCCAGTAGAAGGCATGGGATCTGAGGCCAGAAAGGGAAGGTGGCACCCTAGAACTAGTCCCTTCAGTTTACTATTACCCAGACCCACGGAGTCCCTGAACAGATGATGCCCTGGCAAACTGGCCCTTTTAGGCCAAGAGCTCATGTCCTTCTTGGGCAGAAAGCACCATTTCTATCTCAAGTGCACACAGAGGGCTTCATCTCACCCAATCCCTCAATAATTTGATAAATGCCAAGCCTTTATTTCAGTTGCTCTCACGAGGCCCAGGTAGGACTCTGGAAAGACAGGCATCCATGCTTACCGACCTAGCCAACGTGCCAAGGAAGGCAGTCCCAAGCTGTGCCCGGTGACAACGAACACAGACACCTGGAAAGTAGGATCCCTCTTAGTCTCGCATGGTGCAGATCCCCTAAGACCAAATCGGAGATTCTGCTCCAGCGAGACTGCCAGAATCCACCCTCAATTTCAGACTGTCAGCTTTGCCATGCTGACATTACAGCCAAGGGCAAGACCCCAGAGGAGGGAAGGGATTCACGTCAGGGGGCTCAGCACGAACCTTGAGGTGTCTTTTGGCAAGACCACGGAAAACCAGCAGGCTCTGAGAGGACCCCAGGGCCCTCCTTGTCTCCCACTGTCTCAAGGTACCTTGGGCCAAGCAGCCAGCCCACCATCTTTGCGTCCTCCCACTTTCCATCCTCAAAGGCACACTCGGCAGAGGGACACACATTTACACCCACACATGTGCTCTCCTCGCATTTCTGCACTTCCAGGGAGGTTGCAAGTGCCTGGTGGCATGCCACGCTCACACCCTGTGCCTGCTAGGTTGCCTGGGGTTTCACACGGACAGCCTACCTCAGCACAGCTGACACGTAGTGTTCGATCATGCCAGTGTGTGCTCCTTCGGGAGGGAGCGTGCTGCCTGACAGGCTGATCCTTGGCAGCACGGACCCAGGACTTCTCCCATGTATTTTCTCACGTATGTGGAACAAGGCTCCAGGGCAGCAGGCTCTCTGTGACTCCTCCTCCTCCGGGTCTCTGCCCTTCTCTACAGGACCTTAGCCTCCTCACCACCACAGGTCCTGCCATAGCCACGTCCAACATTTCCATCAGCTGGCCCACTCTGCCACAGACTCAGGGGTACACAGGCAGTGGTTTCAAAGCCCAGCCGCACCTGATTTGCCCTGGACGAATCCTCTGACAACCCAAACCTCGACCTGGTCCAAATACATAATATAACACGGTAGAAAATGTGAACATGTTTTCTTTTTCGGTCTAGTTGCACACAAGGTGTCCATGCTCTGAATTATCAATGGCCCTCCGTTCCTCTTTCCCACCATGGACAGGATCACTGCAGAGATACTTTGAACAACAACCCTCATTCTGGGGACGCCTCATGACTTTTCTTCTTGTCGCTTGGCAGTTCATCTCCTGACACCTTCATCTGTGCGTCTGCCCTGAGCCAGGAACACACACACACACACACAGACCCACATTCACACAGGTGACACAAGACCACATGTGTATATACACACACACTCGAAATGGGGATCCAAACACAAACAGGGAACACAGCTCTGTCAGTAGCTGAAGATGCCCGTTCCCAGCAATGTGGGAAATGGCATCAGTAGGCACCATGTCCTTGCCTTGGGGCCCGCTGCCCACCTCGTCCCGCAGCTCTTCCGTATTTTCCGAAGCCGGCCTGAAACCGGTCCCAGCATGTCCTGTGTGGTGGCGGTGAGACGGCAAGTGGTGGATGTGGAAATTCACAGACGACCCCAAAGTCAGCACCTAAGTGCACTGGGATCCCAGAGAGGACACCCTCTAGTCATAGGCTATCCCAGGAGCAGTGGCGGGAGGCAAGGACCCAGAAAATCTCAAACTTTCTGAGCAGCAGAAGGCCGGGGATAGCGCGATTGACCAAAGGGTGATTCTGACAAACAGATGTCATTCACCCTGCCTCGAGCAGAATCACCGAGGATTCTGGCATTGCAACCACAGCTGCTTGGAGGGAGACTTCCTTCACTCACGGCCACACCGAGTCCCCACGCCTCCAGTCTCAGCACGTCACCTGCTACGTGCATGACCATTCCCAGGCTCCGCAGCCAGCTCGCATGAGCCTCAGGATTCCATTGTGGGAAAGGACACGGCCTCTGCCTCTAAACGGATGTCCCCTCAGGGTCCCCCTGCGGACCCGCTCACCACCTTTGTTTCTGTCAGCTACCTCTCGTGGCACAAATTTCCTCCCTGGGGTAGTACTTCAGGGGATCGTCCCACGTGTCCTGGCCAATGATCTGATGGCAATAAGAGCAAGGTCAGCCCGGGGCTGACCAGGCCCCTAAGCCTCCCGTGAGAAGCCAAGAGCTCCAACATCAATCGCCAACTGTGCGCAGGCCCAAACCAAACGCACCTCAGCAATCCTGTTCGATTGTGGGCAGTTGTGACCTGACTGTCAATTGAGAAATTTCAGGCTCCTGGTGTCCATCCTGTGGCTGGGTGCTCCCCGTTTAAAGTCCCAGAACCAGTGGACTGGTGTGGAATGACGTGCCGTATACCCTGTAGAAAGACAGGGAGAAAGAGGCAGATGCGGCAGGAGAAACGTCCACCCACACCCCAAACCCCGGCCACCTTGCATACCCACACTCACCACCGTGGGAGCCACGTTTACCAGTGATGTCAGGGTAACTTTCCTTATCAATCACCGTGTGCCAGAAGTATGGGTTGTCCCGAAAGGAGAAGATCAGCTTGCAGCGGGACCTTGGATGGCTCCGCACTTGCACCTGCCAGCACAGGGAGGAAGGAAAAGTTGCAAGCATCGAGGGGCCTCTGCTTGCCTCCCAGGCGGGCCTTAACAGCCTCCATGACGCCTCTGTAAATTCTCACAGTACAGGCCCATGAATAACACCATCCCCCACCTCCCTGTCAAGTGCCCTACCGACCCATCCTCAGCCTCCCTCTCTGACCTTGAAGTCAATCATGTACCTTAGAAAATCTTCATCCTGGGCGCTGATTATGATTGACACTTGAGGGTTGTTCATAATCTGCTTTGGGTCAAGGAGACATTCAGGTCACATGCCGGGCCAAAAAGAGCCTGGGGCAACAGCTCTAGTCTGGCCTGGAGAAGGACACTGGAACAAGCATCTGCAAGGATGCTTGGCACTCGCGCTTGCCCGGCCACGACTCTCTCCTTCAGACCAAGGCTTACCATCAGACCTGCTCATGGCTCTGGGTTTCCTGTGCTGCTTTGCAGCTCAGGTGGTCTGCAACACAAAAGCAGGGGTGATTTCTCACCTCTGCTGCGCACCTCCTGGCCCGTGTTTGGTGGGTAGTGGCATGTCACTGGTAACATGGTTAGGACTTGCAGTCCTTGTGATTATTGAATCTGAAGGAAACTGGGGTGTGTGTGTGTTTATATGTGTGTCTGAATGTGTCTGTGTGTGTGTGTGTGTGTGTGTGTGACAGAGAGAGACTTCCATGTCCCAGCTATTTCCGGGGATCATCCACATTTACAACAATAAATGTCTGCAGTTGCTGCTCTAGTGTACTCTCTCTGGTCATCCTGATCTAGAGGCCCTGGGTACTGATTCTACTCAGACGGAGGCCTGAAGGGGAAACCACGAGTCATGGCTTTGACACTTACAGGTGTGGCTCTGACCGGATACTCCTCGGCTGTGCCTTTGGAACCTGCCAATACCCAGGAACACACTTCTGTCAATGACCTGCACGACCCTTCCTCTACCCTCGCCACACACCTTCACCCCTCACTCCTGCACATGCTGCTGCTTTTGCTCCACTTCCTCCTCCTCTTCCTGACAGGCAAGCAGCTAGTTGCCGCAGGAAGGATACAGCTTTGGCCCAGAAGCCGGGGATGCCCTGCAGTATGGCGCTTCTCCGAGCCAAGTGACGCATCCTTCTCACATGGTTCATTCGCATGAAGCGAACGGAGGCCCGGCAGTTTTCGTCACGCAGGGATCTCACTTCCAACTGCAGGGCGGTCAGTGCCTGTAGCACATTTGGCGCCGGCTGCTCACTCGGGCCTCCAGGTCTTTCCAGGCCCTGCTTCTCCAGTGTCTTCTCCTTCAGATCCTGGGAGGATCCCTGATCCCGCTCCTAATTTGCCACAACCTCCACCTCCTCCATACGTCTTCCACTAGCAGCTGGCACACTCGCCCAATTCCCGCCTCGTCTCGTCCACCAGTCCCCCTGCGACCCTCCTGTCCTCTACCGCCTACACCACATAAAGGGTGACCTCTTCCACTGCTGCGCTACCTGGTGGCTCCAAAGTCCCATCTGTGCATGGCATTGCGACGGCAGGCCACCTGGCCACTGCCCCTTGAGCACCCGGGCTCCCAGCTAAGAAGGTCTGGAGTCCCGGGACGCTCCCACCTTCCTCTGGCCCCCTCTCAGGCTCCTCTGGGACATGGCTGTGACCCCGAGCTGGGGCAGATGCAAAGGGACCGGACATAATATCACAGCAAGTGGTGCGCAATGGCGGCCCAGGTGTAACCGGATGTGGCTCGCTACCACTTTGGGGTGGGGTGAGATCGGAATGGGCAGCACTTTGGGCCTGGTGTGTGCGGGTGTCCTGAGGTTGAAGAAAGGGCTTCCAGAAAGGCCAGGAGAGGGTGCCCGGAGATCAGCCCAACATGCGAGACCCCTAGGCTGTGAGACAGGCTCAGGTTGCTGGGTCAAATCGAGACCAATGGCAGAGAGGGTAGTGGGCGGCACCCTGAGGGAAACGCCCCTAGACCAGAGGGTGGCTTCCTCTCTTCTTTGGCTCCAGGGCAGAGACGTGGCCACACTCGGCTTCAGGGAGGGCAGGGCTATTGCATCTGGCGTTCCTGAAGGCGCTGGCATTGAATTGGCCTCTGGAATTTCAAGCCATGTGTACTCGCTCTGTAATCCAAAGAGCACACTGCTGTGTCCCATGGGACGGCCCATCCCTGGGAGCTCTCCCTGAGTGTCTAAATTTTAGGCACGGGCACAAAGTGGCTGGATACTTTCCTCCCAGGGATAGGAGCCTGCTGCTGTCTGGATGGTCGGGGGGTTTGTACAAACCCCAACGTTTGCAACAATTGACCTCCACTCTTCAGGGGCACAAGAGCAATACGGCAGAGATCTCTGTTTGTCTCTGCTTCACGCCTATCACTGTTTCTGGCGACCCTGCTGTGTGTGCACCAAGGAATGCTGTCTCTTTGTCTCCGACTCAATAAGTGGTACTGTGGTCCTCTGCTATTCTCTGGACACCAGCGATCAGAAGAGACGCTTAACCTTGGAGTGAAGTCAAGCCCTTCTCCTCAATGAGTCGCACCCACGGCAGATGAGATGGTTCTGGGCCACAGGGTCGGAGAGTGCTCTCTCAAACTGGAAAGCACACGGTGGGTGGTCACTGCTGAAGCACAGAAGGGACAGGCGACCCTCCTTCCCTCTCTGGGCAGACATGAATGCTGCACAGGACTCTGGTGGCACGGCCACACCTTGCGCAGAGGGAGAAACGTGTCACAGTCTATTGGCATGACGGAATTCCCTGAAGCTTGCTGGAATGCCTACCAGTGAGAGGCTAAGGACACCACCACGCTGAGTTCCATGACACAACAGTGCCGGAGGCCTGCACGATGGCCCGTTTACCCTATGCAGGCCCTTTCAAAGAGGTTCTGTTCTCCAGGTGAGAACACATCCCAGCCTACCAAGTGGCCCAAAGCTGTGAGGCTGCTACCAACAAAACGACCCAGCTAAGCCATCTTACCTATAGTCCTCATATGCGGTATCTGTGTTCTGCAAATTGTACAAAGAGAGATGTCTCACACTCGATGATTCTGCACGTAGCAGGTGCTTATGCTCCAGTGTCGATGTATCTCCAAAACCTTACACAAAAGGCAAGGGGTGCTCATACTCCTGGCCAGGACATGAAAAGAATGCCCAGCACTTAAGATGGATGCCAAGGCCCTCGTAGCTGTTTGTGCAAACGGCTGTAGGCTCAACCACCGCAGCCTCTGTGCTGGGATTGCAGCCCAATCTGTGTCTCGGCTCGGCTGCACTCACCGACCGTGCCCAGGTGATTTCTTCCTGCCTCTCCTTTCTGCCAGAGGTCTGGGATGCAGGCGTCTATTTCCATGTAGAACTTGCTAACTCAGTGAGATCATAAGGCATGATTCCCTGGCTTCACTGCTTCTGCTGGCCAGAGTTTATGTTCCCTTCATGTTTCAGATGTCCTTTCTTGCGTCACCTAGCTCGGTGTCTTCCGACTGCTCACCCTTACAAGTGTTCTTGTAGGCGCTTCTGTGCACGAATATGCACACATGTCCACACTCACATCCCTGAGAGGAGACTTACACATGTGTGGAGGTACAGGCTTTCTTGTCCAGAAATATGGATTTTGGTAAGCACCCGACATGCTTTGTCCATGTTATTTTCCTTCACTTGCTCGTTGATCCTGTCAGCTTGCACTTCTATCTTATTGATGTGTGCTCAATGTTGACAAAGTCTTGGCATTGTTCATGACAGGGACAGACCTGCAGAGAGTCTGGCAGGCCTGGAAGTGCTCGCTATGGACAGGTGAGTGAGTTGTGCCTGTGTTCCACATTCTCCCATAACATCGTGCAGGTTCACAATACCAGTCATGTTGGCATGATTCCATTACTTGTGCTTTGCTTCAGGGAACCAGAAAACAAGGGCCTTTGGGCTCAGCTGACTTGGAGAACTGCATTCTCCGTGTGCACGTCTCTACATCATGCCTTGTCAAGTCTGTGCCCCATTGCATGCCTAAACCCATTAAGGCCCACAGCATTCTGGCTGTGGGCCCCTCTCCTCCTTGTCTTGGAACTTTCTGTGTGCCCCTGACTACTGTGCCCCCAGCGCTCCCTCCCTGTAGCTGGAAAAGTCCAACGAGATGCCCAAGGCTCCAACAGCCCCAAGAGACTGTGGCAAGCCAGGAATGATACAATGTCATGAAGAAGTTGCACATGCATCTACAGGGTCTTTTCCAGTAGAAGGCATGGGATCTGAGACCAGAAAGGGAAGGTGGCACCCCTAGAACTAGTCCCTTCAGTTTACTATTACCCAGACCCACGGAGTCCCTGAACAGATGATGCCCTGGCAAACTGGCCCTTTTAGGCCAAGAGCTCATGTCCTTCTTGGGCAGAAAGCACCATTTCTATCTCAAGTGCAGCCAGAGGGCTTGATCTCACCCAAGCCCTCAATAATTTGATAAATGCCAAGCCTTTATTTCAGTTGCTCGCACTAGGCCCAGGTAGGACTCTGGAAAGACAGGCATCCATGCTTGCCGACCTAGCCCACGTGCCAAGGAAGGCAGTCCCAAGCTGTGCCCAGTGACAACGAACACAGACACCTGGAAAGTAGGATCCCTCTTAGTCTCGCATGGTGCAGATTCCCTAAGACCAAATCGGAGATTCTGCTCCAGCGAGACTGCCAGAATCCACCCTCAAGTTCAGACTGTCAGCTTTGCCATGCTGACATTACAGCCAAGGGCAAGACCCCAGAGGAGGGAAGGGATTCACGTCAGGGGGCTCAGCACGAACCTTGAGGTGTCTTTTGGCAAGACCACGGAAAACCAGCAGGCTCTGAGAGGACCCCAGGGCCCTCCTTGTCTCCCACTGTCTCAAGGAACCTTGGGACAAGCAGCCAGCCCACCATCTTTGTGTCCTCCCACTTTCCTTCCTCACAGGCACACTCGGCAGAGGGACACACATGTACACCCCACACATGTGCTCTCCTCGCATTTCTGCACTTCCAGGGAGGTTGCAAGTGCCTGGTGGCATGCCACGCTCACACCCTGTGCCTGCTAGGTTGCCTGGGGTTTCACACGGACAGCCTACCTCAGCACAGCTGACACGTAGTGTTCGATCATGCCAGTGTGTGCTCCTTCGGGAGGGAGCGTGCTGCCTGACAGGCTGATCCTTGGCAGCACGGACCCAGGACTTCTCCCATGTATTTTCTCACGTATGTGGAACAAGGCTCCAGGGCAGCAGGCTCTCTGTGACTCCTCCTCCTCCGGGTCTCTGCCCTTCTCTACAGGACCTTAGCCTCCTCACCACCACAGGTCCTGCCATAGCCACGTCCAACATTTGCATCAGCTGGCCCACTCTGCCACAGACTCAGGGGTACACAGGCAGTGCTTTCAAAGCCCAGCCGCACCTGATTTGCCCTGGACGAATCCTCTGACAACCCAAACCTCGACCTGGTCCAAATACATAATATAACACGGTAGAAAATGTGAACATGTTTTCTTTTTCGGTCTAGTTGCACACAAGGTGTCCATGCTCTGAATTATCAATGGCCCTCCGTTCCTCTTTCCCACCATGGACAGGATCACTGCAGAGATACTTTGAACAACAACCCTCATTCTGGGGACGCCTCATGACTTTTCTTCTCGTCGCTTGGCAGTTCATCTCCTGACACCTTCATCTGTGCGTCTGCCCTGAGCCAGGAACACACACACACACACACAGACCCACATTCACACAGGTGACACAAGACCACATGTGTATATACACACACACTCGAAATGGGGATCCAAACACAAACAGGGAACACAGCTCTGTCAGTAGCTGAAGATGCCCATTCCCAGCAATGTTGGAAATGGCATCAGTAGGCACCATGTCCTTGCCTTGGGGCTCGCTGCCCACTTCATCCCGCAGCTCTTCCGTATTTTCTGAAGCCGGCCTGAAACCGGTCCCAGCATGTCCTGCGTGGTGGCGGTGAGACAGCAAGTAGTGGATGTGGAAATTCACAGACGACCCCAAAGTCAGCACCTAAGTGCACTGGGATCCCAGAGAGGACACCCTCTAGTCATAGGCTATCCCAGGAGCAGTGGCGGGAGGCAAGGACCCAGAAAATCTCAAACTTTCTGAGCAGCAGAAGGCCGGGGATAGCGCGATTGACCAAAGGGTGATTCTGACAAACAGACGTCATTCACCCTGCCTCGAGCAGAATCACCGAGGATTCTGGCATTGCAACCACAGCTGCTTGGAGGGAGACTTCCTTCACTCACGGCCACACCGAGTCCCCACGCCTCCAGTCTCAGCACGTCACCTGCTACGTGCATGACCCAATCCCAGGCTCCGCAGCCAGCTCGCATGAGCCTCAGGATTCCATTGTGGGAAAGGACAGGGCCTCTGCCTCTAAACGGATGTCCCCTCAGGGTCCCCCTGCGGACCCGCTCACCACCTTTGTTTCTGTCAGCTACCTCTCGTGGCACAAATTTCCTCCCTGGGGTAGTACTTCAGGGGATCGTCCCACGCGTCCTGGCCAATGATCTGATGGCAATAAGAGCAAGGTCAGCCCGGGGCTGACCAGGCCCCTAAGCCTCCCGTGAGAAGCCAAGAGCTCCAACATCAATCGCCAACTATGCGCAGGCCCAAACCAAACGCACCTCAGCAATCCTGTTCGATTGTGGGCAGTTGTGGCCTGACTGCCAATTGAGAAATTTCAGGCTCCTGGTGTCCAGCCTGCGGCTGGGTGCTCCCTGTTCAAAGTCCCAGAACCAGTGGACTGGTGTGGAATGACGTGCCCTATACCCTGTAGAAAGACAGGGAGAAAGGGGCAGATGCGGCAGGAGAAACGTCCACCCACACCCCAAACCCCGGCCACCTTGCATACCCACACTCACCACCGTGGGAGCCACGTTTACCAGTGATGTCAGGGAAACATTCCTTATCAATCACCGTGTGCCAGAAGTATGGGTTGTCCCGAAAGGAGAAGATCAGCTTGCAGTGGGACCTTGGATGGCTCCGCACGTGCACCTGCCAGCACAGGGAGGAAGGAAAAGGTGCAAGCATCGAGGGGCCTCTGCTTGCCTCCCAGGCGGGCCTTAACAGCCTCCATGACGCCTCTGTAAAGTCTCACAGTACAGGCCCATGAATAACACCATCCCCCACCTCCCTGTCAAGTGCCCTACCGACCCATCCTCAGCCTCCCTCTCTGACCTTGAAGTCAATCATGTACCTTAGAAAATCTTCATCCTGGGCGCTGATTATGATTGACACTTGAGGGTTGTTCATAATCTGCTTTGGGTCAAGGAGACATTCAGGTCACATGCCGGGCCAAAAAGAGCCTGGGGCAACAGCTCTAGTCTGGCCTGGAGAAGGACACTGGAACAAGCATCTGCAAGGTTGCTTGGCACTCGCGCTTGCCCGGCCACGACTCTCTCCTTCAGACCAAGTCTTACCACCAGACCTGCTCATGGCTCTGGGTTTCCTGTGCTGTTTTGCAGCTCAGGTGGTCTGCAACCCAAAAGCAGGGGTGATTTCTCACCTCTGCTGCGCGCCTCCTGGCCCGTGTTTGCTGGGTAGTGGCATGTCACTGGTAAAATGGTTAGGACTTGTAGTCCTTGTGATTATTGAATCTGAAGGAAACTGGGGTGTGTGTGTGTTTATATGTGTGTCTGAATGTGTGTGTGTGTGTGTGTGTGTGTGAGAGAGAGACTTCCATGTCTCAGCTATTTCCGGGGATCATCCACATTTACAACAATAAATGTCTGCAGTTGCTGCTCTAGTGTACTCTCTCTGGTCATCCTGACCTAGAGGCCCTGGGTACTGATTCTACTCAGACGGAGGCCTGAAGGGGAAACCACGAGTCATGGCTTTGAGACTTACAGGTGTGGCTCTGACCGGATACTCCTCGGCTGTGCCTTTGGAACCTGCCAATACCCAGGAACACACTTCTGTCAATGACCTGCACGACCCTTCCTCTACCCTCGCCACACACCTTCACCCCCCACTCCTGCACATGCTGCTGCTTTTGCTCCACTTCCTCCTCCTCTTCCTGACAGTCAAACAGCTAGTTGCCGCAGGAAGGATACAGCTTTGGCTCAGAAGCCGGGGATGCCCTGCAGTATAGCGCTTCTCCGAGCCAAGTGACGCATCCTTCTCACATGGTTCATTCGCATGAAGCGAACGGAGGCCTGGCAGTTTTCGTCACGCAGGGATCTCACTTCCAACTGCAGGGCGGTCAGTGCCTGTAGCACATTTGGCGCCGGCTGCTCACTCGGGCCTCCAGGTCTTTCCAGGCTCTGCTTCTCCAGTGTCTTCTCCTTCAGATCCTGGGAGGATCCCTGATCCCGCTCCTAATCTGCCACAACCTCCACCTCCTCCATAACGTCTTCCGCCAGCAGCTGGCACACTCGCCCAATACCCGCCTCGTCTCGTCCACCAGTCCCCTTCCGACCCTGCTCTCCTCCACCGCCTACACCACATAAAGGGTGACCTCTTCCACTGCTGCGCTACCTGGTGGCTCCAAAGTCCCATCTGTGCATGGCATTGTGACGGCAGGCCACCTGGCCAATGCCCCTTGAGCACCCGGGCTCCCAGCTAAGAAGGTCCGGAGTCCCGGGACGCTCCCACCTTCCTCTGGCCCCCTCTCAGGCTCCTCTGGGACATGGCTGTGACCCCGAGCTGGGGCAGATGCAAAGGGACCGGACATAATATCACAGCAAGTGGTGCGCAATGGCGGCCCAGGTGTAACCGGATGTGGCTCGCTACCACTTTGGGGTGGGGTGAGATCGGAATGGGCAGCACTTTGGGCCTGGTGTGTGCGGGTGTCCTGAGGTTGAAGAAAGGGCTTCCAGAAAGGCCAGGAGAGGGTGCCCGGAGATCAGCCCAACATGCGAGACCCCTAGGCTGTGAGACAGGCTCAGGTTGCTGGGTCAAATCGAGACCAATGGCAGAGAGGGTAGTGGGCGGCACCCTGAGGGAAACGCCCCTAGACCAGAGGGTGGCTTCCTCTCTTCTTTGGATCTAGGGCAGAGACGTGGCCACACTCGCCGTCAGGGAGGGCAGGGCTATTGCATCTGGCGTTCCTGAAGGCGCTGGCATTGAATTGGCCTCTGGAATTTCAAGCCATGTGTACTCGCTCTGTAATCCAAAGAGCACACTGCTGTGTCCCATGGGACGGCCCATCCGTGGGAGCTCTCCCTGAGTGTCTAAATGTTAGGCAGGGGCACAAAGTGGCTGGATACTTTCCTCCCAGGGATAGGAGCCTGCTGCTGTCTGGATGGTCGGGGGGTGTGTACAAACCCCAACGTTTGCAACAATTGACCTCCACTCTTCAGGGGCACAAGAGCAATACGGCAGAGATCTCTGTTTGTCTCTGCTTCACGCCTATCACTGTTTCTGGCGATCCTGCTGTGTGTGCACCAAGGAATGCTGTCTCTTTGTCTCCGACTCAGTAAGTGGTACTGTGGTCCTCTGCTATTCTGACACCAGCGATCAGAAGAGACGCTTAACCTTGGAGTGAAGTCAAGCCCTTCTCCTCAATGAGTCACACCCACGGCAGATGAGACGGTTCTGGGCCACAGGGTCGGAGAGTGCTCTCTCAAACTGGAAAGCACACGGTGGGTGGTCACTGCTGAAGCACAGAAGGGACAGGCGACCCTCCTTCCCTCTCTGGGCAGACATGAATGCTGCACAGGACTCTGGTGGCACGGCCACACCTTGCGCAGAGGGAGAAACGTGTCACAGTCTATTGGCATGACGGAATTCCCTGAAGCTTGCTGGAATGCCTACCAGTGAGAGTCTAAGGACACCACCACGCTGAGTTCCAGGACACACCAGTGCCGGAGGCCTGCACGATGGCCCGTTTACCCTATGCAGGCCCTTTCAAAGAGGTTCTGTTCTCCAGGTGAGAACACATCCCAGCCTACCAAGTGGCCCAAAGCTGTGAGGCTGCTACCAACAAAACGACCCAGCTAAGCCATCTTACCTACAGTCCTCATATGCGGTATCTGTGTTCTGCAAATTGTACAAAGAGAGATGTCTCACACTCGATGATTCTGCACGTAGCAGGTGCTTATGCTCCAGGGTCGATGTATCTCCAAAACCTTACACAAAAGGCAAGGGGTGCTCATGCTCCTGGCCAGGACATGGAAAGAATGCCCAGCACTTAAGATGGATGCCAAGGCCCTCGTAGCTGTTTGTGCAAACGGCTGTAGGCTCAACCACCGCAGCTTCTGTGCTGGGATTGCAGCCCAATCTGTGTCTCGGCTCGGCTGCACTCACCGACCGTGCCCAGGTGATTTCTTCCTGCCTCTCCTTTCTGCCAGAGGTCTGGGATGCAGGCGTCTATTTCCATGTAGAACTGGCTAACTCAGTGAGATCATAGGGCATGATTCCCTGGCTTCACTGCTTCTGCTGGCCAGAGTTTATGTTCCCTTCATGTTTCAGATGTCCTTTCTTGCATCACCTAGCTCGGTGTCTTCCGACTGCTCACCCTTACTAGTGTTCTTGTAGGCGCTTCTGTGCACGAATATGCACACATGTCCACACTCACATCCCTGAGAGGAGACTTACACATGTCTGGAGGTACAGGCTTTCTTGTCCAGAAATATGGATTTTGGTAAGCACCCGACATACTTTGTCCATGTTATTTTCCTTCACTTGCTGGTTGATCCTGTCAGCTTGCACTTCTATCTTATTGATGTGTGCTCAATGTTGACAAAATCTTGGCATTGTTCATGACAGGGACATACCTGCAGAGAGTCTGGCAGGCCTGGAAGTGCTCGGTATGGACAGGTGAGTGAGTTGTGCCTGTGTTCCACATTCTCCCATAACATCGTGCAGGTTCACAATACCAGTCATGTTGGCATGATTCCATTACTTGTGCTTTGCTTCAGGGAACCAGAAAACAAGGGCCTTTGGGCTCAGCTGACTTGGAGAACTGCATTCTCCGTGTGCACGTCTCTACATCATGCCTTGTCAAGTCTGTGCCCCATTGCATGCCTATACCCATTAAGGCCCACAGCATTCTGGCTGTGGGCCCCTCTCCTCCTTGTCTTGGAACTTTCTGTGTGCCCCTGACTACTGTGCCCCCAGCGCTCCCTCCCTGTAGCTGGAAAAGTCCAACGAGATGCCCAAGGCTCCAACAGCCCCAAGAGACTGTGGCAAGCCGGGAATGATACAATGTCATGAAGAAGTTGCACATGCATCTACAGGGTCTCTTCCAGTAGAAGGCATGGGATCTGAGGCCAGAAAGGGAAGGTGGCACCCCTAGAACTAGTCCCTTCAGTTTACTATTACCCAGACCCACGGAGTCCCTGAACAGATGATGCCCTGGCAAACTGGCCCTTTTAGGCCAAGAGCTCATGTCCTTCTTGGGCAGAAAGCACCATTTCTATCTCAAGTGCAGCCAGAGGGCTTGATCTCACCCAAGCCCTCAATAATTTGATAAATGCCAAGCCTTTATTTCAGTTGCTCTCACTAGGCCCAGGTAGGACTCTGGAAACACAGGCATCCATGCTTGCCGACCTAGCCCACGTTCCAAGGAAGGCAGTCCCAAGCTGTGCCCAGTGACAACGAACACAGACACCTGGAAATTAGGATCCCTCTTAGTCTCGCATGGTGCAAATCCCCTAAGACCAAATCGGAGATTCTGCTCCAGCGAGACTGCCAGAATCCACCCTCAAGTTCAGACTGTCAGCTTTGCCACGCTGGCATTACAGCCAAGGGCAAGACCCCAGAGGAGGGAAGGGATTCACGTCAGGGGGCTCAGCACGAACCTTGAGGTGTCTTTTGGCAAGACCACGGAAAACCAGCAGGCTCTGAGAGGACCCCAGGGCCCTCCTTGTCTCCCACTGTCTCAAGGTACCTTGGGACAAGCAGCCAGCCCACCATCTTTGCGTCCTCCCACTTTCCTGCCTCACAGGCACACTCGGCAGAGGGACACACATGTACACCCCACACATGTGCTCTCCTCGCATTTCTGCACTTCCAGGGAGGTTGCAAGTGCCTGGCGGCATGACACGCTCACACCCTGGGCCTGCTAGGTTGCCTGGGGTTTCACACGGACAGCCTACCTCAGCACAGCTGACACGTAGTGTTCGATCATGCCAGTGTGTGCTCCTTCGGGAGGGAGCGTGCTGCCTGACAGGCTGATCCTTGGCAGCACGGACCCAGGACTTCTCCCATGTATTTTCTCACGTATGTGGAACAAGGCTCCAGGGCAGCAGGCTCTCTGTGACTCCTCCTCCTCCGGGTCTCTGCCCTTCTCTACAGGACCTTAGCCTCCTCACCACCACAGGTCCTGCCATAGCCACGTCCAACATTTCCATCAGCTGGCCCACTCTGCCACAGACTCAGGGGTACACAGGCAGTGGTTTCAAAGCCCAGCCGCACCTGATTTGCCCTGGACGAATCCTCTGACAACCCAAACCTCGACCTGGTCCAAATACACAATATATCACGGTAGAAAATGTGAACATGTTTTCTTTTTCGGTCTAGTTGCACACAAGGTGTCCATGCTCTGAATTATCAATAGCCCTCCGTTCCTCTTTCCCACCATGGACAGGATCACTGCAGAGATACTTTGAACAACAATCCTCATTCTGGGGACGCCTCATGACTTTTCTTCTCGTCGCTTGGCAGTTCATCTCCTGACACCTTCATCTGTGCGTCTGCCCTGAGCCAGGAACACACACACACACACACACAGACCCACATTAACACAGGTGACACAAGACCACATGTGTATATACACACACACTCGACATGTGGACCCAAACACAAACAGGGAACACAGCTCTGTCAGTAGCTGAAGATGCCCGTTCCCAGCAATGTGGGAAATGGCATCAGTAGGCACCATGTCCTTGCCTTGGGGCCTGCTGCCCACCTCGTCCCGCAGCTCTTCCGTATTTTCCGAAGCCGGCCTGAAACCGGTTCCAGCATGTCCTGCGTGGTGGCGGTGAGACGGCAAGTGGTGGATGTGGAAATTCACAGACGACCCCAAAGTCAGCACCTAAGTGCACTGGGATCCCAGAGAGGACACCCTCTAGTCATAGGCTATCCCAGGAGCAGTGGCGGGAGGCAAGGACCCAGAAAATCTCAAACTTTCTGAGCAGCAGAAGGCCGGGGATAGTGCGATTGACCAAAGGGTGATTCTGACCAACAGACGTCATTCACCCTGCCTCGAGCAGAATCACCGAGGATTCTGGCATTGCAACCACAGCTGCTTGGAGGGAGACTTTCTTCACTCACGGCCACACCGAGTCCCCACGCCTCCAGTCTCAGCACGTCACCTGCTACGTGCATGACCCAATCCCAGGCTCCGCAGCCAGCTCGCATGAGCCACAGGATTCCATTGTGGGAAAGGACAGGGCCTCTGCCTCTAAACGGATGTCCCCTCAGGGTCCCCCTGCAGACCCGCTCACCACCTTTGTTTCTGTCAGCTACCTCTCGTGGCACAAATTTCCTCCCTGGGGTAGTACTTCAGGGGATCGTCCCACGCGTCCTGGCCAATGATCTGATGGCAATAAGAGCAAGGTCAGCCCGGGGCTGACCAGGCCCCTAAGCCTCCCGTGACAAGCCAAGAGCTCCAACATCAATCGCCAACTGTGCGCAGGCCCAAACCAAATGCACCTCAGCAATCCTGTTCGATTGTGGGCAGTTGTGGCCTGACTGCCAAATGAGAAATTTCAGGCTCCTGGTGTCCAGCCTGCGGCTGGGTGCTCCCCATACAAAGTCCCAGAACCAGTGGACTGGTGTGGAATGACGTGCCCTATACCCTGTAGAAAGACAGGGAGAAAGGGGCAGATGCGGCAGGAAAAACGTCCACCCACACCCCAAACCCCGGCCACCTTGCATACCCACACTCACCACCGTGGGAGCCACGTTTACCAGTGATGTCAGGGTAACTTTCCTTATCAATCACCGTGTGCCAGAAATACGGGTTGTCCCGAAGGGAGAAGATCAGCTTGCAGCGGGACCTTGGATGGCTCCACACTTGCACCTGCCAGCACAGGGAGGAAGGAAAAGGTGCAAGCATCGAGGGGCCTCTGCTTGCCTCCCAGGCGGGCCTTAACAGCCTCCATGACGCCTCTGTAAAGTCTCACAGTACAGGCCCATGAATAACACCATCCCCCACCTCCCTGTCAAGTGCCCTACCGACCCATCCTCAGCCTCCCTCTCTGACCTTGAAGTCAATCATGTACCTTAGAAAATCTTCATCCTGGGCGCTGATTATGATTGACACTTGAGGGTTGTTCATAATCTGCTTTGGGTCAAGGAGACATTCAGGTCACATGCCGGGCCAAAAAGAGCCTGGGGCAACAGCTCTAGTCTGGCCTGGAGAAGGACACTGGAACAAGCATCTGCAAGGTTGCTTGGCACTCGCGCTTGCCCGGCCATGACTCTCTCCTTCAGACCAAGCCTTACCATCAGACCTGCTCATGGCTCTGGGGTTCCTGTGCTGTTTTGGAGCTCAGGTGGTCTGCAACGCAAAAGCAGGTGTGATTTCTCACCTCTGCTGCACGCCTCCTGGCCCGTGTTTGCTGGGTAGTGGCATGTCACTGGTAACATGGTTAGGACTTGCAGTCCTTGTGATTATTGAATCTGAAGGAAACAGGGGTGTGTGTGTGTTTATATGTGTGTCTGAATGTGTGTGTGTGTGTGTGTGTGAGAGAGAGAGACTTCCATGTCTCAGCTATTTCCGGGGATCATCCACATTTACAACAATAAATGTCTGCAGTTGCTGCTCTAGTATACTCTCTCTGGTCATCCTGACCTCGAGGCCCTGGGTACTGATTCTACTCAGACGGAGGCCTGAAGGGGAAATTACGAGTCTTGGCTTTGACACTTACAGTTGTGGCTCTGACCAGATACTCCTGGGCTGTGCCTTTGGAACCTGCCAATACCCAGGAACACACTTCTGTCAATGACCTGCATGACCCTTCCTCTATCCTCGCCACACACCTTCACCCCCCATTCCTGCACATGCTGCTGCTTTTGCTCCACTTCCTCCTCCTCTTCTTGACAGGCAAACAGCTAGTTGCTGCAGGAAGGATACAGCTTTGGCCCAGAAGCCGGGGATGCCCTGCAGTATGGCGCTTCTCCGAGCCAAGTGACGCATCCTTCTCACATGGTTCATTCGCATGAAGCGAACGGAGGCCCGGCAGTTTTCGTCACGCAGGGATCTCATTTCCAACTGCAGGGCGGTCAGTGCCTGTAGCACATTTGGCGCCGGCTGCTCACTCGGCCCTCCAGGTCTTTCCAGGCCCTGCTTCTCCAGTGTCTTCTCCGTCAGATCCTGGGAGGATCCCTGATCCCGCTCCTAATCTGCCACAACCTCCATCTCCTCCATAACGTCTTCCGCCAGCAGCTGGCACACTCGCCCAATTCGCGCCTCGTCTCGTCCACCAGTCCCCCTCCGACCCTGCTGTCCTCCACCGCCTACACCACATAAAGGGTGACCTCTTCAACTGCTGTGCTACCTGGTGGCTCCAAAGTCCCATCTGTGCATGGCATGGCAATGGCAGGCCACCTGGCCACTGCCCCCTGAGCACCCGGGCTCCCAGCTAAGAAGGTCCGGAGTCCCGGGACGCTCCCACCTTCCTCTGGCCCCCTCTCAGGCTCCTCTGGGACATGGCTGTGACCCCGAGCTGGGGCAGATGCAAAGGGACCGGACATAATATCACAGCAAGTGGTGCGCAATGGCGGCCCAGGTGTAACCGGATGTGGCTCGCTACCACTTTGGGGTGGGGTGAGATCGGAATGGGCAGCACTTTGGGCCTGGTGTGTGCGGGTGTCCTGAGGTTGAAGAAAGGGCTTCCAGAAAGGCCAGGAGAGGGTGCCCGGAGATCAGCCCAACACGCGAGACCCCTAGGCTGTGAGACAGGCTCAGGTTGCTGGGTCAAATCGAGACCAATGGCAGAGAGGGTAGTGGGCGGCACCCTGAGGGAAACGCCCCTAGACCAGAGGGTGGCTTCCTCTCTTCTTTGGCTCCAGGGCAGAGACGTGGCCACACTCGGCTTCAGGGAGGGCAGGGCTATTGCATCTGGCGTTCCTGAAGGCGCTGGCATTGAATTGGCCTCTGGAATTTCAAGCCATGTGTACTCGCTCTGTAATCCAAAGAGCACACTGCTGTGTCCCATGGGACGGCCCATCCGTGGGAGCTCTCCCTGAGTGTCTAAATGTTAGGCAGGGGCACAAAGTGGCTGGATACTTTCCTCCCAGGGATAGGAGCCTGCTGCTGTCTGGATGGTCGGGGGGTGTGTACAAACCCCAACGTTTGCAACAATTGACATCCACTCTTCCGGGGCACAAGAGCAATACGGCAGAGATCTCTGTTTGTCTCTGCTTCACGCCTATCACTGTTTCTGGCGATCCTGCTGTGTGTGCACCAAGGAATGCTGTCTCTTTGTCTCCGACTCAGTAAGTGGTACTGTGGTCCTCTGCTATTCTCTGGACACCAGCGATCAGAAGAGACGCTTAACCTTGGAGTGAAGTCAAGCCCTTCTCCTCAATGAGTCGCACCCACGGCAGATGAGACGGTCTGGGCCACAGGGCCGGAGAGTGCTCTCTCAAACTGGAAAGCACACGGTGGGTGGTCACTGCTGAAGCACAGAAGGGACAGGCGACCCTCCTTCCCTCTCTGGGCAGACATGAATGCTGCACAGGACTCTGGTGGCACGGCCACACCTTGCGCAGAGGGAGAAACGTGTCACAGTCTATTGGCATGACGGAATTCCCTGAAGCTTGCTGGAATGCCTACCAGTGAGAGGCTAAGGACACCACCACGCTGAGTTCCATGACACACCAGCGCCGGAGGCCTGCACGATGGCCCGTTTACCGTATGCAGGCCCTTTCAAAGAGGTTCTGTTCTCCAGGTGAGAACACATCCCAGCCTACCAAGTGGCCCAAAGCTGTGAGGCTGCTACCAACAAAACGACCCAGCTAAGCCATCTTACCTATAGTCCTCATTTGCCGTATCTGTGTTCTGCAAATTGTACAAAGAGAGATGTCTCACACTCGATGATTCTGCACGTAGCAGGTGCTTATGCTCCAGTGTCGATGTATCTCCAAAACCTTACACAAAAGGCAAGGGGTGCTCATGCTCCTGGCCAGGACATGGAAAGAATGTCCAGCACTTAAGATGGATGCCAAGGCCCTTGTAGCTGTTTGTGTAAACGGCTGTAGGCTCAACCACCACAGCTTCTGTGCTGGGATTGCAGCCCAATCTGTGTCTCGGCTCGGCTGCACTCACCGACCGTGCCCAGGTGATTTTTTCCTGCCTCTCCTTTCTGCCAGAGGTCTGGGATGCAGGCGTCTATTTCCATGTAGAACTGGCTAACTCAGTGAGATCATAGGGCATGATTCCCTGGCTTCACTGCTTCTGCTGGCCAGAGTTTATGTTCCCTTCATGTTTCAGATGTCCTTTCTTGCGTCACCTAGCTCGGTGTCTTCCGACTGCTCACCCTTACAAGTGTTCTTGTAGGCGCTTCTGTGCACGAATATGCACACATGTCCACACTCACATCCCTGAGAGGAGACTTACACATGTGTGGAGGTACAGGCTTTCTTGTCCAGAAATATGGATTTTGGTAAGCACCCGACATGCTTTGTCCATGTTATTTTCCTTCACTTGCTCGTTGATCCTGTCAGCTTGCACTTCTATCTTATTGATGTGTGCTCAATGTTGACAAAATCTTGGCATTGTTCATGACAGGGACAGACCTGCAGAGAGTCTGGCGGGCCTGGAAGTGCTCGCTATGGACAGCGGAGTGAGTTGTGCCTGTGTTCCACATTCTCCCATAACATCGTGCAGGTTCACAATACCAGTCATGTTGGCATGATTCCATTACTTGTGCTTTGCTTCAGGGAACCAGAAAACAAGGGCCTTTGGGCTCAGCTGACTTGGAGAACTGCATTCTCCGTGTGCACGTCTCTACATCATGCCTTGTCAAGTCTGTGCCCCATTGCATGCCTATACCCATTAAGGCCCACAGCATTCTGGCTGTGGGCCACTCTCCTCTTTTCTTGGAACTTTCTGTGTGCACCTGACTACTGTGCCCCCAGCGCTCCCTTCATGTAGCTGGAAAAGTCCAACGAGATGCCCAAGGCTCCAACAGCCCCAAGAGACTGTGGCAAGCCGGGAATGATACAGTGTCATGAAGAAGTTGCACATGCATCTACAGGGTCTCTTCCAGTAGAAGGCATGGGATCTGAGGCCAGAAAGGGAAGGTGGCACCCCTAGAACTAGTCCCTTCAGTTTACTATTACCCAGACCTACGGAGTCCCTGAACAGATGATGCCCTGGCAAACTGGCCCTTTTAGGCCAAGAGCTCATGTCCTTCTTGGGCAGAAAGCACCATTTCTATCTCAAGTGCAGCCAGAGGGCTTCATCTCACCCAAGCCCTCAATAATTTGATAAATGTCAAGCCTTTATTTCAGTTGCTCTCACTAGGCCCAGGTAGGACTCTGGAAACACAGGCATCCATGCTTGCCGACCTAGCCCACGTGCCAAGGAAGGCAGTCCCAAGCTGTGCCCAGTGACAACGATCACAGACACCTGGAAAGTAGGATCCCTCTTAGTCTCGCATGGTGCAGATCCCCTAAGACCAAATCGGAGATTCTGCTCCAGCGAGACTGCCAGAATCCACCCTCAATTTCAGACTGTCAGCTTTGCCATGCTGACATTACAGCCAAGGGCAAGACCCCAGAGGAGGGAAGGGATTCACGGCAGGGGGCTCAGCACGAACCTTGAGGTGTCTTTTGGCAAGACCACGGAAAACCAGCAGGCTCTGAGAGGACCCCAGGGCCCTCCTTGTCTCCCACTGTCTCAAGGTACCTTGGGCCAAGCAGCCAGCCCACCATCTTTGCGTCCTCCCACTTTCCTGCCTCACAGGCATACTCGGCAGAGGGACACACATGTACACGCCACACATGTGCTATCCTCGCATTTCTGCACTTCCAGGGAGGTTGCAAGTGCCTGGTGGCATGCCATGCTCACACCCTGTGCCTGCTAGGTTGCCTGGGGTTTCACACGGACAGCCTACCTCAGCACAGCTGACACGTAGTGTTCGATCATGCCAGTGTGTGCTCCTTCGGGAGGGAGCGTGCTGCCTGACAGGCTGATCCTTGGCAGCACGGACCCAGGACTTCTCCCATGTATTTTCTCACGTATGTGGAACAAGGCTCCAGGGCAGCAGGCTCTCTGTGACTCCTCCTCCTCCGGGTCTCTGCCCTTCTCTACAGGACCTTAGCCTCCTCACCACCACAGGTCCTGCCATAGCCACGTCCAACATTTCCATCAGCTGGCCCACTCTGCCACAGACTCAGGGGTACACAGGCAGTGGTTTCAAAGCCCAGCCGCACCTGATTTGCCCTGGACGAATCCTCTGACAACCCAAACCTCGACCTGGTCCAAATACACAATATATCACGGTAGAAAATGTGAACATGTTTTCTTTTTCGGTCTAGTTGCACACAAGGTGTCCATGCTCTGAATTATCAATAGCCCTCCGTTCCTCTTTCCCACCATGGACAGGATCACTGCAGAGATACTTTGAACAACAACCCTCATTCTGGGGACGCCTCATGACTTTTCTTCTCGTCGCTTGGCAGTTCATCTCCTGACACCTTCATCTGTGCGTCTGCCCTGAGCCAGGAACACACACACACACACACACAGACCCACATTAACACAGATGACACAAGACCACATGTGTATATACACACACACTCGACATGTGGACCCAAACACAAACAGGGAACACAGCTCTGTCAGTAGCTGAAGATGCCCGTTCCCAGCAATGTGGGAAATGGCATCAGTAGGCACCATGTCCTTGCCTTGGGGCCCGCTGCCCACCTCGTCCCGCAGCTCTTCCGTATTTTCCGAAGCCGGCCTGAAACCGGTCCCAGCATGTCCTGCGTGGTGGCGGTGAGACGGCAAGTGGTGGATGTGGAAATTCACAGACGACCCCAAAGTCAGCACCTAAGTGCACTGGGATCCCAGAGAGGACACCCTCTAGTCATAGGCTATCCCAGGAGCAGTGGCGGGAGGCAAGGACCCAGAAAATCTCAAACTTTCTGAGCAGCAGAAGGCCGCGGATAGTGGGATTGACCAAAGGGTGATTCTGACAAACAGACGTCATTCACCCTGCCTCGAGCAGAATCACCGAGGATTCTGGCATTGCAACCACAGCTGCTTGGAGGGAGACTTCCTTCACTCACGGCCACACCGAGTCCCCACGCCTCCAGTCTCAGCACGTCACCTGCTACGTGCATGACCCAATCCCAGGCTCCGCAGCCAGCTCGCATGAGCCACAGGATTCCATTGTGGGAAAGGACAGGGCCTCTGCCTCTAAACGGATGTCCCCTCAGGGTCCCCCTGCAGACCCGCTCACCACCTTTGTTTCTGTCAGCTACCTCTCGTGGCACAAATTTCCTCCCTGGGGTAGTACTTCAGGGGATCGTCCCACGCGTCCTGGCCAATGATCTGATGGCAATAAGAGCAAGGTCAGCCCGGGGCTGACCAGGCCCCTAAGCCTCCCGTGACAAGCCAAGAGCTCCAACATCAATCGCCAACTGTGCGCAGGCCCAAACCAAACGCACCTCAGCAATCCTGTTCGATTCTGGGCAGTTGTGGCCTGACTGCCAATTGAGAAATTTCAGGCTCCTGGTGTCCAGCCTGCGGCTGGGTGCTCCCCGTTCAAAGTCCCAGAACCAGTGGACTGGTGTGGAATGACGTGCCCTATACCCTGTAGAAAGACAGGGAGAAAGGGGCAGATGCGGCAGGAGAAACGACCACCCACACCCCAAACCCCGGCCACCTTGCATACCCACACTCACCACCGTGGGAGCCACGTTTACCAGTGATGTCAGGGTAACTTTCCTTATCAATCACCGTGTGCCAGAAATACGGGTTGTCCCGAAAGGAGAAGATCAGCTTGCAGCGGGACCTTGGATGGCTCCGCACTTGCACCTGCCAGCACAGGGAGGAAGGAAAGGTGCAAGCATCGAGGGGCCTCTGCTTGCCTCCCAGGCGGGCCTTAACAGCCTCCATGACGCCTCTGTAAAGTCTCACAGTACAGGCCCATGAATAACACCATCCCCCACCTCCCTGTCAAGTGCCCTACCGACCCATCCTCAGCCTCCCTCTCTGACCTTGAAGTCAATCATGTACCTTAGAAAATCTTCATCCTGGGCGCTGATTATGATTGACACTTGAGGGTTGTTCATAATCTGCTTTGGGTCAAGGAGACATTCAGGTCACATGCCGGGCCAAAAAGAGCCTGGGGCAACAGCTCTAATCTGGCCTGGAGAAGGACACTGGAACAAGCATCTGCAAGGTTGCTTGGCACTCGCGCTTGCCCGGCCATGACTCTCTCCTTCAGACCAAGGCTTACCATCAGACCTGCTCATGGCTCTGGGTTTCCTGTGCTGTTTTGGAGCTCAGGTGGTCTGCAACGCAAAAGCAGGTGTGATTTCTCACCTCTGCTGCACGCCTCCTGGCCCGTGTTTGCTGGGTAGTGGCATGTCACTGGTAACATGGTTAGGACTTGCAGTCCTTGTGATTATTGAATCTGAAGGAAACTGGGGTGTGTGTGTGTTTATATGTGTGTCTGAATGTGTGTGTGTGTGTGTGTGAGAGAGAGAGAGACTTCCATGTCTCAGCTATTTCCGGGGATCATCCACATTTACAACAATAAATGTCTGCAGTTGCTGCTCTAGTATACTCTCTCTGGTCATCCTGACCTAGAGGCCCTGGGTACTGATTCTACTCAGACGGAGGCCTGAAGGGGAAATTACGAGTCATGGCTTTGACACTTACAGTTGTGGCTCTGACCAGATACTCCTGGGCTGTGCCTTTGGAACCTGCCAATACCCAGGAACACACTTCTGTCAATGACCTGCATGACCCTTCCTCTATCCTCGCCACACACCTTCACCCCCCACTCCTGCACATGCTGCTGCTTTTGCTCCACTTCCTCCTCCTCTTCCTGACAGGCAAACAGCTAGTTGCCGCAGGAAGGATACAGCTTTGGCCCAGAAGCCGGGGATGCCCTGCAGTATGGCGCTTCTCCGAGCCAAGTGACGCATCCTTCTCACATGGTTCATTCGCATGAAGCGATCGGAGGCCCGGCAGTTTTCGTCATGCAGGGATCTCACTTCCAACTGCAGGGCGGTCAGTGCCTGTAGCACATTTGGCGCCGGCTGCTCTCTCGGGCCTCCAGGTCTTTCCAGGCCCTGCTTCTCCAGTGTCTTCTCCTTCAGATCCTGGGAGGATCCCTGATCCCGCTCCTAATCTGCCACAACCTCCACCCTCTCGATAACGTCTTCCGCCAGCAGCTGGCACACTCGCCCAATACCCGCCTCGTCTCGTCCACCAGTCCCCCTCCGACCCTGCTGTCCTCCACCGCCTACACCACATAAAAGGTGACCTCTTCAACTGCTGCGCTACCTGGTGGCTCCAAAGTCCCATCTGTGCATGGCATGGCAATGGCAGGCCACCTGGCCACTGCCCCCTGAGCACCCGGGCTCCCAGCTAAGAAGGTCCGGAGTCCCGGGACGCTCCCACCTTCCTCTGGCCCCCTCTCAGGCTCCTCTGGGACATGGCTGTGACCCCGAGCTGGGGCAGATGCAAAGGGACCGGACATAATATCACAGCAAGTGGTGCGCAATGGCGGCCCAGGTGTAACCGGATGTGGCTCGCTACCACTTTGGGGTGGGGTGAGATCGGAATGGGCAGCACTTTGGGCCTGGTGTGTGCGGGTGTCCTGAGGTTGAAGAAAGGGTTTCCAGAAAGGCCAGGAGAGGGTGCCCGGAGATCAGCCCAACACGCGAGACCCCTAGGCTGTGAGACAGGCTCAGGTTGCTGGGTCAAATCGAGACCAATGGCAGAGAGGGTAGTGGGCGGCACCCTGAGGGAAACGCCCCTAGACCAGAGGGTGGCTTCCTCTCATCTTTGGCTCCAGGGCAGAGACGTGGCCACACTCGGCTTCAGGGAGGGCAGGGCTATTGCATCTGGCGTTCCTGAAGGCGCTGGCATTGAATTGGCCTCTGGAATTTCAAGCCATGTGTACTCGCTCTGTAATCCAAAGAGCACACTGCTGTGTCGCATGGGACGGCCCATCCGTGGGAGCTCTCCCTGAGTGTCTAAATGTTAGGCAGGGGCACAAAGTGGCTGGATACTTTCCTCCCAGGGATAGGAGCCTGCTGCTGTCTGGATGGTCGGGGGGGTCTGTACAAACCCCAACGTTTGCAACAATTGACCTCCACTCTTCAGGGGCACATGAGCAATACGGCAGAGATCTCTGTTTGTCTCTGCTTCACGCCTATCACTGTTTCTGGCGATCCTGCTGTGTGTGCACCAAGGAATGCTGTCTCTTTGTCTCCGACTCAAAAAGTGGTACTGTGGTCCTCTGCTATTCTCTGGACACCAGCGATCAGAAGAGACGCTTAACCTTGGAGTGAAGTCAAGCCCTTCTCCTCAATGAGTCACACCCACGGCAGATGAGATGGTTCTGGGCCACAGGGTCGGAGAGTGCTCTCTCAAACTGGAAAGCACATGGTGGGTGGTCACTGCTGAAGCACAGAAGGGACAGACGACCCTCCTTCCCTCTCTGGGCAGACATGAATGCTGCACAGGACTCTGGTGGCACGGCCACACCTTGCGCAGAGGGAGAAATGTGTCACAGTCTATTGGCATGACGGAATTCCCTGAAGCTTGCTGGAATGCCTACCAGTGAGAGGCTAAGGACACCACCACGCTGAGTTCCAGGACACACCAGTGCCGGAGGCCTGCACGATGGCCCGTTTACCCTATGCAGGCCCTTTCAAAGAGGTTCTGTTCTCCAGGTGAGAACACATCCCAGCCTACCAAGTGGCCCAAAGCTGTGAGGCTGCTACCAACAAAACGACCCAGCTAAGCCATCTTACCTATAGTCCTCATATGCGGTATCTGTGTTCTGCAAATTGTACAAAGAGAGATGTCTCACACTCGATGATTCTGCACGTAGCAGGTGCTTATGCTCCAGTGTCGATGTATCTCCAAAACCTTACACAAAAGGCAAGGGGTGCTGATGCTCCTGGCCAGGACATGGAAAGAATGCCCAGCACTTAAGATGGATGCCAAGGCCCTCGTAGCTGTTTGTGCAAACGGCTGTAGGCTCAACCACCGCAGCCTCTGTGCTGGGATTGCAGCCCAATCTGTGTCTCGGCTCGGCTGCACTCACCGACCATGCCCAGGTGATTTCTTCCTGCCTCTCCTTTCTGCCAGAGGTCTGGGATGCAGGCGTCTATTTCCATGTAGAACTGGCTAACTCAGTGAGATCATAGGGCATGATTCCCTGGCTTCACTGCTTCTGCTGGCCAGAGTTTATGTTCCCTTCATGTTTCAGATGTCCTTTCTTGCATCACCTAGCTCGGTGCCTTTCAACTGCTCACCCTCACAAGTGTTCTTGTAGGCGCTTCTGTGCACGAATATGCACACATGTCCACACTCACATCCCTGAGAGGAGACTTACACATGTGTGGAGGTACAGGCTTTCTTGTCCAGAAATATGGATTTTGGTAAGCACCCGACATGCTTTGTCCATGTTATTTTCCTTCACTTGCTGGTTGATCCTGTCAGCTTGCACTTCTTTCTTATTGATGTGTGCTCAATGTTGACAAAATCTTGGCATTGTTCATGACAGGGACAGACCTGCAGAGAGTCTGGCAGGCCTGGAAGTGCTCGGTATGGACAGCTGAGTGAGTTGTGCCTGTGTTCCACATTCTCCCATAACATCGTGCAGGTTCACAATACCAGTCAGGTTGGCATGATTCCATTACTTGTGCTTTGCTTCAGGGAACCAGAAAACAAGGGCCTTTGGGCTCAGCCGACTTGGAGAACTGCATTCTCCGTGTGCACGTCTCTACATCATGCCTTGTCAAGTCTGTGCCCCATTGCATGCCTATACCCATTAAGGCCCACAGCATTCTGGCTGTGGGCCCCTCTCCTCCTTTTCTTGGAACTTTCTGTATGCACCTGACTACTGTGCCCCCAGCGCTCCCTCCCTGTAGCTGGAAAAGTCCAACGAGATGCCCAAGGCTCCAACAGCCCCAAGAGACTGTGGCAAGCCGGGAATGATACAATGTCATGAAGAAGTTGCACATGCATCTACAGGGTCTCTTCCAGTAGAAGGCATGGGATCTGAGGCCAGAAAGGGGAGGTGGCACCCCTAGAACTAGTCCCTTCAGTTTACTATTACCCAGACCCACGGAGTCCCTGAACAGATGATGCCCTGGCAAACTGGCCCTTTTAGGCCAAGAGCTCATGTCCTTCTTGGGCAGAAAGCACCATTTCTATCTCAAGTGCACCCAGAGGGCTTCATCTCACCCAAGCCCTCAATAATTTGATAAATGCCAAGCCTTTATTTCCGTTGCTCTCACTAGGCCCAGGTAGGACTCTGGAAAGACAGGCATCCATGCTTGCCGACCTAGCCCACGTGCCAAGGAAGGCAGTCCCAAGCTGTGCTCAGTGACAACGAACACGGACAACTGGAAAGTAGGATCCCTCTTAGTCTCGCATGGTGCAGATCCCCTAAGACCAAATCAGAGATTCTGCTCCAGTGAGACTGCCAGAATCCACCCTCAATTTCAGACTGTCAGCTTTGCCACGCTGGCATTACAGCCAAGGGCAAGACCCCAGAGGAGGGAAGGGATTCACGTCAGGGGGCTCAGGACGAACCTTGAGGTGCCTTTTGGCAAGACCATGGAAAACCAGCAGGCTCTGAGAGGACCCCAGGGCCCTCCTTGTCTCCCACTGTCTCAAGGAACCTTGGGACAAGCAGCCAGCCCACCATCTTTGTGTCCTCCCACTTTCCTGCCTCACAGGCACACTCGGCAGAGGGACACACATGTACACCCCACACATGTGCTCTCCTCGCATTTCTGCACTTCCAGGGAGGTTGCAAGTGCCTGGCGGCATGACACGCTCACACCCTGTGCCTGCTAGGTTGCCTGGGGTTTCACACGGACAGCCTACCTCAGCACAGCTGACACGTAGTGTTCGATCATGCCAGTGTGTGCTCCTTCGGGAGGGAGCGTGCTGCCTGACAGGCTGATCCTTGGCAGCACGGACCCAGGACTTCTCCCATGTATTTTCTCACGTATGTGGAACAAGGCTCCAGGGCAGCAGGCTCTCTGTGATTCCTCCTCCTCCGGGTCTCTGCCCTTCTCTACAGGACCTTAGCCTCCTCACCACCACAGGTCCTGCCATAGCCACGTCCAACATTTCCATCAGCTGGCCCACTCTGCCACAGACTCAGGGGTACACAGGCAGTGGTTTCAAAGCCCAGCCGCACCTGATTTGCCCTGGACGAATCCTCTGACAACCCAAACCTCGACCTGGTCCAAATACACAATATAACACGGTAGAAAATGTGAACATGTTTTCTTTTTCGGTCTAGTTGCACACAAGGTGTCCATGCTCTGAATTATCAATGGCCCTCCGTTCCTCTTTCCCACCATGGACAGGATCACTGCAGAGATACTTTGAACAACAACCCTCATTCTGGGGACGCCTCATGACTTTTCTTCTCGTCGCTTGGCAGTTCATCTCCTGACACCTTCATCTGTGCGTCTGCCCTGAGCCAGGAACACACACACACACACACAGACCCACATCAACACAGGTGACACAAGACCACATGTGTATATACACACACACTCGACATGTGGACCCAAACACAAACAGGGAACACAGCTCTGTCAGTAGCTGAAGATGCCCGTTCCCAGCAATGTGGGAAATGGCATCAGTAGGCACCATGTCCTTGCCTTGGGGCCCGCTGCCCACCTCGTCCCGCAGCTCTTCCGTATTTTCCGAAGCCGGCCTGAAACCGGTCCCAGCATGTCCTGCGTGGTGGCGGTGAGACGGCAAGTGGTGGATGTGGAAATTCACAGACGACCCCAAAGTCAGCACCTAAGTGCACTGGGATCCCAGAGAGGACACCCTCTAGTCATAGGCTATCCCAGGAGCAGTGGCGGGAGGCAAGGACCCAGAAAATCTCAAACTTTCTGAGCAGCAGAAGGCCGGGGATAGCGCGATTGACCAAAGGGTGATTCTGACAAACAGACGTCATTCACCCTGCCTCGAGCAGAATCACCGAGGATTCTGGCATTGCAACCACAGCTGCTTGGAGGGAGACTTCCTTCACTCACGGCCACACCGAGTCCCCACGCCTCCAGTCTCAGCACGTCACCTGCTACGTGCATGACCCAATTCCAGGCTCCGCAGCCAGCTCGCATGAGCCTCAGGATTCCATTGTGGGAAAGGACAGGGCCTCTGCCTCTAAACGGATGTCCCCTCAGGGTCCCCCTGCAGACCCGCTCACCACCTTTGTTTCTGTCAGCTACCTCTCGTGGCACAAATTTCCTCCCTGGGGTAGTACTTCAGGGGATCGTCCCACGCGTCCTGGCCAATGATCTGATGGCAATAAGAGCAAGGTCAGCCCGGGGCTGACCAGGCCCCTAAGCCTCCCGTGAGAAGCCAAGAGCTCCAACATCAATCGCCAACTGTGCGCAGGCCCAAACCAAACGCACCTCAGCAATCCTGTTCGATTCTGGGCAGTTGTGGCCTGACTGCCAATTGAGAAATTTCAGGCTCCTGGTGTCCAGCCTGCGGCTGGGTGCTCCCCATACAAAGTCCCAGAACCAGTGGACTGGTGTGGAATGACGTGCCCTATACCCTGTAGAAAGACAGGGAGAAAGGGGCAGATGCAGCAGGAGAAACGTCCACCCACACCCCAAACCCCGGCCCCCTTGCATACCCACACTCACCACCGTGGGAGCCACGTTTACCAGTGATGTCAGGGTAACATTCCTTATCAATCACCGTGTGCCAGAAGTACGGGTTGTCCCGAAAGGAGAAGATCAGCTTGCAGCGGGACCTTGGATGGCTCCGTACTTGCACCTGCCAGCACAGGGAGGAAGGAAAAGGTGCAAGCATCGAGGGGCCTCTGCTTGCCTCCCAGGCGGGCCTTAACAGCCTCCATGATGCCTCTGTAAAGTCTCACAGTACAGGCCCATGAATAACACCATCCCCCACCTCCCTGTCAAGTGCCCTACCGACCCATCCTCAGCCTCCCTCTCTGACCTTGAAGTCAATCATGTACCTTAGAAAATCTTCATCCTGGGCGCTGATTATGATTGACACTTGAGGGTTGTTCATAATCTGCTTTGGGTCAAGGAGACATTCAGGTCACATGCCGGGCCAAAAAGAGCCTGGGGCAACAGCTCTAGTCTGGCCTGGAGAAGGACACTGGAACAAGCATCTGCAAGGTTGCTTGGCACTCGCGCTTGCCCGGCCACGACTCTCTCCTTCAGACCAAGCCTTACCATCAGACCTGCTCATGGCTCTGGGTTTCCTGTGCTGTTTTGCAGCTCAGGTGGTCTGCAACCCAAAAGCAGGGGTGATTTCTCACCTCTGCTGCGCGCCTCCTGGCCCGTGTTTGCTCGGTAGTGGCATGTCACTGGTAACATGGTTAGGACTTGCAGTCCTTGTGATTATTGAATCTGAAGGAAACTGGGGTGTGTGTGTGTTTATATGTGTGTCTGAATGTGTGTGTGTGTGTGTGAGAGACGTCCACGTCTGAGCTATTTCCGGTGATCATCCACATTTACAACAATAAATGTCTGCAGTTGCTGCTCTAGTGTACTCTCTCTGGTCATCCTGACCTAGAGGCCCTGGGTACTGATTCTACTCAGACGGAGGCCTGAAGGGGAAACCACGAGTCATGGCTTTGACACTTACAGGTGTGGCTCTGACCAGATACTCCTCGGCTGTGCCTTTGGAACCTGCCAATACCCAGGAACACACTTCTGTCAATGGCCTGCACGACCCTTCCTCTACCCTCGCCACACACCTTCACCCCCCACTCCTGCACATGCTGCTGCTTTTGCTCCACTTCCTCCTCCTCTTCCTGACAGGCAAACAGCTAGTTGCCGCAGGAAGGATACAGCTTTGGCTCAGAAGCCGGGGATGCCCTGCAGTATGGCGCTTCTCCGAACCAAGTGACGCATCCTTCTCACATGGTTCATTCGCATGAAGCGAACGGAGGCCCGGCAGTTTTCGTCACGCAGGGATCTCACTTCCAACTGCAGGGCGGTCAGTGCCTGTAGCACATTTGGCGCCGGCTGCTCACTCGGGCCTCCAGGTCTTTCCAGGCCCTGCTTCTCCAGTGTCTTCTCCTTCAGATCCTGGGAGGATCCCTGATCCCGCTCCTAATCTGCCACAACCTCCACCTCCTCCATAACGTCTTCCGCCAGCAGCTGGCACACTCGCCCAATTCCCGCCTCGTCTCGTCCACCAGTCCCCCTCCAACCCCGCTGTCCTCCACCGCCTACACCACATAAAGGGTGACCTCTTCAACTGCTGTGCTACCTGGTGGCTCCAAAGTCCCATCTGTGCATGGCATGGCAATGGCAGGCCACCTGGCCACTGCCCCCTGAGCACCCGGGCTCCCAGCTAAGAAGGTCCGGAGTCCTGGGACGCTCCCACCTTCCTCTGGCCCCCTCTCAGGCTCCTCTGGGACATGGCTGTGACCCCGAGCTGGGGCAGATGCAAAGGGACCGGACATAATATCACAGCAAGTGGTGCGCAATGGCGGCCCAGGTGTAACCGGATGTGGCTCGCTACCACATTGGGGTGGGGTGAGATCGGAATGGGCAGCACTTTGGGCCTGGTGTGTGCGGGTGTCCTGAGGTTGAAGAAAGGGCTTCCAGAAAGGCCAGGAGAGGGTGCCCGGAGATCAGCCCAACACGCGAGACCCCTAGGCTGTGAGACAGGCTCAGGTTGCTGGGTCAAATCGAGACCAATGGCAGAGAGGGTAGTGGGCGGCACCCTGAGGGAAACGCCCCTAGACCAGAGGGTGGCTTCTTCTCTTCTTTGGCTCCAGGGCAGAGACGTGGCCACACTCGGCTTCAGGGAGGGCAGGGCTATTGCATCTGGCGTTCCTGAAGGCGCTGGCATTGAATTGGCCTCTGGAATTTCAAGCCATGTGTACCCGCTCTGTAATCCAAAGAGCACACTGCTGTGTCCCATGGGACGGCCCATCCGTGGGAGCTCTCCCTGAGTGTCTAAATGTTAGGCAGGGGCACAAAGTGGCTGGATACTTTCCTCCCAGGGATAGGAGCCTGCTGCTGTCTGGATGGTCGGGGGGTGTGTACAAACCTCAACGTTTGCAACAATTGACCTCCACTCTTCTGGGGCACATGAGCAATACGGCAGAGATCTCTGTTTGTCTCTGCTTCACGGCTATCACTGTTTCTGGCGATCCTGCTGTGTGTGCACCAAGGAATGCTGTCTCTTTGTCTCCGACTCAATAAGTGGTACTGTGGTCCTCTGCTATTCTCTGGACACCAGCGATCAGAAGAGACGCTTAACCTTGGAGTGAAGTCAAGCCCTTCTCCTCAATGAGTCGCACCCACGGTAGATGAGATGGTTCTGGGCCACAGGGTCGGAGAGTGCTCTCTCAAACTGGAAAGCACACGGTGGGTGGTCACTGCTGAAGCACAGAAGGGACAGACGACCCTCCTTCCTTCTCTGGGCAGACATGAATGCTGCTCAGGACTCTGGTGGCACGGCCACACCTTGCGCAGAGGGAGAAACGTGTCACAGTCTATTGGCATGACGGAATTCCCTGAAGCATGCTGGAATGCCTACCAGTGAGAGGCTAAGGACACCACCACGCTGAGTTCCATGACACACCAGTGCCGGAGGCCTGCACGATGGCCCGTTTACCCTATGCAGGCCCTTTCAAAGAGGTTCTGTTCTCCAGGTGAGAACACATCCCAGCCTACCAAGTGGCCCTGAAGCTGTGAGGCTGCTACCAACAAAACGACCCAGCTAATCCATCTTACCTATAGTCCTCATATGCGGTATCTGTGTTCTGCAAATTGTACAAAGAGAGATGTCTCACACTCGATGATTCTGCACGTAGCAGGTGCTTATGCTCCAGTGTCGATGTATCTCCAAAACCTTACACAAAAGGCAAGGGGTGCTGATGCTCCTGGCCAGGACATGGAAAGAATGCCCAGCACTTAAGATGGATGCCAAGGCCCTCGTAGCTGTTTGTGCAAAGGGCTGTAGGCTCAACCACCGCAGCTTCTGTGCTGGGATTGCAGCCCAATCTGTGTCTCGGCTCGGCTGCACTCACCGACCATGCCCAGGTGATTTCTTCCTGCCTCTCCTTTCTGCCAGAGGTCTGGGATGCAGGCGTCTATTTCCATGTAGAACTGGCTAACTCAGTGAGATCATAGGGCATGATTCCCTGGCTTCACTGCTTCTGCTGGCCAGAGTTTATGTTCCCTTCATGTTTCAGATGTCCTTTCTTGCGTCACGTAGCTCGGTGTCTTCCGACTGCTCACCCTCACAAGTGTTCTTGTAGGCGCTTCTGTGCACGAATATGCACACATGTCCACACTCACATCCCTGAGAGGAGACTTACACATGTGTGGAGGTACAGGCTTTCTTGTCCAGAAATATGGATTTTGGTAAGCACCCGACATGCTTTGTCCATGTTATTTTCCTTCACTTGCTGGTTGATCCTGTCAGCTTGCACTTCTATCTTATTGATGTGTGCTCAATGTTGACAAAATCTTGGCATTGTTCATGACAGGGACAGACCTGCAGAGAGTCTGGCAGGCCTGGAAGTGCTCGGTATGGACAGCTGAGTGAGTTGTGCCTGTGTTCCACATTCTCCCATAACATCGTGCAGGTTCACAATA